>NW_022630997.1:27990843-28369185 GCF_010015895.1 Lontra canadensis
GGATCATGACTTGAGCTGAAGGCAGACACTTAACCAACTGAGCCACCCAGGCATCTCTGAGCAGAGCCTGTCTTATCAACGACATGCCCAAAAGCACCTGTGGTCTTATTTCAGTGCCTCCCTCCAGGTCATTGTGCAGCACACAGTGTGGGCTCAGTGCGCCGGGGCGGACCAGGTGCCCCTCAGTGAGGCTCTGCCAGTGCACTCAAAGCTTACCCTTGAGTGTCTCATGTCCTGTTTACCAGGACTGTTGCTGATGGAGGTTTTCTTTGTCCTAAGTGCCTCCTGCACTAATTATCATTTATTAGGGGCCCAGCACTGAGGCCCTTTCTGGTCCTAGACAATGACATTAGAATAGCCAAGCAAATATGTCTCCAGATTCTCCTTACAAGACTTTGGGCTTTCCATTTATTTCAAATATCCAAGGCAGCCAAGCTTATGGCCAGATGTACAGGCAGTGGCCCTTAGGAGGGACTCATGCTGAGTCAGGTTAGCCACAGTGCAGTGTTGCTCACCTGGGGGGGCGCCCTAGCCCCTGTGTGAGGACCAATTCTACCTATAGTGCTGGGAAACACAGTGGCCAGGGGAGACTGACCCTGGACAAGAAGGTAAAATTCAAGCCCAGGGAGGCAAGCATGGAGGCAAGCATGGAAATGGATGTCGTGTCCTCCCGAAAGAACTGCTAGAAGAGCTGTGAGCATCAGGAAGTGGAGTTAATGTTTAGCTTACCCTGGAAGTTTACTCTCAGGGCGGCACAGCACAGTGGGAAGAGTCCTTTGAAGTCTCAAAGACAGTTACTTTAGGAGGTAAACACAACAAGCTTAAACATTGACTGAAGTGATTTTCGTGTGAAGCTGCCCTCAGAATACTCTGAAATATTCTATTCTGATGCACCACTGAGTCCACCATTCACCAAATGCACCCACCACCCAACGGGTTCTGGGCTATACCAGCTGGTATACCAGTAAATAAGGAACATCCCTTCCTGGGGGGCTCACTCAGCCCAGCGGGACATTGACATGTACCCAAAGGATGGTAAAAATAACAGAGCACAAGGACAGAAGGGCTTTGCTATGGCAAGGTCAGGAGGGCTGAGTGTCTGGTGTGACGGAGAACGGTGAACACCACTGTGCAGCCGGAACACAGGGCGTGTGACTGGGGCTTCTGGACGTTACACCTGGTCTGGCAGAAGTGGATGTTACGTTTGGACCGATTGTTTTCCCACAGAGGAGAGACATCCGATGCCCGGAGAGGACAAGTCCCTTGCCTGCCAATGGATCAGTACGTGGCACCAGCAGAAATCCAACCCAGCTCCGCTGCCCACCCGCTGGGCTTTCTCACCCTTTCAGTTCCCCATGCTACCAAGACCTGGCCTGTCCACACTCAGGCTCCTCAAGGAAGGACGGGGGTCTTAGGAACTTTACATCCCATCCTTGCCCAGGGAGCAGTGACTCCTCACAACTATTGGTAAGGAGTGTGTGTTCTAGCACCACACATGTTTGGTGTCTATTATGGAGGCACCCCTAAGAGCAGATATGAAATAGGGATAAGGGGTGAAGTTTCCAGAGTCCTGCTGGTTGGTTAATCTGGAGCTGAGATATCACCTCAGGTTGTCTCACACCTGAACCCCCACCTTTTTTCCCCTTAAATGCAAGGCTGGCCAGGCATAGGGCCCCTCTCAGGGCCTCCCTGCCCTGTCAGTGCCCACACTAGCCAGGAGCGAGCTCCCACGCCCCTCTCCACATCGGTACCCCAACCACCTCCCTCAACCCTGTGGAAGATTTATTGTTTCTACTCTTTTTTCAGGGATGTCAGGCCACATTTTGAGGGCCCTCAAAAGAAAGAGGACAGAACTTGCGTAGAGGAAACAAAATTAGATTTTCAGGAATATTATTATACTAGGAGTGACATGAAGGAAGCATTCAAGGTGAGTGAGGGGAGGCACGAGGGTCGGCGAGGAGGTCACTGCTGTTAGCTGAGAGGAAACACAGGGAGGGTCAGTTCTGAGGTGGACTCCAGTGTTTGATGTCCAGCATGGGGCAGGTTTGAACATCCTACTTCCTCTGTATGACAAAGCAGTTTTTAGCAATAATCGTGTCATAATTAGTGATACTCATTCTTTTCTTGATCTTGTCATTAGTTTTCAAGTGATTAACAATTTAAAAATAACATCTGTCCATTTTAAATACATTTTTTAAACGCAATAAAATATTTTATGAACTAAAGTTTGCCCTTATCAAGCAAAAATGTTAAATCTCATACTTTATACTCTTGCTTCATTGTTTTTAATTTTACGAACAGATAAACATTCCCAGGGACCACATTAAGGACACAAATGACAGAAATGAAATAGCTCAAGTTCTGTTTCCTCTGGCCTGACATCACTGGGCTATCATCATGTGCTTTGAACCTATCATTGAAACTCAGGAGTACGGATTGAAACAACATTTGAGAAACAAACAGACAGCCAGCTCAGATGGTTTTAAATTGTTACAAGCCTTCTCTGGAAATGGACCCATGTGACCAACCACGTCTAGCTGGTCAAAGACCAACCCCATAACTGGAAGTTTCCAAACGAAGTTCCATAGAAAATACGACAGCTATAAAAACATATGTAATAAAATTGCTATTTTGAAGCCTGCAGATACATTGTTAAAATCAAAAGTGACTGCCTCAATTTTTTTGGAACATAAACTAATGAAAGGTTTTGTGGGGAGAGGAGTGTTTTATCACTGACATCAAGAACTGCTGGTGACTTTAAGCTTGTTTTATTCTTGTTTTTAAATTCATCAGGCTGTCTTATAACCTGCGCCAGGCCGGCCACTTCCACCACCGGGTTTGTGGGTAGGGGTGCTGGTGGAGAGAGTGGGATGGTTTGGGGGGCCTCTTGGGGGCTAGATCATATAGGATTTTGGTCATGACTGAGTGTGGGCAGTGATGGGGGGGTAAGAAAGGAAACCTAACTCTTGTTGAATGTGGACCACTTGCCAAGAACCATCTGGATACATTCAACTGTCACAGGACAACTGACAGCTCTGTGTAGTGAGGCTGGCCATTGGGAAAATCCCTGAAAGGGAAGGACCAGATCTGCATGGAGAAGGCAGGACTGCTGAGCACAGGAGTCCTGCGCGCACCCTCAAGGCATGTTCACGGTCAGGAGCTCAGAGAAGGTGGGGCATGCCACAGACATGGGGGGCAGGGTATGGAGTCAGCAGGTGGCCCACAGGAGTGGCCCAGGGCAAGAAGGGAGGGCCAGGGCCTGGGTGCTCCTTCTCCTGTCACTTCCTGGTCCTTGAACTCTTCTGGACACGGAGATTGTTAGATACATTACATAACATTCTGATTTCTCCCTCCCTAAAACCCGCAGATACTTTATCTTCAAAGAGAAAGTTTTAAAAGCATTGTTTAAGAAAATCCTGTCCATCGAGATGAAATATGGGATTCTTAAGACAAAAAGAAGGTAACTCTTCTCCCCCCCAGTGCATGTGGGGAGTCTCCCGACCTCATTATTTCTGTTGTTGACATGTTAACCCCTCTCTGTTATCTGCCAACACCACACTTCTGAGCCTCTAGGCCAAGTGATCCTACTGGAGAATAGTGGATGCTAAGAAAGCAGGGACTTTGTGTTCCAATAGCTCTCCGGGTGGACAGGTACCTGGGGGCGCAGATCCCCTCTTCCAGAATGCAATAAAGAAAGTTAAAAAAGACAAGTGATCTGAGAAATCCTCGAAGACAAAGAGCATTTGTCAGGCTGCTGGAAGCTCAGCTGGCCAGAGGTTTTCATCGTGGGGACATGTTAAAATCACCTAGCCAGCAACAACCAAAATGACAACCAAAAAGAGGTAGCTTGGGGCCCACTCCAGACCAATGAGGCCAGAGTTTCTGGAAATAGGGCCCAGGCATAAGAAACATTTACCTACGAATTCTGTTAAGTGATTCTGTCGTGTCTCTGGTGCTCCTCAGGGGAGACACCTGTAAAATGCAGAAGAGTCAGAAAATCTGGCTTTGGTTGTGGGTGCTTCAGGGCCTACGGACCTTCAGTGGCTTCTCATTGTTTTGAGAATAAATTCAAGCTTTATACCAGGCCCAGTGCATCTTACCTGTGCAACCCCAGGCATATTTGCCCGAGTTTGTCTTGTCTTTTCACCTTGCTTATGATGTTGTCTCTTATTTTGGTAGATTAACATCATCGGACTTACTGATCTTTCCTGGTTTTGATTCTGGATTTTGAATCGTACGTATTTAGAAATGTTTTCTCCACTTAAAAGTGAAAAAGGGATTTACATATGCCTTTTTTTTTTTAGTACTTTTTTCTTGGCTTTGCCTCTCCCAAACCTTAGCCTTTTTTTTAAATTAGTTTTTAATTTTTATTTGACAGAGAGAGAGAGATCACAAGTAGGCAGAGAGGCAGGGGGAAGCAGGATCCCTGCTGAGGGGATGTGGGGCTCGATCCCAGGACCCTGATATCACGACCCGAGCCGAAGGCAGTGGCTTAACCCACTGAGACACCCAGGCGCTCCCCCCCAAGCCTTAGACATTTACACTCTTTCCTTTTCCTCAATTCCCATGCACTCCTCGTGTCCAGTCATTTAGGTTTTCTGGATCCTCCTGTCCAACCTCCATGCATGCCTTAGGGGTCTCTCCACCACGCCCCAGTGGCACCGTACACTTGCCACTATCACACCATTACTACTCTGTTTTATTTCCAGTTTATTTTTTTTTCCTCCTCCTCCTTAAAGGCAGGATTCCACTTTGCATCTCTGAATCCCTGGTGCCTCATGTTATATTAAGTCGGTAGTAGGTGTGCAGTGAAAGCTTTTGAATGCATGGATACCTGAATGGTGGTTATTTATTTGTTGAAAAGTGCTAAGAGCTTGCAACTGCTTCTTTAGTACTATTCCCATTATGATGGCTTCTATTCCTGCTTCTGCCAGGAAATAGGCATTTAACCCTCAACCTTGAACGTGTATCTCCTTTCCATTCCTGCCTAAGGATCTTCAGATGTAGAATGAGGTCCTTTGGCTCAGTCATGTTTCAGAGTTCTAAAAATCTGCTCTTCTGGGCTACCTGTCAAATGATCTCAACTCTGTCTGTCCAGAAAGTACATTTCAACGAATTTCTGTGGGAGGAAATAACCTGACCTTCCTGTCTGCCTCTTTGAATGGTTTTTCTGAATGACTTGAGACAATAAGAACATCTGCCTGGAGCAAGCAAGGCTTGGGCAAAAAGAAGCCGTGCACACGTTTCCAGTTATTGGTGACTTGATGGTGTTCAGCAGCAAGGCTTTCATTCTGCTGCTGGGTCCGCCAGCTGGTAGAAACACAGTGTATGTGTGTGCACTGGCGTCTGTAGAATGTAGATTCCATTTGCAAATCACTTGAATCGGACATCCTGGCTCATGCCCTGAAGGAAAAAGTTTAATTTGCCAAGCCCAAGTTCTGGTGGCTTGGTTGGCAGAGCTTCAGGGCATAAAAGAAAGGGGTGTCAGCTAGCCCAGCCCTCTGGTGCCTCTGCCCACGCATACAAGTGACTCACGCCAAGGTGCAGGGAGCAGGGCAGTGTGGTCCAGCTCCCAGAGTGGCCTGGCTGCACCCACAAGGGTGGTGAGCTCCACTCCTCTCGGACATGAGTCATCCTCTATCTCAGGAGGTTCACAGACACCGTGACCTAAGGATTTCCAGGAAGACAGTGATCAGTTTCACTGGTCTCATTCAGTCAATGAGTGAGTTTACTACCATCTGTGTACTTAATATGTATGAAGCTCTGTTTTGGAAATGGGGATACGATGGTAGAGAGATAGACTTGGAAGCTTTAGAACAGTGCTTCTCAAAACTGGCTACACATAGGAATCACCTGGGGGAGCTTTTAAATATTCCAATGCCCAGGCTACTCATGGGACCACTTAAACCAGAAAAAAATCTGGTGGCAGGCCAAGACATTACTGTTTTTTAAAGCTCTCCAGGTGATTTCTATGTGTAGCCAAGGCTGAGACTCTTGGCTTTAAGACATACAGTCTAGAGAAGAAACAGATGAGTGAAATGAAATGGGCTAGCACCTTTGCCAGGATGTACATGGTGACATGTGGGACTCAAGCATGTAGCTAGGCGGACAGCCAAGAGAGAAGTAGGAGTTACAGAGACAAAATACATGGTTAAGGAGTGAGATGGGTTTAGAGGTGTATGGACAAATGTGAGGCACAGGGAGATGGTTGATTAGAGCACAGGAGGAGGCATATMGAAGGAAACATTTCCTAGAGTAGTAACAAGGGCAAGGTGACACCTCTAATTAATTTAGAGAAAAACAGTGGGAAAGGAAAATTTGGGAAGGAAGAGGAGTCCCGTTAATAACATCTTAAACTTGAAATGCTTGTCTTTTCAGATGGGATTATCCAATTGACAACTGGATTTTCCTAGTCTGAGGAAAAGAAGGGATAAGTCTGGGGAGAAGAAGTAGAACTAAGTTGTAGCAGATACTTTTGTTTGCCCACCCAGTATCCGTCCTTCCTTTTTCCTTGATTTTGGAGTCTTTGTTTGGTGTGACCACGTTCTCATGGAAGGAGATTGAATCCCAGCTCAGGGCCGAATCCTGAATACTCAGCCAATTATTACAGATTTATTCTTTTTGCTACTGATTCATTTTTAATTAACACTTTATTTTGAGATAATTACAGTCCCACATGCAGTTGTAAGAAATAGTACAGAAAGATGCTATATACTCTTCACCCAATTTCTTCCAAGGATTCATATCTTGCAAAATCATAGTGTGATATCAAAATTATGATTTTAACATCAACGCAATGCACCAGTTCTACTCAGATTGCTATTTTCCATGTACTCATGTGTGTCTGGGGAAGGAGTATTTAGTTCAATGCAATTTTATCACAGATGTAAGTTCTTGTTTCCACTATGACAGTCAAGATCCGAAATAGTCTGATCGGAGACAGACATCTTTCGATTTACTCGTTTATAACTACACCTATTTCCTCTTGTCCCCAGCATGAATCGATCTTAACCCTCAGCAACCCCTCATCTGTTCTACATCTGTAGAGTTTTGTCACTTCAAGAATGTCGAATGAATGGAATTATACAGTATAAAATATTTCGAGACCGTGTTTCGTTTCACTCAGCATAATTCCGTGGTACTTCACCCAAGCTGTTATGTATGAAGAGTTCTTTCCTTTTCCTTGCTGAGTTTTCCATTGTGTGATGGTTACCTTTCTGCGTAAAATTTGATTGGGCCATAGGTGCCCAAATATCTGGTTGAACATTATTCAGGGTATGTCTTTTTGGGTGTTTTTAGATAAGATTAACATTAAAATTGGTAGACTGAGTAAAGCAGACTGTCGTCCATAATGTGGGTGGGCCCCATCCAATCAGTTGAAGACCTGAATAGAATGAAAAGCCTGACACTTCCCCAAGTAAGAGGGAAATCCTTCTGCCTGATGGCCTTCAAATGGGGATGATGGCTTTTTTCCTGCTTTTGGACTTAAACTGAGACACATCAGCTCTTCCTGGGTCTACAGCCAGCTGATTTTTTAACTGGGACCACAACATCAGATACACTGAGTTTGAAGCCTGCAGGCTCAGAGCCCAACCATCAGCTCTCTTGGGTTTCCAGCTTGCTTAAAGTCCCTACAGATCTTGGGACTTGCTAGCCTCCCAAATCACATGGGCCAATTCCTTAGAATAGTTACTCTCTCTTCCTTTTCATGTATCTATTATATAACACATATTATTATATATCATACATTATTACATTCTATAACTATATGTTATATATATTATTGTATTGTATTATATATACAATTATATTATATATAATATATATTATATATACGATTGTATATATATAATGCAATAATATATATAGTTTATATTTTATATATTTTATATATTGTATATTATATATACAATACAATAATATATATATTTTATATATGTAAAATATATACTATTTTATATATATATATATATAAATATATATATATAGTATATATATATAAAATATATACTATTATTTCTCTGGAGACCCCTGCCTAATATGAGTGGTATGGGTGTATCATGGTTTGTTTGACCATTCACCCATTGAAGGGGATCATCTGGGTTTTTTCCAGCTTTTGGCTATTATGAAAAAATCTGCTATGAACATTCATATATAGATTTTCACACACACTTAGCTTTGCATTTTTCTGGGATAAATGCTCAAGGGTTCAATTGCTGGGTTTATGGTAGTTACGTGTTTAGTTTTTATTTTTTTTTAATTATTTATTTCTTTTCAGTGTAACAGTATTCATTGTTTTTGCACCACACCCAGTGCTCCATGCAATCCGTGCCCTCTCTAATACCCCACCACCTGGTTCCCCCAACCTCCCACCCCCCGCCCCTTCAAAACCCTCAGATTGTTTTTCAGAGTCCATAGTCTGTCATGGTTCACCTCTCCTTCCAATTTCCCTCAACATAAGAAACTTTCATACTCCTTTCCTGAGTGGCTGTGTGTTTTACATTCCTGCCAACAAGGAAAGAGTGAACACCAGTTACTCTACACTCTTACCAGTGTTACGTAATATCATTACCTTTTTTTTCCCATTATTATAGGTATGCAGTCACATCTCATTTCTGGTTTTATTTGTATTTTTCTAATGGCCACCGAAGTTGAACATCTTTTCATTTTGTGTCAATTCCTAGGGTTTATAGTTGTGTTTGGCAGAGAAAAGCAGAGAGAGGCAAGTCTACCCTAACCTTTAAACAGGGAAATAACAAGGTTAGATTTGAGTTTTGGAAGTGAGAGGTGTTGGTTGGGAATCAGTTGGGTCAGCATTCTTATAGCCTTTCTGCTCACTCAATGTCCCCCAGGCTGTGTGGAAACCTCTTTAAGAGTGTTTCTTATCTACACAATAGGGAGAACAGGACTACCGACCTTGTAGGGTCTTTGTAGGGGATAAATGATACCAGTGATCTGAAGTGCTTACTGCAGTGCCTGACACATTGGTTATTGTTAATACAATCACAATTCCAGAAATATGAGGGCAAGAAAGATTGGAGCAGGATAAGATTTAGAACAGAAAAACTACTAGGAAAATTTCTAATCGTCCAAGCAGAAATGATGAATGCCTGAATCAGGCCAATGATGGCAGGACATTTCCTCCCTTAAAGGTCATATGCCAAGAATACCGGTTTGGTCAAATCACATTTGCAGGATTCTTAGGCAATCGAGAGCTCTGAGCACACATTCCTCTCTTGTAAAAAAGCTCAGCACTTGGGAGAAATGCTCAGGAAATGCCTGATTGCTTACTATTTTATGACAAGCCTCTCTAGGAGCTTGTGAGGGTGGCTGAGCTGGAATCCAGAACTGAGATCTCGGTGAGGTATTCTTGAAACTACAACCACAGAAGTGGCCACGGTCATCCCAGACTGCACAGGAGAACTCGCTATTGAAAGTCAGCCCTTGCTCCCCTCTCTGGCTGGGTGGAGTCACCCCTGGGAGCTGCCAGGCGAGGGGCGGACCCTTCCCAGATGCAGACTGGAGACAGGACAGGATGGGGATGGTCTTGCAATGGCAGTTCTGTTGCTCTCAGAGAAATCAACTTCTTTGAGAATTTTCATTGCACTTCTGAGATCTCTCTTCTGAGTCACTTCCTGTCCCTAAAGTTCCCCTCAGAGTAATCTAGTACATTTAACTGGAGCTGTGGCCCAGCTTCACCTGCCACACATCAGCTGCATGACCATAAGCAAGTCCCATCATCTTCTTGAATATTAACCTTTCATCTTTAATATAGGGAATACTATGTCAATGAAATCGTGTAGTATATGATTGTATAATACTGGCCTTTCTGCCATGGTGGTTACATGATTCTACACACATGAAAAATTGCCACAGGACCTGGCACACTTTTTGCTAATGTCAGTTGTCAGTGTCCTAGTTTTGATACTCATGAACACATGAGATGGCCAGGAGGTTATAAATGTACAAAGCACCTCTGCTCTCTAGGGAAAAACATTTGGTCTGAGCTCCAGGAATGTCTTTTAATTCCCAGAGACCACTGGCCAAGCTGTCCTTGGGGAGCAGAGACACCAAAAGATCATCTGGCATATTCTGTAAAGATAAGAGCTCTTCCAGGAAACCAGAGTGGCTGAGGTTTGCTATGTGGTTAGAATAATTATGGCTGGTTTGAGTAAGGGAAGGAAAATTCTTTTGCTCGGAGCAAGTGTTCTGATTGCAAATGACCTCAGAGTAAGAGTTGCTGATCCGTGCTTGAGGCAGATGAGTAGCCTGTCTCCTGGATGCTGCTGCTTTCCGGTTCTGCAGCAGTGGGTAATTAGAAACATCTAATTTGGCACAAAGCCTGGCCCCCTGGTACTGGAAGACTGATTGTGAAACCACAGAATAAGGAGGGAAGGATGCTCAGCGCCTTCCCTGCAGAGGAGGGGCAATGAGGCTAGAGAAGGGAAGTGACTTGTCCAAGGCCATAAGCACAGGCCAGAGCTGGGGTTGCCTTCCTGACTCCAACACCAGGGTTCTTTTCTCAAATTAGTGGCCTCACCGTGACACACACAGGACCAGAGAGCCAAAGGGCTGTGCCACCGCTGAGCATGAGCTGGCCCTAAAGTGTACCACGGACCCCAGCTTATCTTCTATCTACACTGAGAAGGCCAAGGGGAGAGGGACCTGTGGAGAGGAGAGGAGTGCAGAAGATAGCATTATCTCCTGGCTCAGTCATGTACCCCACCCCTGAGCCTGCGCCCACCCCCAGGGTGGTGACTCCAACTCCACAGACTTCCACAAGCACTCCCTGTGTTTCAGGAACCCCTCACTGACCACATCCTCCCCCACCACCGTGGGATTAAGTCCCTCTTTTGTGCTCCCACAGTGCTCTGCTCTGAGCACTGCACAAGCGGTTTCTCCACTGGTGACTATCGGTTGGAAGGGCAAAGACTGTGTGGATGCTTTGTGTGCCCTTGGTGCTTGAAAATGCCCCTGGCAGCCATGTAAATGTTTCTGGAAGAAAGGCTGGTTGGTTCTAGTTTCTTCCAGTCAGGTCAGCCCTAGAACCGTCTCACATGTGAGATATGGGAATTTTTTTCCAACTCTGCGGCTCAGGGCATCTGTGTCTGGTATTCCTGCTGGAAGAAGCTCTCTCACACACACACAGACACACACACATGCACACACAGGGCTCCTCAGGTTCTCAGTGAAGAGGATATATTCTGGTTAAGGATGTCTGTCCTTGCTTCTAAGGCTTCCTCCAAACAGCTCTGAGTTATGACTAGAAGGGTCCACAGGCAGCCCCTCTGGGCTGTTGGTTCTGTAGACCCTGGCATGAGTGAATTTGGCATCTGTTCTGCTATTCCCAAGGGACGCCAACATTCCAGGGTACATAGTAGTTTTGTCATTTCAAGTCTTGTGTGTGGAGATGCTGCTCCATGGGAGCAAGAAATGTAAATAGTAAATGGCCTGGATGGGGGTTCATCAACGTACCAGCTCCTCTTTGGGCTCTGAGTTGCCATCAAAGGGAAGAGCAGGAAGGTCTCCCTGGTGAGACATAAAGCTTTGCAGAGACAGTAGAAACCACGGGGACCATCGAGGATGTGACTTTTGGGATCATGTCAGAAGTCTCTACATATATGTCTGCCATCCCAAATGGGAGTGGCTATTAAGATCGGACTGTCTCTTGAGGGTTTAGCTGACTAGCACGCCTTCCCTTCTTATGTGCCTAAACGGATTTAGGCAGGAGAATGGGTGTAGATACAGGACAGGATGCTCTTTTTTCCCCTTCTATTTATCAAAACAAGGCATATTGGTATGAGAAAAAGATTATAAACTGAACACATTTAATGTAGCATGTCTGTGTGAAAGGTTACAGTATTCTGGGAAATGGGGACAGAGCAGCAAATAAGCGGCAAATGTGATTCTAGCTCCAAAGTTGTTAATAGTTCCATGTATTATATTTGCTTAAAATAAGCCCAAAGTTTAAAAATGCCATTAGGAAGTTGAACCAAAGAGATAAAGAAGAAAGAGATAGAATTTAGGCTCAGTGGAGAGAACAGGGGGTTGAAGGAATCAAGGATTCAAAGCTCCCTCTGTCTGTGAAGGGATGAGAATTCCCAGGATGAACATGGTGGCCATTTGTTTCATTTGCCTAGAGCTCATTATCTTCCCTTTTGTTAATAGCATATTAGTTTTCCTTTGAGGAAGGACTTTGTTTCCTAATCTCTAACCACATGGGCTTCTTGCCTCCCTCCCCTCCCCTCCTACCTGTCCCCCAGCTCCAGGAGTAACTAATCAGTATAGTTCATCTCTCTGATCACAGTGACTTATTTAAGAATGGAGTCATGGTTATATTGATGGAATGAGATTCAACATGGCACTTTTGTGAGAATTCTTAGAAGAGAAGTTCTTTTCTTTATTAATAATTTTTATTAACATATAATGTATTATTTGCCCCAGGGGTACAGGTCTGTGAATCGCTAAGCTTACACATTTCACAGCACTCACCATAGCACATACCCTCCCCCAATGTCCATAAACCAACCACCATCTCCTGGCCCCCTTCCCCCAGCAACTCTCAGTTTGTTTTATGAGAATAAGAGTCAGAAGAGAAGTTATTGTTGGGTTGTTGTTGCTAAATCAGTTAGATATAAGTCTGAAGTCCTTGATTCTGGAACCATAGAGAGTGAAAGCAGAATTGAGAGGGAGATTCATGATGATGCCAGTGCCTGGATCTAGCTATGCCTAAAGCCTAATTTTTCATGTTCTTTTTTTTTTTTTAAAGATTTTATTTATTTATTTGACAGAGAGAGATCACAAGTAGACGGAGAGGCAGGCAGAGAGAGAGAGAGAGAGACGGAAGCAGGCTCCCTGCTGAGCAGAGAGCCTGATGTGGGACTCGATCCCAGGACCCTGAGATCATGACCTGAGCTGAAGGCAGCAGCTTAAACCACTGAGCCACCCAGGCGCCCCTAATTTTTCATGTTCTAAGAGACATTGCATTCCTTTTGTGATTCGGCCATTTGATTTAAGATTCTGACACTCATAAGTGAAAGAATCCTGACTAAGGGCACCAGCTCCAATTCCAGGAAACATCATCACAGTGGCAAGTCCCTGTCCTGGAAATGTTAGCAGAAGTGTGGTCTCTCAAATAAGCATTGCATTCTGGACTCCAAGAAACCATGTACTCCCTGGAAAAAGAATATCCTCCAGGTCTGATTTCTGTGTGGAGACTCTGGTCATTCCACCAAGAGACACATCTTATTGTCTTCTGAGACATTCAGAAAATATAGAATTTTCACAACCCACATCTCCACCGAGCAACCTCCAAAGTGGAAAGGACAGGAAGAGCCCACATTCTCCAGGAAGAGCCCACATTCTCAAGGCAGTGCCCTGTTGAAGGGTGGACACAGTGTGTGGCTCTGTCTAACTAAGCAGGAAGTATTGTGGTCTCTAGAGTGTGTCCCCTGAATGGTTGCACCAGACTCATAAACAGTTCTGTGCTTCTGGTCTCCCTTTTCCCCCACCCCCAGCTCCCATCACTGCTATAGACCGGTGCTCCACATGGTCTTTCCAAATAGGAGATGTGACCAGGCAGCTTCTTTTTTCAGAAGTCTCTGGGCTTGGCAAACAGAACAGAATTCACACTCTTAGCATTGCCTTCACCACCTGGCCTCCAGGTGCCCCCGCTCCCAACGCTGGGCATGTTGCTCCATCTCAGAGGACCTAGAACCCCTGCCCTCATGCTTTTTTGATGTTCCTGCTTTCCTGCTGTGCTATCTGACCCTCCCTGGTTACCAGCTTTGGCAGCTATCTTGCCATGGACATCAGAGAAAGGGGCCTAGAGGCCTCGAAGAGCTCTACCACTACAGAAGCCATCCCTGGGTTTCCGTTGGGTGGTAAAAGACAGAACCCTCCAAGGCAGCTCCTGAGTTCACAGAGGTACATCTTTCCGCAGAAAAGTCAAGTCCAGTTTATCATCCTGATTCCAAGAGGATGATTGCCAGCAACATCTAGAATCTTTTGGGCACCTGGGATGGGGACAACACACAGCGTCAGGTTCTCCTTCACCCATCTTGTGGTGTCATGCTAGAGATCAGTGGAAGGAATGGGAGGACCACCATGTTGAGGCTGCACCCAGAGCCGTCCAATTTGAGAGACTTGCCCCGAGGGAGCCTGATGTCTGCTCCAAGGCCAGGGCTGGGAGAGAATCAGCCAGCTCGTGGACATAACGCTCAACATTTTGAGAATGGAGAGAAGACAAGAGTTCTTTCTCATCCTGTCCCTACTTCTCTTTCCTCTAGATCAGGAACTCTGTTCTTTCTCATGCTTCTAGAGAAACTAATGAGAAGATGTTGTCCTAGACCAGGAGACGAGGAACTACTGATCAAAAGGTACAAGCTTTCAGTTATAAGATGCTAAGTTTTGGGGATCTAACATGCAACATGATGTCAGGGTCTAGACACAGACAAGGGAAGGAGGCTTTGGGGGATAGCTTGGGAGCAAGAGAAGCTAGACTGGGCAGAGGTATAAATTGCGATGCAGCAAGGACTTGCTGAGCCCACGAGGAACATTGGAACCAGTATGGCCTTTGAAAGTTGCCCCACTTTGAGCACAGGGGCTGGGTCTCCGTACCTCTGACCTGGTAACCAGGCAGTGAAGGCAAGTGCAAGACCTTGAGACAGACAGTTGCTTTCCGGCACGTGGAGCTATGAGCTCTGGCCAGTAGCAGCCAGGCCACTGAGGAGTGGGCACCCCACTCTTGGAGAAGTGTCCCAGCAGGGCACCGTTGTGCCCACCAAGACCCTTCTGCTTGGGCAGCCTAGCCAAGGAAGGAGGGAAAAGAGGCCTGGTCCTTGGCAACTGAAAATCTAGGTCTCCTGTCAGAGAATCGGTCCAGCTGGCAGCCACAACGAGGACAAGAGCAGTAAAACATTGTCTTCTGGGGTCTGCATGTGCTGTGCCAGGCCTTGGGTGGGCACGCTATTTACACACACAGCTCCTTTAATTTCCACAACTGCCTCATGAGGTTCACATGGGCTGGGGAACTGACACTCAGATGGGGTTTTGGTGACTTGCTCCAGATCCCATTGCCAGAGAGGGAGCGAGGTAAGAGAGGAGCGAGCACTGCCTGTCTGACATCAGAGCCGGACACTTTGCAACTGTCCCTGCACCACTGTATCTGACACTGGCAGGCTGGCAGGGCATGGTGAATGCTACCAGTGGCTGACCTGGAGTCCTGTGCTGGGGACGGTGGCCGGGGACTATGGAGATTTGTTCCGTTCTTTTGTTTGTTGGTTTTTTTTGTTTGTTTTGTTTTGTTTCTTCTTGTTGTTGTTGTTTGTTTGCTTTAAGTAAACTCTATGCCCAGCAGGGAGCCCAGCACAGGGCTTGATCGAGACCTGAGTCAAGGTCAGAAGTTGGATACTTAACCGCTTACCTCAGACACCCCAATTTGTTCAGTTTTAGCAGCCCCCACTATGTCAAGCACGGGCTCAGCTTCTAGTGTGGGCTCTAGAAATCCTGTGTGCTGGTAACAAGCCCCTCGAAGTCTCCTGGGGCCTGCCCTCATGTGAAGTAGCCTGTCCCCCTGCCTGAAGGCCCGTGTCCATGCGAGCTCTGAGGACCAAGGGTCAGCGCTGCCTACAGAGCTGTGTGCACTGCCAAGCTCCTTGCTAATGTCTTCCCAGAGCCTGAGGAGTAGAATGAAGCAAGATCAGAACCAGCGAGGGGACCAGAACCTCTTTTGCTAGACCCCAGCACCTCCCAGGCCTGTTGACTGGTTGCTCTCCCGCTCAGCTCCCCTACAGGGAAGAGGACTGGGGCTGGGTTCATCATGAGCAAAGCTGAGAGCCTAGGGGATCAGGGCAGCTGGAGTAGGGATGCTTGATGAGGAACACTGTGCATGGGCATTGTGTGATGGGCCCGTGAGGAGAGAATCCAGCACCATCTGGGGTGGGACTGCCCCACACGCAGGCCAAGCTTGTTCAAGCAGGCCTTCCAGGGGAGCCTCGGCATTGCTTAGGCAGGCTCTGAGGGCTGCCTGCAGATTTCTAGCCAGAGAACCAGCCCTGCGGGGCTCACCGTCCAGAGATGGCCCTCAGCATCATCACAGAGGTACACATGCTCTGACACTCTCTCAGGCCTAGCACCTTGAACCTCCCCAAGTGCTCCCTGGCCCCAGGCTGCTTGCAGGATCAAGTCCAGTTCTACGCCTTCCTCCACCTGGTCCCACCAACCATGGTAACTGTAGGTGGAAACTTCTAGAAACACTGAGCGACTGGCTCGCTTTCTGGATGTAGAAGGATGTCCACCTCAACTTGGCAAGGACCAGGAGGGTTCTGTTAACTGCTCCTCAGGGTGGTGACACTGTGGAGTATCCTATGTCTGTGCTATTAGAAGGCAGGTGGTCAGGCGATCTTGACGTTCCCTTCCGTGATTTGGAGAACTTCAGAGATTCACATTTATTGTTAATGCCTTTTGTTTTTCAGAGGGAAAAAAAAGAAGGAATTGAAGCATTGCTCATTTCTCTGGAGCCCTGAAGCCAGCAGCATCTGGAGCCAACACCCTCACTTGGTGGCTGCACGGGGAGGTACTCTCCATAGCCGTATGGTCCCCCCACTTTTCTGGGTCTGTACGTGTGCCCTGGCTTAGTCTCAGAATCAGTTATAGACCTATGAGCAGAGGCCAAAATGCAAGATGACGTGGTTGCAAGGAGACAGAGAACCAACAAGAGGTCTGGGGACAGTCCGAGAAGGGCCGGGGGGGCACACCCAGGTGCTGGGGCTAGAGTGTGTGTTATCCACGGGGTCAATCAGAGCTACTGAATGAGGGGTTGTGCTGGGTGGCTCTGGGCCAGTCACTTATCACTCAGAGATTCCGGTTTCTTCTCCTTGTAAGAGGGATTCCTCCACCTAATAATATGAATTCCTGCCCTAGCTCCTCCCTGGACTGTGAGAGAAGAAAATCAATGTGCAGCAGGATCTTTCCTGCACTAGGCAGAGCTCTACAAATGTTAATCATTTATAGGAAGAAATGGCAATGCTGCTATGAAATGGTGAGGTTTGGCCTCAACCCTACATTCTGGAACTCTCTTTCTAAAATTTCACTTTGATACAGATGGAAACACAATTTTTGTTTAAGTGAAGAAATAATGAAAAAAAAAAGTGAAGAGAGCATGTCTGCCTCCTGACTTATGAACGCTGCCGGAGATCTGCAGGCGCCCTGTTGGTTCTGAGCATGAATATGGATAGCGCCGATACTTACCCTGTTTGGCAAATGTCATTTTTTAAGATTTCATTCAGACAGTGATTATCAATTTGCTAATCTGATTTCGGTTCCCAGGCTTTGGCTCTGTGAGCTGACTGGAGGTACCCGCTGCTGTGCAGAGATTCTGAGCATATGTGACCCAGCTTAGGAGAAGCTGGGGAGCTGTGGACTGCGTAGGAGCCCCCCAGTATTCTCATCAACAGAGCAGCTGCTGGAAGTGTGGGGTTGTCAAGCAGATTTGGGGCGGGCGGGGCCTTCTCAGCAAAGGAGTTGTGGGAAAGGTGGGGCAAACTGAGACCTCTCTCTGAACCTTTGGTTACGTAGACAAGGACTTGGCAAAAAATCTTTGCCCAAAGTTCCATAGACCCTGGAAGGCCTGCCAGAATCTTCCTGGGCTGAATCTCGTGGTTAAGCTGCACCATGTCAGTTCAAACCCCTCGCTGTGTTCTGGGGAAGGAAGGAGCCCCTATGACTTCTCAAGGTGGGATTTCCTATAATGAACACTGAGCAGAGCACCAGAGGTCCAGGTTTCTAGATGCTATTCCCCAGGGACACATTTCTTTGGGGAGAGTTGATTGTTTTATCTTTTCTAGCCTTTGTCTTGGATCACAAGAAGAGTTTAACATTCCGTAATTATTCAATTGGTCTTGAAACCCGTTTTAACTTATATACAACTTGCTGCTTTAACCTCCCAAGGGTTTTCTGGCATTTTCCATATCTATGTCTCTGAGCCTCAGCTGGGAAAATGTGATCATAGTCTAGTGCACGGATGTCAGTAAGTTTTTAATCATTCATTTATTTGCGCTTTTCTTTATTCTACAAAAACTAGGCAGTGTTTGTAGGTTCCAAACCTTGCCTTATGCATTGTCACTTCAACAATAACCCTAACTAGCAGAAAATATCCATCTAGATAGAGTTCATATATCAAAGAGGACAGACAGGCCACGGGTGAGCAAAACACATCATCTGCTACGGTGATGAATGCTATTGAAGAAATACAGCAGAGATAGGAGAAAGGGAGTGTTTGGAGTATGGTTTGCTATTTGTAGGGAAGGCAGACAGCAAAGCCTTTCCTGAGAGGTTGATACTGAGCCCTCCAGCGGTGAGGGGACAAGCCATGTAAATATGCAGGCGGGTTAACTGGCGGGTACTGCAGGGACTCTTTTAATGATGCTCTCTGTGTTGGGCATTACTCTACAAAAATGAGACCAAGAGAGGAATAATCTGGAGCCCGTGCCTCACACACAAAGGCATGCACTGGGCCCCCCCAGGAGGGCTGATCAATATCCAGAGTTAATGTTTGGGTAGCATCTTCTAAGTTTCCAGAGCTACAAAGGGCTTCTGGGGGCAGGGAGAACGTGTCCCTGGTGCTTTGGGGACATACCCGCAGGATTCCGAAGTCTCAGCTGTTAAATCTGTAGCCAGGTTCATTATCAAGTAATGTATGTTATCGAAGCTGCATTTTCTTTCCTGATATTATTCCATTCCTCACCCTACCTGGGAGGTGAAGCTCAGGGACCCGGCAGGGTAAGTGGTGGCTGGAGGGAAGCTGCTTCTCCAAGCACGGTGGGGCTCTGCGCTGGTTGAGGGTCTGGAGCAGGCTGTGTTAGGACCAGCACACGTGGGGAGGGCTGACTCTGGGGGAAATGGGAGCTATTTTAAAGAGACCTGTGGGCAGGGGCAGAACATCAGGATGTTAGGAATGAAGGTATGGCAGGAACTGGCTACTTTCTCCATTAAATTTTCTCTTCTTTTGCATCATTGACCTGAACCATTTCACCACAGAGTCTGTACACAATTTGGCAGAAGCTGGTTGGGGAATGCTTAACGAGTGCTTTCGCTGATGCAAAGCTCTCTTGTAAAATGGGGAATTAAACTTTAAAAAAGCCAGCTTGGGATTGCTGGTGGTAGCAGACAATTTGATTTGATGCTGCTATGCATCTCCTGGGCTCATCTCTGGCAGCAGCTGCCACATTATGGTGCGGCTTTCCCTGGAGAGCTTCTGGTGCCAAGGTCCTGGGCTCTCCATCTGCTTGTCGGTAGCACAGACAGAACAGAGAAGCTGGATTTCATGCCGCCAGGGCAGCCTCAAGCAGTGAGCACCCAACCTGCTTCTCCACCTCTCTGAGGACCCTTCTCCAAAATGTTCTATATGTTTCTGAGAGGGCTTCTGGCCGGATTAAGTGTCCTGGTTGTGCACACCAATACCCTAAACCTTAGTAGCCCCCTCCTCGGCTTTTTTGCTTTCTTTATCTCCCTGTCTCTGAGTCCTGCCCCTGCTACCTGGGATCATATCTCAGATATTTTTTTTTTTTTTACAATTTATTTATTTGAGAGGTTGGGGGTACATAGAGGGAGAGAAAGAAGATTCTTTCAAGCAGACTCCCCACTGAGTACAGAACCTGCTTTGGGGGAATCTCACAACCCATGAGATCAAGACCTGAGCCAAAATCAAGATCACCGACTGAGCCACCCAGGCACCCCATCTGACACCTCACCTATAGCCAAATCCTTACCTCAGGGTCTGCTTTCAGCAACTAAGACAAGGACAACAGCCATGTCTGTATTATGAGAATGCATCCCTAATGAACAAACACTGTAAAATTCATATATGATTTATAAGCCAAGAGGTCATACTGACATTGCTGATGAATAAATGATAAAAGTCCATAAGTGTCTCTTTGCTGTACTTGGCACAGACAGTATGGGGATCTATGAGAGTCTCAGACATAGTTCATGATTTTCAAGTGTCTACTAGAGATGCAAGAAAATCTTAACAACAAAAAATAACCTGAATCCTATAATACATGACATTTGTCCTTTGTCATTCACCAGGACCAAGCAAGGTGTACCCCAAGAACAAAAGGTTAATATCAAGATGTAAAAAACAGAACATAAATAAACAAAAAGATAATATGATGAAAATCAACAAACATTGTTTCATTCTAAAAAAAAGAAAAAAAAAAGTCCTGGTTGGGGGGGGACTAGAAAGGTAAGAAGGAAGTGATTTCTTGGCTATTCACTCTAGTAAACATATTTTTACAAATAACTTATTATATAGTTCTTAAAACTAAAATAAGGAAAGAGAATAGGAGAGTTACTATCACCACTATGATTTTATGTTTTCTTGAAAGTCAATCAAATAAGATACGAATTATAAATAAAAAGATCATCTTGGAATAGAGCAGTCAAATGTTTATCATTTGAAGTCGGCATGGAGCTCAGCTCAAAAGCAAGAAATATCAGAGAATACCATTTTTATTAAACCATTGTTTACAATGATAGCCTTTCCAGAAATAAGCAGTGTTTGATTAGGAAACGCTCCCCTATCAGGCAAGGAGGCAGGGAAGCAGGCAGTACTTGTGGTTCTCAAAGTGTGGTCCTCTGCCAGCAGCATCAGCATCTCCAGAAAGCTTGTTGGAAATATACCTTGTCAGATGTTCATCCAGACCTATTGAATAAGATTCCCGGGGGTGGGTTCTGGCTGTGAACCCTTTAACAATGCCCCCCACCCCCGGAGTCCCTGGGGGATTTAAATGCATGCTAACGTTTGAGTAGCACTGTTGAGGGGGGCTCTGTGACTCTCACCAGCACTGATGGAAGCCGCACCCCGCAGCCCAGTAGACATTACTATCAGTCCTGCCACCAGGTGCCCTTCCCAACCTCCTCACCTCCTTCTGGGTGCTGCTGTTCAGGGCTCACCAAACAATGTTCACATACATCTTCTTAGTTGTCAACACAAATTTCTACGAAGGTGTCGTTACCTCCGGCTGGTGTCCCCAGAAGTTAAGCAGCTACACAAGATGTCGCAGCCAGGTTGGAAGTGGAGACTAGATCCACATCCCTGCCAACAGACCCCAATTCTCAGAGGGGCACTTGATGTCAGCTGGGTCCCTTGCTCCAACCTAGTTCCCCAGCCTAGCTATGCTCCCCCACAATACTCCCTGCTCAGATCAGGCTGACCTAAGATGGCAAAGACCTTATTCTCTTTCCCCATCCCACTGTGGAATTGCAAAGAAATTTTATTTCTCCAAGATCATTCTCAGAGATGCTAATCTTGAACTAATTTACTGATAGATATTTTGATGGGAGAATTCTGGGTGAATTTAAGTTCTACTCCTCTGTCTCTCTCTCTCTCTCTGCCATGCCTCCAGCCTGGACATCATCAGCTCTTTGGGTAGCCAGGGTCAGGAAGGGAACTGGAGGGCTGAGTCATTTCCAGGGGAGCGGGGGATACAGTTTATCATCTTAGAAAAACACACAAGGTGCTGTGGCAGAGGTCTGGGTTTGAATATATGAAGTGGCCCCCGGAAGTGGGTCAGGATGGTCAGCATTCAGTGTATATCATATCGACAGCTGTCGAGGGACTGGAGGAGGTAGGACCGCTGTACGGGTTCCTCTGGTGAAGCGATTATCTGGGAGGGAAAAGCCTCCAGAACCTCAGACTACAAACACAAGAAGGCATAGAGGCATAGGGGCAGGCTTAGATCTTTCCAGACGGACAGTCTGCAGGTGTCCCAGGAAACAGAGCTGCCGATGCGGCCAACACCCCCATCCAGATAGACATAAGAGCTGGTGTTCACAGAATGGTGACGTCACCCGTGGGGCCCCACGGCAGTACCTGTGCCATGGACAGGGGCAACTGTGGCCTTCACACATCACCGCCCTGATGGTGACAAGCACGCCCACCATGTAGACTTATTTTTCAAAGAAAAAAATGCTTAAAAACCCGAATATTGATAAAGACAGCAAAAGGCAAGAGATATTTCACAGGCCGGTGAAATGGATTCCAAAGTTCTTACGAATTCGGTCTTTCAACATGGGTTACTTGAATTTAATTTAAGAAGAAGTAAAAGGAAAAGAGTGATTTGCCCTAAGGATTCAATTTTTAAATATTTATGTGAACTGTTTGGGCAATCGCTTCGGGGCATCGCAAGTCCCCTTGTGCCTCCTTCTGTTAATGGAAGTGGAAGATGCGAGCCCCCGCTCGCTCACTCACTCCAGAGTGGTCTCCTCAGCTACTCCGGGCATTTCAACCGTGCTAATGTTTTTCTAAAGAGATAAAAGTGGGTGGTCTGGAGGAGAAGTTAAGCTCTAGTTTACACAGCTCTCCAGAGTGCAAACAAGAGCCCTTCCTACCTTTCCTCCCCCTCCTCCGTGGCCGTTTGGAGGGGTCTCCCATTCCTTTTCACGTTTTCTCCAGCCTGGGGGGTGTCCTCCTAGCAGAATGGAGTTACTGTCTTGGAGGGAAGACTCAACCTTAAGTCAATTACCCATAGAATTCCAGTGGTTTCATTTGGGGAACTGTTGGGAGTGATGAGGACCTGTGAACACAGCCTCGGAGACAGCCCATTTAGACTGATCCAAAAATAAACGCACAGATGCCCTCCCGGTGCAGAGCAGAGCATGTCCCAGTGACGGATGCAGCACACAGCCCATGGTGTGTGGCGCCTGGCATAGCGGTCAAGTATGGGTGCGTCTGGCCCTGTCACTGAAAGAGCTCAGAGACTCTGGTGTTTATTTTGGTCCTAAGTCGCAATTACATAAAGCATAGTCCCATTTTTTTTTTTTTCCAGCAGATTGTTTAATCGTGAGATTAGGGGCTATCATAAAACCTTCATTGCTCTCATATTTCTTTTTGGCAGGGTACAGAAAAGTTAATTTGGGATTAGCTCCAGAAGCATTTTGACCCAGCCTTCCCTCTATTTATCATTCCAAAGACACGGACAGTGCTAATGAATGTCTGGAGTTGTATATCATTTTATAAACACAAGGCGCTCCCAAGGTGGTGCCAATTAAATCCCCAATAAAGGATTAACGAGGACCCGTCCGAAGGAGAGGTAGTGATCCCTTTTGACAATTTACCGAGGCTTGGCCTGAAGAGAGCGGTGTGTGGCTTTTGGGGGAGGCGACTGCTCCTTTATGGCCCCTGCTGACTTCTGCAGGGGCTTCTGCTCCCCGAGATGACATTTATCTAGCTCAGCTGTAGCTAAGGTTGCGCATGCAGCCCCCAGCAGCCGTGGGAAGGGAGGCTCACGCCGTCTGGGGTGCTGGAGGGGAGGGGGGGGGAATTGGAACTGTCTCCCAAGGGGAGCTGAGAGGAAAAAGATTAGATAAACACTAGCTAGCTAGATTACAAATGAAGCTGCAACATCGGCTGAGCAGATCCATTCTGGAGGGAGATGTGTTCTCTCTCCGTCTGAGCAGTTAGGGAGCCTGGCAAGTAGGTGTTCTGCAGGCAGCTGGCTGAGCTGTCACCCAGCTAACTCACCAAGAGGTAGCCCTGAAGGGCGGGCTGTGTAGACTGTTTATTTTTAAATTTGAATTTGTTCCTTGCTGTTTAGTTGCAGTTCCGCTCTGTTAAGAGTTAAGGTGTCAGACTTTTTCTCTCCATTCAGGCTCCAAAGGACAAAGAGTAACTGCATCTGGAAACACTGTCAGCAAAATGAAGATCTGGGGGTGCCCCACCCCAGAACGGTGTGTAGGGACCAGCTCCCATTCCCACCCAGAGTTCGCGGGCAACACCTCTTAAAGCCGGGTTCCACAAGATCAGAGCCTTGTCTTGGCTTTAGGAGAGCATAAACAGGGACTGAAAGTCAAAGTTGAGCTCAGCAATCTGATTCTCCCACACACACCTGCATAGGGTCCCACACAGATGGGAGCCCTGGGGGCAGGAGGCAACGGAAAGGTGGAGAAAGCCAGCTGCACTGCAAAAGTGGGTCATTCAGATCATCGTCTTCTACTTTCTCCTTTCTGATGAGAACACCAAATCAGTGTTTAAGCCACCTGCCCAAGTCCCCTGGCTACCAGAAGGTCATGCTGGAGCTGGAGCCCTGATGCCCTTGTTTCCCTCCCCTCCCTCAGCTCCCCAGGCACCCCGCCCCCTGCGGTTCTGTGAGATGGGCCCAGGCTCTCCTCGGCAACCATTTCGAAAATAATGGCACTTATTTTATGTGAGTAAAACATGAATGTAGTTTTGTTATAAACACACTGACTAATATAAGAATAGAGTAAAAAGTCAAATTTTCCTTTGTCCCACCACAGCCTACTTCTTTTCTAAATATTTTCTCTTACTTTAGTATTTGCACCTATCATGAAAGGCAATCATGTGGTGCATATTGTTCCTCGGTTCACCTTCTTCTTTGCTAATAGGTCTTGGAGGATTTTTTTTTTCAAGTCAGTACTTACAGATCTCCTTTCTTTTTAAACTGTGGAATAAATTATTGTGATATGTATTTATCTTCATATGTCCATTTGCCTGTTGATGGACATTCAAACTGCTTCCATTATTTTCAAGTCAATCCTTTGAGTTACAATGTTCATACGAAAATGGGCACAAATCCTAAGCGTATTTTCAAAGAATTTCCACAAAGGGATCACGGCTTTAATCAAATCAGATCAAGAAACAGCCTTTATAGAACTCTGTAAGAATATGTCCTTCCAGGCATATCTCTCTCCCCTCCAAGTGCCCACCATGCTGACTTCTCATCCCCAACATGCCAGCATCTATCATAAGGTTCAAAAGTGATGACAGACAGAAGCCTTGTCTTATCCCCAACCTCAGAAAAAAAGTTTTCTAATGATTGACCTAAAGGATGATATTTTCTGTAGAGTTCTGTGGCTACTCTATCAGAACGAGGCTCTTCCCTTTCTCCTGAGATCGCTGACTGTGTGCATCATGAATGGGTGTGGAACTTTATTAAACACCTTTCCTGCATCTATGTTCTCCTGGAACGTTGGGTATGTGAACAGAGAACTTGCTTATCTGGGCACCACGGTGTCTGCAAACTCTAAAGTGATACCAGAAACACACTTGGTGCTCCATAAATGTCTGTTTGATATATACATCCATAGTTTCCTCCCACACATGGGCCCCAGGAAAGTTCTGCATATGGAAGCAGAAACAAGGTGGGCATGGAAACCACTACAGTCGATCCACCAATCACACAAGTATCAGATGATGATCCGGCTGAGTAGAGAACTAGGACTATGGGAGGTGATGTAATGGCTGCTTTAAAGACAGTGGTCAAGGAAGTCCTAAGGAGGTAAACTTTAAGCTGAGAGTTGAATGAAGAGAGGGAGCTAGGCTTCCAAAGCCAGGTAGAAAGGTAGAAGACAATGGAGCCATTGGGCTTGTATAATAAGCCCCTGGCAGTGTTCCTACTGGAGCTTCAGCTCTTTTACAGGGTTCAAGGGAATAAGAAGAATGAGGGGGAGAGAGTGCTAGGAGAGAAGAAGAATATACAATTAACCAAAAGAGAAGGTAATTTTATAATACATCCAGTTAAAAGAAAAAGATAGGTACATACTTTTTAAGTGTAATTCAAGTGCTTCCCAAAGGGTAGTATATTGGGATTCTCCAGGGAAAAAGAAGCAATCATTTGGATATCTATATGTGCATCTGTATCTAGGTATGAAAAGAGACTGAGAGAGAGAGAGAGAGAGAGAGAAACAAACAGATTTATTTTGAGGACTCAGGTCATGCAGTCGTGGAGCCTGGCAAGTTCAGAATCTGCAAGGCAGGCTAGCAGGCTGAAGACCCAGGGAAGAGGTGATGTTGAAGCTCTGTCTTGAGGCAGAATTCACTCTTCCTTGGAAAAGTCCAGTTTTTAATCTGGATTAAAATCTGGGGCCCACTCATGTTATGGAGGGCAATCTGCTTTCCTCAAAGTCTGCTGATTTACATGTACATGTCATCTAAAGAGTGCCTTCACAGCAACATCCAG
This sequence comes from Lontra canadensis, assembly GCF_010015895.1. Lineage (NCBI taxonomy): Eukaryota > Metazoa > Chordata > Mammalia > Carnivora > Mustelidae > Lontra > Lontra canadensis. The sequence continues at coordinate 28,016,823 of NW_022630997.1, forward strand.
CCTGGCACTTGGCCAAGTATCAGGATACTGTGGCCTAGCCAAGTTAGCTCATAACATTAACCATTACAGGTGGTATGGGATCATATAGTAATATTTTTCTTCCTCTACTTAAGAAAGAAACCCCAGCTATATTACAGAATTCTCAGGTAAATCTCAGATAATTACCAGACTCCACAGAAAGATTTAAAACTATAAAAATGAGAAAAAAATTACTGGGCCTAATTGGTAGTCATCTAAGTTGCTGCTGAATGCCATTGAGAGCATTTTTTGTACATGTACCTGCTTTACAGAGGAGACCAGCTTTGTAGCTGTAGCCCTCAGGCCTCTGGGAAGGAGGCCCTGGAATGTGCAGGGAGGGGACCACCTCCCAAGGCCTTGTGCCCACAGGCCACCCCCGAATCACCATCTTTACATTGAAAGTGTGTGTGGAGGGGGTTGACCTGGGAAAGAAGGAGTAAAAATGTGATATGCAGATGTGAAAGGTTCTGGGAAGGGACAGACCACTGAGAGATGACAGATTGTGCTTTAAATTTATTCAGGGCTGTCCTGTGGGGGAGAGAAGTAACTTGTTCAATGGGGCCAGGAGGCTGATGGTGTGAAAACCATGAAGGCAGGTGGTGACTCCAGCTAACACACACACCTTGAGCTTTCAACAGTGGAGAGCATACCTTCCCCACTATTGGGGCCGCTGGATCACCTGTGGGGTGTGGTGACAGGGGATGAGGCCAAATGGCCTTGAGCTCTTTCCCCCATTATGTGGCCCTGGCAAACATCAGAGATGCTTCTAAGGGAAGATGACAGAACCAGATCTCACACACATCAGAGATGAGGAAGGAGAAGGCAGATTCAGTTTGGATGGGAAGCGTGGTCCTGGGGGTAAGTGAGAAGGCAGCTGGGAGACTCATTTCAGGGACACTTCACAGAGAAGACTGGATTAGAGGCTGGGTCAGATCTTGCAGGGGCTCCATCAGAAGGTGACAGGTGACAGTAGAGAGCCAGGGTCCTGCTGTACCTCCTCAGGGCTGAGGACTGCATGTCCCAATCTTAACATCTCTTTACCCCATCCCAGTAGAAAAACCTAATTAGATCTTACTAGAACAAGTGCCTATGGAAGTGTTACCTTGGAAAGACAGAGAAAGGTGGCAGGAGAGAGGGAGGGAAACAGAGGGGGAGGACCTGAGATGCCTTTGATCTTCTTTTATGTTATTCATATATATCTAGTTATATAAGAAATATACAGAAACATTTTCATAAAAATTCAAGCGATATTTATGAAGGTACATCCTTGTTGCCTACCTCTCTTTTCCGACTTTCCTAGGACTTAAAGCCAGAGAAGGGTCTGGATGTCCCTTGGTGGCATCTACATACAGCATCTCCAGGCTTTGTTGGTGGGGCAAAGATAGAGCCTCTGGGCCCGTTGGTTGTGTGCTTGTCCTATGGGCCTGGAAACTCTGAGAACAATGGGATACTTCTTCCCAGGACTGTTAGGTTTTTTTTTCTTTCTTTCTTTTTTCTTTTCCTATTGCCTCTTCCATGCAGATTTATGGATCTGTTACTTGCGTAAAGATTGTCATTTCTTTAATAAAAGAGCAGACATATCCTGTGTCAGCACCATAAAACTCTGGGAAGATGTTCAAAAGAAAAAAAAAGATGCTTATGATTACATCCTTAACTTTGATTCATAGAAAGCTAGGTACTTAAGGAACATTCATGAACTTCCAAGATTCTTGTAATAGTCACATTTTTGCAGGTGTAGAAAATGAGGCTGACAGATTGGAAGTGGCGTGTCCGTGGTTGACATGGGTACTGCCTGTCCAGGTCACCGCTCAGTCCTGTGTCTTCTGGCATTAGGAATAATGCTGATTATTCACAGAACCATAATGCATGTTATGCTCATATTCTAGTCAGGACCACAATCCTAGGCAGATGAAACTTCAAAGGCAGTGGCATAGAAGCCATGGTGGGTGTTGAAAGATGAAGTAGAAGCACAGGGTGGCCTGGGGGAGCATGACTGTTGCTCAGTGCCAGTCTTTCCTTGCTTCTTCCTTTCACACTTCATAAAGGGTGACCTTACACAAACAGATGTTATTCCCATTAGGAATCAGTGATACTTTGATGAGTTTAGATGGTCTTAGAACTGAAATCAAGAAATGCTCATACTGTGTCCCAAAGCATAATGATGCTTGTCTGTGAAATTCTAGAGGGCAATGCACCCTCAGACCTCTGCCAGTGAGTGGTGTGCAAGCTAGCAGGATTGTCTGGATAATGGAACTAGAACCAGGAGCTCAGCATCCTTCTCCTCTTTAAGCCCAAATTGTGTCTTCAGCTGACCATAGAACACAAAACCCTGAGATGGCCCTGAGGATAGTGAGTGGGGAAGAAGAGAGGGGGGGGAGGTCTGTCAGAGACATGGGGCTCAAGGACATGCAACCAGCAGAGTTGGGGACCTGAGGGGAGAAAAGGGATGAAGGGTGAAGGAGAAGAAAACAGGAGTGAGGGTGTATATCTACTTAGAAGGGTGAAGGAGAAGAAAACAGGAGTGAGGGTGTATATCTACTTAGAGGGTGTATAGATGGCAAGAAGCTCAATGGGGGAGAGGGGAATGAGGCTTGCTCTAGAGCAAATCAGAGGTGAAGTATTACAGAGAATCAGTTCCCAAAGAGGACTTCGAGGAAGAGCCAAAATTCCACCATCTGGAGGAGGCAGTTGAGCTCTAATTGGAGGCAGATTCACCTAACTGTACAAATTTGGGTCAGAAGTTCAGGCCTCAAAACTCTTTAAAAAAGTAAACATTTATGGCTTGTGAAAGGTGAAGAGGAAAGGTGTGATGTGCCCTCTTCCTTCAGCCATGGTCTTGGGAGAGCTCTCTTATTAGCAGCCTCCTCTTCACTGGTACCACTGCATCTCGTCCCAGTTGTCTACATGTCTCCTCTGTGGTCTGCTTGCTGGAACTTCTCACCTGCTTAGATTGCTCTTATTCCCACACTCACACACGCATGTGTGTGTGCACACACTCATTCACGCACACACACTCATGCTTCCCTGGAAGGGAAGTGGGGAATCAGTACCAGATGTGCACATGCACCGTGGGATGGATGTGTTGGGATGCTTACTCGTCTCTGCTCACCTCATAACACAGCTGCTCCTTTCCTTCAGTCTGGCCATCTGTGACTGGGTGACAGTGAAGCGGTCCTGTATTTTCAGCCTTGGCTCCATCGGACTGAGTCACATACTTCATTGCCTGGCTGAATTTTGTCCTTAGTTGACTGTGGAAAAACACCTACTTCCTCCAAAAAAGTGTGTTAAAGAAAGATTTCTCAGATACTGTCCTGGGAGGAAGGGTTGGTCATTAGAAATGGGGTAAGAATGACAGATGATAATTACGATATATCTGATCTTTTACCTGAGAAATTGGCAAAAAAATTTAGGACTTCCTGGTCCTTATGTATTTGAACTTGGGAATTTAAAGCTTTCTTTGGAAAGAAACTGGAAGGGGGTAGATAGAAGTAGAGTTGAGAGTTGGAAGGAAGTTTCTATCAAGTAAGTAATTAATTTATTAGGGATGGAAGAAAGATCAGCTAGTATGATTAGACTTTTCTACCTCTATGCCCCATTGTATAGGTGAAAAGAGGCATCTTGGTGGAGGAAGGGAACCTCCAACCCCTCAGCCACCTTCACTGGAATTTATTCTCTGCAGCACTAACCTTGGGTAGTAGTGGTGGCACTGAGAAATGCAGGTGACCTGCTCTGCCATCTACCAGGGAAATACTGTAGCTTTTGGCTGGGAAACAGAGGGAGAAGGAGTCCCATTTCTTGGCCACAGCTGCCTACAGAGAACTGAGCTGGGGAGTGGGTTTGGCTTAACTATCATAGACTCTCACTGTTCTGTGATTAAATAGGTTTGTTTGGATAAATACTTCTTCATTTGCTGTATGCTCTGACAACCATTTCCAGAGATTTTAAATGGTGTTTTTAACATTATTTTGTTAATAGCTGTTATTATATCACTAGAGAGCATGTTTGTAATGCTCTTTGTGCCACCATTCTGGAAGAGAGAGAACATATTTGAAAATGTCTTACCTGGCACATAATATAGTTTTCCTAGCACCAGAGGAAGCTAAAAATCTTTACCTTGTGACATGTAGGCAATTAACTCAAGATGGATCCAAAACCTAAATATTAGAGCTATAACTGTAATACTCTTAGGGAAAACAAACAAACAAGCAAACAAAAAACAGGAGAAAAGCTTCAGGACATTGGGTTTAGCAATGATTTCTTGGACATGGCACCAAAAGCATAGGCAGCAAAAATAAATAAATAAATAGGACTTCATCAAAATTAAAAACTTTTGTGCATCAAAGGACATTGCTGGCAGAGTGAAAAGGCAACCCATGGAATGGGAGAAACTGTTTTCAATCGTATCTGACAAAGAGTTAATATTTAGAATATCTGAAATAACTCCCATAATTCAACATCTAATAAATAATCCAGTTTGAAAATGGGCAAAGGACTTGAATAGACAGTTCTCTAAAGAAGACATATGATGGCCAATAAGCACATGCAAAGATAATCAATGCCATTGGTCATTAGGGAATGCAAATCAAAACCACAATGAGGGGCCACACTGCACCTACCAAGAGGGCAACAAACAAACAAACAAACAAACACCCAAAATGAGTAGATGTGGAGAAACTTGAACCCCTATATTGTTGCTGAGACTACAAAATGGCACAGCCAGCCTGGGAAACCATTCAGTGATTCCTTAGGAAGCTAAACATAGGCTATAAGACCCAGCAAATCCACTCTGAGAAGTAGAACCAAAAGAATGAAAACTGGAGTTCCAACGGATGCTTGTCTACCAGTGTTCACTGTTGTATTACATACAATATCCAAACAGTGGAAGTCCTCCCACTGTTCACCAAGAGTGATATATGTGCTCAGTGGAATATTATTCATCCATTAAAGCTGAATGATGTTCTGAAACATGCTGAAAAATGGATGAATTTTGAAACACCATGCTAGTTGAAATAAGCCAGACAAAACCCCCACAAATATTGTCTGATTCCATTTCTCTGAAATATCTAGAGTAGGCAAAATCAGGAGAGAAAGCAGAGTGGAGGCTATTGTTCAATGGATATAGAGTTGTTGTTCCAGGGAGATGAACATTTTGGAAGGATATAGTGCTGCTAACTATAAAACGTTATGAATAGAATTCGTACCATCAAATGATATACTTAAAAATAGATGAGGGGCACGTGGGTGGCTCAGTGGGTTAAGCCTCTGCCTTCAGCTCAGGTCATGATCCCAGGGTCCTGGGATCGAGCCCTGCATTGGGCTCTCTCTCAGCAGGGAGCCTGCTTCTCCTGCTCTCTCTGCTTGCTTCTCTGCCTACTTGTGATTTCTCTCTGTCAAATAAATAAATAAAATCTTTAAAAAATGGATGAAATGGCAAATTTTAGGTTACATATATTTTAACACAAAAGTAAATAATTCAGGAGATACATTCTCAATAAAAAGTGGGCCCCTTTTCTGGAAGAAATTATACCATAAGGAAAACCATGTTTTACTTCTATACCCTCCTGCTTACTAACTGGGTGAACTTGGGCAAGTCACTTACTTTTCTGGATCTTAGTTTATCAGATATGATGTGGGTTGAATGATGATTTGTAGAGGATTTTTCAAAAAGATTTTTCATTTATTTATTCATTTAAGAGAGAGAGCATGAGCAGGGAATGGAGCAGAGGGGGAAGAAGAGGGAGAGAGAATTTCAAGCAGACTCTGTGCTGAGCATGGAGCCTGATGCTTGATCTCATGACCCTGAGATCATGATCTAAACCAAAACCAAGAGTCAGACACTTAACTGACTGAGCCACCCAGCCATCCAATGATGATTTGAAGAGGATTAAATGTGTAAATATTTCACAGACTTTCATTAATATAAATGATATATTGTCTGTGCAGATGATCCTCACTTTTGCAGGTAGGAAAGGTGGAATATTACTATAACCACCCTTTACTTCCTGTTTTCCTGTTTTAAAATTCTTCCCAATTTGCAATCTTTCTTTCTTTTCTTCTTGCCGAGCCCACATGCAACCCAGCTTACACTGGAAGGGACTTATTGTCAAGATAAAATTTTTTTGTCACTGACATCATGCAATGCATTACATTTGGTTGCTACTCCAAGGACCCACCCCATCTCCTCCACATTTCCAAAGTGGCTGCAGAACATTAGCTTGTCCTGATCCCTACTGGGGCCACCAAAGGAATTCTTTCTTGAAGTGCTCCTGGTGGAGATTTATGACAAGTTTCTTATGGAGGTCAGGTAAATTGACCTCAAAATACCCTGTAGCCATAAGATTTTTTGATTCTTGTATTCTATATACCCTACTGAAGGAATGAGATATGATCCACTTCTCTCCCCATCTGTCTACCAATAAAATGAGGTTGGCAAGGGCCCCAGGTGATTTCACATTTCCTTTAGTAGAAAATGGAATTCAGGTTTTTGTAGATACTGATCTTTATGACTTTTTTAATGGAGCCTGAAAAGATCTGACCTATTATTTGGACTGAAATCTCCTGTGAACCACCTTCCCTCTGATTTACATCCAGGTCAGACATGTGGCATTCTTTCCTAACCATGCTCTGTCGAGGAAGCAAGAAAATAAGAGTGGGGACACATTAGAGGTGCCTCCACCAGATTTGCCAGCTTGAGGAAGGCATGCAGGATCCCCACTGACCATGTGTTGCCCCAACCACTGTTACTTCTGCCCTCTTGGTCCTTCAGTCAAGCATTGTGGAAGGGGTCCCACATAGCCCACAACAGGGAGACAGTGTTTCCCTTCAGGCCCGTCTACCAGTTTAGAATCTCTATGTGACTATATCCATCCTCAGACCTGACTGAGTACTTCTCGTCCATCTGACTTTTCCTGGGTTTTTTTTTCCTCTCAGGTCCCTCCAACACAAAGTATCCAGAATGGAACTCCATCTTATCCCTAACTAGTTCTTCTCTGCCTTCCAGTAGCTCCTTTGATTTCACTCTGGTCTCTTCAAAACTATTCTCTATAGTAGTCTCCAGAGTAGTAATTGTAAAATTCAGATCACATTATGTCATTCTTCATCACCAACTCTTTCAATGGTTTCCCCATTACAATAAATATTCTGCACCTGAAACTAATGTAACACTATATGTTAATTATACTTCAACTTAAAAAAGTTAAAAAATAAGAAATAAAAATCCAACTTCCTTCCAGAAAGCCAAGCTCTTGGGTGACCCGCCCCCCACCAATTTCTAACACACAAAGTCCCAGTGGTGGTATTTTTTTTTTTTGCCTCAGTGTCTTTTTCATACCCTCCCTGCTGTCTGGATCCAGTTCCTGTATTCTTCACTTGTTTAATTAGTATTGTCTAACGTTTCACTCCAAATGGTCCTCTGAAGTCTATTCCCTTAGCCCATCAGATACTGTTCTCTATTTCCATAACATTTTTGAAGAATCTTATCCCTGGATTTACCAGTTGTGTTGTAACTTTTTGTTTAAACGTCTGTCTCCTTAACTAGATTGTGAGTCTTGGAAGGCTTTGGCAATGTCATTTTTAAATCATTTTAAGCCCAGGGTCCAACACGAAGATTGACATGTCAAAGTCTGCTAAATGAATGCATGAATTGATGAATGATTACCTAGCTTAGCACTGCTTTTTCCCTCCTGGCTTTTCCTCACACCCCCTGTCCCCACTGGTTTACTCTGCAGATGGACCCGGGCCTCATTCATCTTTGTGACCCCCTGCCCATCTCCCTGCACAGCCATATGACAGGAAATCAACACATCTTTGCTGAATTGACAACACAATTGCTTGTATTCGATGACATTTGGGAAAAGGAGCAGACAGAAATGAAGGCCAGCTAATCCATCTGTGCCTAGCAGAGAGAAAGGAGTAGAAAGATTTCCCACATGAGCCTTTTGGCTTCTTTCAGTTGAATCCATTCACTAAAGATTTATTGTGAAAGAAACTCAGGCCCTCTTAAAACTTTTCTTAGTCCTCAGGTTTGGGCAGAGATCCTGGGTCTTACCTGCAGCACTCATCTTTCCTGTCTCCTCAGGAAGCAGATCTTTACGGCCTGAATGCCTGGTTTCCATGCCCCAGGCTCTAGGGCAGATCCTGTAACACCGTTTCCAGATCAGGTGCCTGGGAGTGGGAGTGTCAAGCTGCCTAGCCTGGGGCTCTCACTGTCCTCCCCCGCACTAAAGCTTATCAGATTCACTGCACTCAAACTTCTTTGCTCTCCTATTATTAACTAGAGTCTTGTAATAAACTACTTCTGTTATCTCATTCGATGTAATTGTTCCTAGGAACATCCTCACAAAGATAAAAGATTCTGGACACAGAGCAGTTTAAAGAATAATAGTACAATGGACATACGTGTATGCAGGTCCCTTCTTCTATCATCCTCTACTCCTCCCACCAGAGGTAACCAAAATTCTGAAAACTACCACTCCTCTGTGTTTCTTCATCACTATATAATGAAACTCTAAGTGGCACACTTAAATTTTATGTGCTTTTCACTTTATGGAAATGAAGTGTTTTCTTGCATGTTTTTCTAAAACATGTTTTTTTTTCACTCAATATTTCATTTAGAAGAGTCAGACATGTTGTCTGCCTTGTGAGATATGTATCTGCTTTCATTCATTTCTTCTTGATGAACATTAATTTTCCCCCCTAGTATTTTATTTCAAACAGTGCTGCTATGAACAATCTTGTACATGCTTAGGAAATATTTGCAAGTTTCTCAAACATTGGAAAGGAATTGGTGAGCTGTAGGTTAGGTGTCTCTTAAGCTTCACTGAACTCCTACTGTTTTACATCCTCACCAATGTTTGCTATTAGGAGATATTTTAATTTGTGACAATATGGAGTATAGAAAAGAGAATATTATATATTGAATAGTATATATTTATATACTGGGATTGAATATATACTTCTTCTTTATTATTTGTACTCTACTGTAAAAGATCTGTGTTTTGTCCATATTTGCACTGGGAATTTTGTCTTCTTCTGTTAGGTTTTTGGGTTTTTATTTATTATTTATTATTTACTTACTTATTTTTATTTTTTATTAACATATAATGTATTATTAGCCCCAGGGGTACAGGTCTATGAATCGCCAGGTTTACACACTTCACAGCACTCACCATAGGACATATGGTGCTCCCCAATGTCCATAACCCAACCACCCTCCCCTGCCCCCAACCCCCCAGCAACCCTCAGTTTGTTTTGTGAGATTAAGAGTCTCTTATGGTTTGTCTCCCTCCTGATCCCATCTTGTTTCATTCATTCTTTTCCTATCCCCCAAACCCCCCATGTTGCCTCTCAACTTCCTCATATCAGGAAGATCATATGATAATTGTCTTTGTCCGATTGACTTATTTCACTAAGTATAATACCCTCTAGTTCCACCCATGTCATCACAAATGTCAAGATTTCATTTCTTTTGATGGCTGCATAATATTCCATTGTGTATATATACCACCTTTTCTTTATCCATTCATCTGTTGATGGACATCCAGGTTCTTTCCATAGTTTGGCTATTGTGGACATTGCTGCTCTAAACATTCGGGTGCACGTGCCCCTTTGAATCACTAACATTTGTATCTTTAGGGTAAATACCCAGCAGTGCAATTGCTGGGTCGTAGGGTAGCTCTATTTTCAACTTTTTGAGGAACCTCCATGCTGTTTTCCAGAGTGGTTGCACCAGCTTGCATTCCCACCAACAATGTAGGAGGGTTCCTCTTTCCCTACGTACTCGCCAGCATCTGTCATTTCCTGACTTGTTAATTTTAGCCATTCTGACTGGTGTGAGGTGGTATCTCATTGTGGTTTTGATTTGTATTTCCCTGGTGCTGAGTGATGTGGAGCACTTTTTCATGTGTCTGTTGGCCATCTGAATGTCTTCTTTGCAGAAATGTCTGTTAATGTCCTCTGCCCATTTCTCGATTGGATTCTTTGTTCTTTGGGTGTTGAGTTTGATAAGTTCTTTATAGATTTTGGATACTAGTCCTTTATCTGATATGTTGTTTGCAAATATCTTCTCCCATTCTTCCAGTTGTCTTCTGGATTTGTTAACTGTTTTCTTTGCTGTGCAAAAGCTTTTGATCTTGTTGAAGTCCCAATGGTTCATTTTTGCCCTTGCTTCCCTTGCCTTTGGCGATGTTCCTAGGAAGAAGTTGCTGTGGCTGAGGTCAAAGAGGTTGCTGTGTGTTTTCCTCAAGAACTTTGATGGATTCCTTTCTCATATTGAGGTCCTTCATCCATTTGAGCCTATTTTTGTGAGTTGTGTAAGGAAATGGTCCAGTTTCATTTTTCTGCATGTGGCTGTCCAATTTTCCCAACACCATTTGTTGAAGAGACTGTCTTTTTTTTCCACTGGACATTCTTTCCTGCTTTTTCAAAGATTAGTTGACCATAGAGTTGAGGGTCTATTTCTGGGCTCTCTATTCTGTTCCATTGATATATGCGTCTGTTTTTTTCCCAGTACCATGCTGTCTTGATGATGACAGCTTTGTAATAGAGCTTAAAGTCTGGAATTGTGATGCCGCCAACTTTGGCTTTCTTTTTCAATATTTCTCTGGATATTTGAGGTCTTTTCTGGTTCCATATAAATTTTAGGATTATTTGTTCCATTTCTTTGAAAAAAATGGATGGGATTTTGATAGGGATTGCATTAAATGTGTAGATTGCTTTAGCATAGACATTTCCACAGTATTTGTTCTTCCAATCCATGAGCATGGGACATTTTTTCCATTTCTTTGTGTCTTCCCCAATTTCTTTCATGAGTACTTTATAGTTTTCTGAGTATAGATTCTTTGCCTCTTTTGTTAGGCTTATTCCTAGGTATCTTATGGTTTTGGTTGCAATTATAAATGGGATTGACTCCTTAATTTCTCTTTCTTCTGTCCTGTTGTTGGTGTAAAGAAATGCAACTGATTTCTGTGCATTGATTTTATATCCTGACACTTTACTTAATTCCTGTACAAATTCTAGCAGATTTGGAGTGGATTCTTTTGGGTTTTCCACATAAAGTATCATATCATCTGCAAAGAGTGATAGTTTGACTTCTTCTTTGTATTTTTTATTATTATTTTTTAATTTATTATCTTTTTTCTCACCATAGCACATACCCTTCCTCATGTCCATCATCCAGACACCCCATCCTTCCTGGTTTTTGGATTTTTATATCTTCTGTATATTACTCTTTAACATGGCTATACAGTATTCCATTGTATAAAAATATCATCCTTTATTAATTCTCTCTTGATGGAAATTAGCCTGTGTTCTAAATTTCAATATTTTGTTAGTGCAAATGACACTTGAACATTCTTGTACATACTTAGGGCATATATGCAAGAGCTTTCTAACTTACAACATGTTGCAAATACAGTCTCCAAGTTTGTGACTCATTTCTTTGGCTTCCCTAGCTGAAATAAGTTTTTTAAATTATTTGACATTTGAGTATGGGGATTTTCAAAAATATATAAAACAGACAGAACTGTGAACATCCATATCAACAATTATCAGCTTGTGGCCAATCTTGTTTCATCTTAACTCTTTCTCACTCCCCCTGGCTTCTAGACCATTTTAAATCAATTTCAAACCCCTTATCCTGAAATCCAAAACACGTTTTAGTATGTCTATAAAGTATAAGGGCTCTTTTGAAATATAGCTGCAATACTGTTATCACATATGAAATTGTCAATGCTTTTTAAATACAATGAAATAGTGCTCAAATTTCTTCAACTGTTTTATTTTACCTTAGCACTCTGTTTCTTCAGGACTCAAGTAAAGTCCATACCCTGACATTGGTTAATGTCTTACAGTCTATTTTCTCTCTCCTTGTAATTCGTTAGTTGAAGAAACTGAGTCACCTTCTCACAGATATTTCTACATTCTAGAATAATCTAGATGTTGCTAATTTAATTCCAGTGGTGCCTTTAAAATGTATGGGTTTCCTGTATTTCCTTGGTAATTAAACTTAAAGGATTGATCATCATCAGGTACGTTTTTTCACAAGAACACATCACAGGTCGTGCTGTGTGCTTCCATCAGACTTCTGTTAGACACACCACTTCTAGTTTCTATTCTTTGAGAATGATTATTTCTTAAAGACTTACTAGGCAATCTAGTTCTTTTTTTTTTTTTTGGCAATCTAATTATCTAATTCTATCATTCTTTCTCTGTTTATTATCTGGAACTCTTCCATAATGAAAAACTTTCCCCCATGAACAACTTTATTATCCAGGGGTGAAATTCATATTAAAAAAAAGCTCAATATGCTTGATTCTTTCCCTTTATCAGTTTTTTAAAATAATGAATTAATTCCATTGCACTCTCAAAAAGTGATGAATTGGAGATGTTTTTCCTCAAATTTTTCTGAGCTTCAGGATTTAAATAAAATTTATGATTTTCAGGGCACCTGGATGGCTCAGTTGGTTGGGCAGCTGGCTCTTGGTTTTGGCTCATGTCATGATCTCAGGGTCCTGGGATTGAGCCCCACTTTGTGCCCTGTGCTCAGCAGGGAGTCTGCTTGAGGATTCTTTCTCTCTTTCCCTCTGCCCTTCCCTCTGCTTGTTCTCTCTCTCTCTAAAGTGAATAAATGAATCTTAAAAAAAGAAAATTTATACCTTTCAATATATCACAAATATAATTCTCACTGATGCTTAAATTGTTGCATTTCTAGCCAGTGAGAGTCTCTTCAAGGTGATCTCTGAGACTTTGGACTTAACCTCATTAACCCTTGGTGGCTTCTTTGCTTTCTGGTATTTCACAATGCTCCAGATTCACATGGTGCCCATCTTGTTCTAGATTTAGAAACACAATTTCTCCAGGAAGTCCTAGTTCCATTTAATTGAAAATGACATTTAGAGACTTATACTCTAAATGATAGTGATGCTCTTTTCAACTCAGCGATCATGTCTAGACTTTTTCAGGGCAAATAATTAGGAAATAAGTTTTTTCTTTTTTTCTTTTAAGATAAAATACATCATGAAACTGAAAATTTCCACTCAAATTGCAGACTATAGGACTACATTGAACTATATCAATCTTACACCAACATATCCTTCCTCTCAGGAGAGAAGTCTGTTGTCAATGAGCCGACATAATTGCTCATTTGTTTTATCTCACCATTATATGGACACTAATCTTACAATAGCAGTATCCCAGCCATAAGCAATATGTTTCCTAAAAGCTGTTTAAGATTATTGTTCAGGTGGGTGTCCCTGGATGGCTCAGTTGGTTGAATCCGACTCTTGATTTTGACTCAGGTCATGATATCAGGGTATTGAGATCAAGCCCTATGACGGGCTCCATGCTGAGTGTGGAGCCTGCTTGAAATTCTCTCTGCTCCTCCCCCAATTTCTCCCTCTTTCTAAATAAAAATAAATAAATAAATTTGTTTGGGTTTCTTTGTCCTTAGAGTTTATCCCACTAAAAACGCACAAATTGGGCACCTGAGTGACTCAATCATTAAGCGTCTGCCTTTGGCTCAGGTCATGATCCCAGGGTCTTGGGTTTGAGGCCCACATCAGGCTCCCTGCTCAGTGAGGAGCCTTCTTTTTCCTCTCCCTCTGCCTGCTGCTCCCCCTGCTTGTGCTTTCTCTCTCTCTCTCTCTCTTTCTTTCTGTCAAGTAAATCAATAAAATCCTTAAAAAATACTTACTGTTTTAAAATTATTTCAAATAGTTTCTCTATGTATGTGTAGCCCACCAATTCAGTCCACAGCTAAGTACCTAACTTTTGCTTTATTTTACTCTCAATTTTTAAGAATTACATTTTGTTAAATATAATTTTGTATTATAATTATGCCAACTACTTGCCTGATAGTGTCCAAGTCAAATTAATTAAAGTGAATATATTTGGAGGAGGGTAGATTTTAATTATCTTCCCTATACTTTGCCTTCTCCCTCCCCTACAGTTTTAATTTTTTTTTCTTCTAATTATAATATAGGGCAATACGTGCACACATTCATATACCCCAATTTCTTTATAAATAGCAGCACACCACACTTCTTTCTCTACTCTCTTTTTCTCTCAACTAACTGCAGTTGCTCTGTAGCTGTGTATAGGGATATGCTGATGCTTTTTCCAACTGCAGAGTTTGTATGTACCATTCTTTATTCAGTCAGTGACCTGCTGGTAGATACTTGTTTTCTATTTTTGTTTTGTTTTATTTTTGCACAAATAATGCTGCAATGAAGACCATTATGCATGCAAATTTGAGCTTTTTTTTTTGCTAGAATGTTAACATTTATTTAATTTTTATAAGGAACGGATGTCACATTTTGTCAAATGTCTTTTCTGCATCTTGTAGATATTTATAGTTTTGGCTTTTTTTCTTCCCAGTTTTATTAGTATGAATGAGTTATGCAAATGATTTTTCCAATAGTGAACAACACATATTTCTAGAATATGTCCCTTTTTGCTACAATGATTTGTGAAATGTGCTATTAAATTGTTTGCTTTCACTCATTTACAATTTCTGCCTCACCATTCCTAAGTGAGATTGGTCTATGGTTTTCTATTTCTCTTCAGTCCCATTCAGGTTTGGGGATAGATATCCTTATGTTCTAGTTTTAGATGCCATCTATAAACTGACCCTCCTGCATGTTTAACTCCAGCCCACACTTCTGTTCTCCATTCCAGACCCATCTGTCCTGCTATCTTTTCAACAACCTCCCCCTCCTGCCCCTTCTTCCTCCAGGTGTGTGACAAGTGTTTCAAACTCAGCAAGTCTAAAACTGAGTGCCTGACCTTTTCCTCATACTTGTTCCTCTGGAGTCTCCTCATTCTGGAAATGGTGGCTCCATCTTTCTAGTTGTTCAAACCATTAACCTTGGGGCTTTCCTTGGCCCATTCTCCTCACATTCACACATATCCCTGGGCACTGCCTACCAGTCCTCTGGCACACACACCCACCACACACCCATGTACCACTGCATCCCTCTTCCCTCACCTCCTTCATCTCTCCCTTGGACTCATCTTTCATTTTTCTCTCTGCTTCCCTTCAGATCATTGTCAACACAGCAACAGAGGCCAAGTTTGTTGTTGTTCTTGTATCATACCCCATTTTAGTTTCAACTGTTGAGTGGTTTCCCATTGAATGTGCACACTCTTACACTCTTTGCTGTCGCCTGAAAGACCTTGTCTGGTCTGGTCTCTTGCCAGCTCGCAGATGTCTTCCTTCACAAGTCCTCCTACCCAGCAACAGTTGCATGGGCCTTCTGCTGTGGGTCCAATGTGCCATATATGCCCAGCTCCTCTGCCTGGAAGACACTTTCCTCGGCTATCTGTTCAGCTCTCTCCCTCACACCCTTAAGACATTTGCTAAAAAGTCACTTCCTTAGTGAGACCTTCTTAGCTCAACATTTCCCTTGCCCATCCTCCCCTTCAATTCCCTGCTTTATTTTTCTCCGTGGCTTTTAGCCCACTGAACCTGACTATGGATAGCATTTGCTGGTTCAAAGTCTCTTAGCTCCAAGAAAGAACTACTGTATCTGTTTTGTTTCTTTTGTTCACTGCTGCTATATTTCTTGGTACCCAGAAGAGTGCTTAGCTCATAGCCCTGTTCAGTAAAAAATTGTTGAACTTGCTTTCCAGGGATTAATGCACCTCCCTCAATAATCTCATTGAAGTTATTGGTGGATTAGGTTTGCTAATATTTTATTTAAGAATTTTTGTTTCTGGGGCAGCTGGGTGACTCAGTGGGTTAAGCCTCTGCCTTCAGCTCAGGTCATGATCTCAGGGTCCTGGGATAGAGCCTCGCATCGGGCTCTCTGCTCAGCAGGTAGACTGCTTCCCCTTCTCTCTCTGCCTGCCTCTCTGCCTACTTGTGATCTGTCACATAAATAAATAAAATCTTAAAAAAAAAAAGAAATGCATTATTGTGATTAAAAAAAAAGCTTTAAAATAAGAATGTTCATTTCTGTGTTTGTAAGGGAAATTGGCCTATAAGATCTCTTCTTACGTGAGTCTTTTCTGCCTTTGCTATCAAAGGAATCTGAGAAGTATTTCCTCTTTATCTACTTTTCTTGAGCATTTTATACAAGATTTGAATTGAAATTTGCATTTTTTGTTTTCTTCATGGAAAGATTTTTTGCTAAAGATTTAAACCTTTACCTTTATTCATGACTAGCTTCATAAACATGTTTCTCTATGAAGTTTACTTTTTAATTAAGAGTTTTGTATTTATCAGCACCTGTCTGTAATTATTTTAATTAAAGTTCATTAAAATCAAAATGAAATTAAATATTCAGTTCCTCAGTCACACTAGCTACATTTCAAATACTCAAAAGCTACACGTGGTTAGTGGTTATCCTATTGGATAGCATAGACATAGAATATTTTATCATCACAGAAAGTTCTACTGGACAGCACTGGTATAGAATATTCTTTCCCCAGATATGTTCACATCTGGCTTCCTTTTACCAATCATATGCTCACACACACATCTCCAGTGTGAAGCTTTCCTCAGTCCGGTAGACCCACCCCCACCCACAATGACATCACCCGGTTTTCTATTCTTCACAGTCCTACCACATTGCAAAAGAATCCTGTTTCTCTGTCTCCCTCCACTCTTGACATATACAGTTCCTAAGAATAGGGACCTTACTCGCTTATTTCTCACTGAATCCCCAGAGTATAGAACAGTGCCTTGGACAGAGTAGGTGTTCAAAAATTATATATTAAGTAAAGTAGATTGAGTGATTGGGAAACTTCATCGATGCCAAGTTGAGATTTTTAATTTTTAAAAAGGCATAAAGTAATACATAATATTATCTTTTCAATCTCTAATGCCCCATTTTTTGTTCTAAATAGTTTTCATTTGTGCCTTTTCATTCTCTCATACTTATGTCTTATTAATCAGTCTCACCAGAGGTTTGCTTATTTCATCAGTTTCTTTCGGAAAAATGACTTTGACCTTACTGATGTTCTCTATTGTATATTTGCTTTCTCTGTCATTAATGTCTGCTCTTACTTTATTACACCCTTTCTTCTGCCAGCTTTGGGTTTATTCTGTTGACTTTGTATTAACTTCTTTTTCTTTTAACTTAGCTCAGTAACATAAAGCTTTTTTTCCTCTCTAACATAAATAAAAATATTTAAATCTCCTTTGATGTAGCACTTTAGCTAAATATTGTGAGTTCAGATAAGTTGTACTTTCATATAAATTCATGCAAATTTTTACTAAATTTTAAGTATTTTTAAAAGTTCCATGTCATCTTTAATCCATGAAGTGGCTAAAAGGGTGTTTTTGTTCTGTTTTATTTTATTTTATTTTATTTTTGTTTTTGTTTTGGAATGATTTCTTCATTGTTATTATTATACCAGAATGTATGAG
Organism: Lontra canadensis; assembly: GCF_010015895.1. Lineage (NCBI taxonomy): Eukaryota > Metazoa > Chordata > Mammalia > Carnivora > Mustelidae > Lontra > Lontra canadensis. The sequence goes on from NW_022630997.1 coordinate 28,034,209, forward strand.
GATGTTTTTAGTTACTTTGCATCATGGTGAAGGAAATCTTTTTTTCTGCATGTTACAGAATTTTTGGAATTTGTTGAGAGTTCCTTTAAAGCTTGATATTGGGTCAATTAAAAAATTATACCATGTGTTCCTAAGAAGAATGTTTATCCTATTATCATTGGGTACTGTGTTCCATATGTGCCCATTAAAAACTTAATTTGGAATGTATTGTTGCAGTGAGGCTGGGGTGACCCCATAGGAAAGGAAGCAAACAAGAAAAAGATGGTTCCTTCTATTTTAGCCTTGGGGTCTTCCTCTAGCTCCAGCTGTTGATAGAGACTGGCAGAGTGGCTGGCCAAAGAGAAAGGGAGTTCTAGCATTCCAGCCCCAAGAACTCAAAGCAGAGAATAGAAGAGCAGGTGGACATGTGTGCTATGAACTGACGGGTATCATTTACTTATTTTTGTACATCTGAGGTTCCAGAATACTGCTACTTGGAGCATCAATGCATGACAGATCTGTAGCTATAGGCACAGTGTCTACACTGGATTTGTAAAAACAGCACCAGAGAGAAATGAAAGAGGAGTGATTAGAAAATTCTTTTGAGGAATTTAGTTTTTTCCTGTATCTTGCCTTCTCAAGTATCTGTCAGCCAATACACATGTGGAGTATTTTTCCTTCAGTAGTAAATGACCGTGGTTCAATAAAATTGACAGGATCTCCACGAGACAGAAGAGTCTCCATCCCAGCTTTGATTCATCCATATGGTTGACAAGATCCTATCCATATTGTTTCTCGGGCCTTCTGAATGCCACTGATCATGGTCACACACTGACCGATGATGGAGGCTATCATCACACTTTGTGAGCTGGGACAGGGGTCAGGACAGTCACAGTCTGTTTGGTGCACTGTGCTAGGCAATGGGAGCTGCAGAGACCAAATAGAACCCACCTTTCAGGGACTTAGAATTTGACAAATTAGGAAAGACATGGGAAGCTGACCATAAGAGAATGACCCCATTATTTTCCAAGGTACAGCCACATTTTCAGGTTGCTCTGGCCCAAGATCTCAGAGTTATCCAACTCTCCTCCCATCTCATAGCCAAGCAGCCACTGGATATAGGTGACTGCCACCACAGCATCCTCAGGAAGGCTGAGATCTTTTCTTCCCGAATACCTCTTTGGAAGATCTCATCGATCCAACCCACTTTCCCTTTAGGGGCAGGCTCCCTGCTCTTCAGCAAGGCCCCTGAACACTACCTCTTGGTGAATCTGTATGACTCAACACTTTTACCATGTTCTTGCTCTCAACAGGAAGCCTCAAGGCTACCACTCCCAAGTGTGTACAAGACATGTATTTAAAATCTTTATGCAATTTCTAAGTTCCCCTTGCTGCCTTGTCTGGTTTTCCTTTTCAACTTGAACTTTCCTGCTTTCCCACATCCTCCCCAAGATGATCATCCTGCATTCTTTTAACTGTGTATCTGCTCTCTCTCTCCTCCACCAGCATGGCCAGAGAAGGAAATACTGATTACTCCTTTAGACATCCTTTGAGAAAAAAAAAAAATCTTTTTAAAGAAACTAGTCCTGGGGCATGTGGGTGGCTCAGTCAGTTGGGCATCTGACTGTTAATTTCAGCACAGATCATGATCACAAGGGTTGTGAGATCGGGCCCGGCATCAGGTTCTGTGCTCAGCAGAGTCTGCTTGAGATTTTCTCTCTTTTTCTCCCTCTGCCCCTCCCCTGTGTGCACTCTCTCTCCTTCTTAAAGAAATAAAGAAGGAAGGAAAAAAAGGAAAGAAAGAAAGGAGGGAGGGAGGGAGGGAAGGAAGGAAGGAAGGAAGGAAGGAAAAGAAAGAAAGAAAGAAAGAAAGAAAGAGAGAGAAAGGGTCCCCCATGGGACGCTTGCATTTGAAAAAGAGTCATCCTGATTACCTTCTCCAGTATTATAGTTTGGATCTGGTTGAATAAATGAAAGAGCTCATTTTTTTTTAACTCTCTGGGGAAAAAAGCATAGCCATCATTGCTCACAATCCATAAAATAAATATCCGTATACTTCACAAATGCCTCCTTGGGTATTTTGTATCTTTTCCAAGAACACTTACATAATTTGCAGGGTCTAGTGCAAAATTAAAATGTGAGTCTCCTCGTTCAAAAATTATTAAGAGTCTCGAGATGGCAGCAGCAGAGAATTACAACTCCTGAGCTCAGTGTTTTATGTAACTGCACAGGTTGCTTGCCCACGAATCCAGTGCTGATCCTTCCTTGATAGGTTTGACTTTGTTCCATGGGGAATTCTAAGAAATGTGAGCTAAATGCAATACTTACATATATAAACGATATTACCTAAAGCTCCTGATATCTCTGAGAGAGGCAGGCGGTCCTCCTGATTACAGGAACTGCCCCAGGGACAATATTATGTGCAACTAGTCTTGATTGCACCAATTCTTAACAAGTTACTTACTCTGTAGCTCAGATTCTTCATATGTAAAGTTCAGATAATAATAGTACCCACATCATCGGGTTCTTAGAAGGATTTGCTGATTTAATACAAGTAACATACTTAGGACAGTGCCGGGATATAGAATGCTCTATAAAAGTTTGGAGTATTAAAATAATATCTTTCTTTGGAAAGATTTCTGGTTTCATTTTTTATCCTTCATTAAGTACTTTCAACGTGTAGCTACATTTTATTACAAACTTTCTGAGTATCAACTAGAAAGAAAAAAAAAACAAATTACCACTTAGGGTACTAAAATTAAGTCATAATCAACAAGAAACAGGTTAATCTTGGCACCAAGGCTCAATTAATTAATTCAAGGCTGAATTAATTGATTTGTTGGTTGAATAGATCACTCATTCCTTTAAAAAACATTTGCTTTTGCCTACTGAATTCTCCAAGAGGTTGGAAAGGCGTAGATGAATGGAGCACAGTCCCAAGTATCACTATACAACATTATGTGATATAAGAAAAGTAAGCCAATGCAGCTTGAGGTGTCCAATACAACGGAGCTTGATTCTGTCCTAGATGAGGGTATGATAGAGAGAATTAGGGAAGCCTTTGCAGAGAAGAAGTTGATGGTTAAGGTAGCTCTAAAAAGATGAATAGGCATTTCCCAGGCAGACTCATTCAGGGTAAAAGTATATTCAAAAGACTGATGATGTAAAGGAATGAGGCATGATCAGGATGGATGGGAAATTTAGTGGGGGTAGAAGCTTAAGGTTCTGGCTAGGAGTAAGTGCAAAGAAGTGAACCACAAGGTTGTAAGCTGAGTGGTTGCCAGACCTCAGGAGAAGCCTCATATAGCCCTCCAAGGAGTCTGGTTTTTAGCCCCTTCACCACACAGAATCTGAAAGACTTGGAGGATAGAAGGGGCAGGTGGAGGGTGGACAGTGAGATGAAGTAGATAACTAACAAAGTGACTCATTAGAAGGAACTGAATTTTCCTTGCCTGGATGGCATCATAACACAGTGGGACCTTGGCCATTGAGTGAGATCCTGTCTCCTTTTCTATCCAACTGACCCATGGAGCAGATACTTGGTTCAAGTCAAATCAGGCTGAAAGGAAGTGCTCTTGTTTGGTTGATTTGGTTTGGTTTTGTAAAAGAAGAGATGCTTTTGGTGCTGGAGCCAATAAAAAATAGCTTTTGGAATTAAAAGCGCTGTTTTTAATCAATGTTACTTTAATATGACAACTAATTTCAGGAATCTATCCATTGGTAGACTGTGTATGATATTTTCTTTTTTTGATCACAGACCTGAAACAGAAATTGGGGCCTGAAATGGAAAGAAGGGGTTATTATTTGATGTGTATTTGCACTGGAGACAGGTAAATTCATTTTTTCATCAGACATCCACTATTTGACTCAAAAGCTACACTGAGCATTGCACTTCAAAAAAAAATGTTAGAAAGAAGGAAAGAATGCATGGAAGAGATCCAATCTTTTTGCAAATGATGGATGATTTCTAGGGTAGATTTCTACCCTTGTTCTCAACTCCCTGAGAGCCTCCCATGAGTTTCAGCTGCACCACCCCCACCCCACTTGGTTTTCAGTGGACAATCTGATACAGTTTGATATAAAGTTGCATCAGAAGTTGGGAGGGACACCTGGGTGGCTCAGTTGGTTAAGCGGCTGCCTTCGGCTCAGGTCATGATCCCAGCGTCCTGAGATTGAGTCCCACATCAGTCTCCCTCTGCCTCTGCCTGCCACTCTGTCTGCCTGTGCTCACTCTCTCTGACAAATAAATAAATAAAGTCTTAAACAAAAAAAAGAAGAAGAAGTTGGGAATGGTTTCTAGTCCACACAACCAGGTGATCATTGTTGGTAGAATTTTGTCAGTTGCTGCTGTCAGAATCAAGCAGAACACCAGGCAGCAGGGAAGAGAGGAACTCATAGGGAATGCAGGGCCATGTAACCTAGGTAATCTTACATATTGATTTCTGAGAGTGCATGACATGGGTGAATTATGGTCTATGTTCTTTTTAGTGTGGTCGCCAAAGCCAGCACTGCCAAGCCCTTGCTAATGTCAGGTTTTATACTCTTGAAAGCCACAGATTAGTTGACAGCTGCTCTTTCCTATCAGATCAATTTGGAGATTAGTTGGGAAGAGTCCATATTGAGTTGACCTCATAGCGGTCATGCCAAATGCCTGTGGGACTAAAGAGTTGCACAGATATCTGTCCCATGTACATAAGAGATAAGGTTGCTGTATGTATAAGCATGCATCCAATTCTCAATTATTTTTGGCGGAGTTGTGACACAGCTAATAAAAGTTATTTGTGTTTGCATTTGGATTATATTAGATCAACTTCTGTGTTTATGGAGGGGCTAAAGCCTATAGTTGGAAGGCATCACCAACCTCTGATTTCTTGCTTTAACACTTCCAGCTTTGTGATCGAAACGTCTCTGTGTTTCAATTTCTTTATCTGTAAAATGAATATAATACTTACTTATCCTATCTATTTCATATTGTGCTTTGAAGTTTAAAAGTCCTCAAGTGGAAAATTTGAATTTTAATGAGGTCTGATTTATCATATTTTTCTTTAATGGTTTGTATTTTTGTGTTCTATCTGAGGAATCTTTGCCTCATCTGCAATCAAAAAGATGTTCTGTTGTGTTTTATGCATAGAATTTTGCAATGTTAGATTTTATCCTTAGGTCTATGATTCATTTCAAATTGATTTCTGCATGTGGCTCATGGGAAGAATGAAAGTTTTGCTTTGTTTTGTTTGCTTTGCAAGGTTGGCCATCCATTCTAGCACTGTTGAAAATACTTCTCAATTAATTACCTTGCATTTTGGGGGGAACATTAATTGACTTTTTATTTTGTTCCATTGATCTCATTGTTCATCTTGCACCAAGTCCACATTGCCTAGATTACTACAGCTTTACAGGAAGTCTTAAATTAAGATGTGTGTCTTCCAACCTAACTTTTTAAAAAGACACTATTAAGAAAATGAAAAGACAAGTCACAGACTGGGAGAAAATATTGGCAAAGCACACATATATAAAAAGGACTTGTAAGTAGATTATACAAAGAACTCATAAAACTCAGTAAGAAGAGCAGTTCAACTTAAAAAATGGGGGAAAGATTTATATAGACATTTCCCCAAAGAAGAGATACGGATGGCAAATAAGCATCTGATGAAATGCTCCTTCACAATATTAGACATTAGGGAAATGCAATATAAAACCATAATGAGACACCCCTACATACCTACTTGAACAGGCAAAATTAAAAAGACTGACAATATTAAGTGCTAATAAAGATATCAAACAACTAGAACTTTTAAGTCTTATTGGTAGAGTACAAAACTGTAAAGTTACAGTAGGAAACAGTGTGAAGTTTCTTATAAAGTTACATATGTGCTTACATGCAATCCAGCCATTCTGATCTTTGATTTTTACCCAAGATTAATGAAAACAAACCCCACTCGAAGACCTGTGGGCAAACATTCATAGTAACTTAACTCACAATCACCAAAAACTATGAACAACACTAATGTCCTTCTGTTGGTGAATGGAGAAATGAACTTGAGGTACATCCCTGCACAGAATACTTCTCAGCAATAAAAGGGAATGAACTACTGACACATATAATAGCACAGACGAATCTCAGAAATCCAGTTATTATACTAGCTGGAAGAAGCCAGATGAAGAGGTTATAACCTGTATGATTTCATCTGCGTGACTTTCTGAAAAAGTCAAAAGAATAGGGATTGAAATTAGAATGATGGTTGCCAGAGGTGATGGGTGGGTGGGGATCCATTACAAAGAGCCATGAGGGCACTTTTTGGAATGATGGACTGTTCTGCTTTGATTGTGGTAGTGGTTACATGACGGCAAATATTTGTCAAAACTCATAGAACTGTACACCAAAAAAGAGTGATTATACCTCAATAAACCTGACTTGTTCAAAAGTCATTACGCAGTTGACCTGAAGGTCCTACCACATAAAAGCTAATGTTCCAGCTTTAGACTTTCCACCCTCTCTTCGAAGAATGAAGGCCAAAATTTCCCATGTGGCAAGTGTGATTGTGATTCTAGGCAAGTCCATAAGCTCCCTACTCTGTGCTTTTAGAACTTTTGGCTTTTACTTTGTTAATAATATTTAGAGCACTTGCCAATATTATTTGTCCTATCCTATCCTACCTACCCACGTCTTCATCCATCTATGGAATTTTGATCTCAAGTCAATTGAAACCACTTTCGAAAACAGTTCCTCATTAACTAATAAATTTAAATACTCTTCTACCTTCTCACCCACAATTTCACTTGTTTATATATCCTTAAGCGAAACTTTCACACAAGGAGGTCGCAGCAGCACTATTCACAAAAATTCTGAAAACAATCCAAATGCTTATCAACAGGAGAGTACATGAATAAACTCTGGGGTGTTTACACAATGAAATGTAAACTAACTCAAGAGGCGTGCTACAAAATGAATAACCCTGAGCTATAGACAATTAAATGTGAAAATAAACCCAGGAGATTATATACAGCATCATACCATTTTTATAAAGTTAAAAAAAAACCCTGTATACAAAATGTAACATTAAGGAACGCATAGGGATGCAATAAAACTCTATAAAAGGCAAGTAGCAGAAACAATGAGGCATCAGTGGCAGCAGCAGTAGGAGCCAGTGAGTGCAGACGCCAGCTTCCTGCCCCGCCGCCTGCGGGGTTCCCACAGCAGTGGGGCCGGCAGCCTCTGGGGGCTCTGGGAAAGACCATTTTCTATTTGCTTCTCCTGAGCTGTGATTGGAAATGGCCTTATGCCCATTTCTACTATCTGGGTTTACCGTGATTTTCTCCTTTTGCTACTCTATTTCCTTCACCATATTTGTAGTCAATTTTCTGTTTTAAAATTCTATCTTCAGAAGTGCCTAAGAACATTTTACTCTCTGGATTAGACATCCATTTTCTGCATCCCACACAATGGATGAAAAGATATGTCAGGAAAATTCTAACCAAAAGGAAGCTGACACAGAAAAATGGGCTTTAGGTAATAAAAAATTATTAGGCGTGAAGAGAGTCACTAGGGAGTGATGACATATTTGAGAGTCAAGGTGATTCAAGAATTTTAAACATGTGTAGGGTTAGTGAAATAGTCTCAGAATATGCAAAATCAATTTGGTAGATTCCAGGGAGATTTGAAAATCATCAGTGGATTCGGAACTTCAAAATATTTCACTTAATTATAGACACATCAGGAAGATAAAAATTAGCAAGTATAGGGTGCCTGGGTGGCTCGGTGGGTTAAGCCTCTGCCTTCAGCTCAGGTCATGATCTCAGGGTCCTGCGATCTAGCCCCATATTGGGCCCTCTGCTCAGCAGGGAGCCTGCTTCCCCCTCTCCCTCTGCCTGCCTCTCTGCTTACTTGTGATCTCTCTCTCTCTCACTGTCAAATTAAAAAAAGATTTTAAAAAAATTAGCAAGTACATTAAAGATGCAAACAACTCAATTAAATTTATATCCAACACATAGAGAATATAGATTACTCTTAAGCACACAATGAACATTACAAAATTTGATCAGCACTGGGTCACAGAGCAAGTCTCAATAAAATTCAAGGCATATGTATTACAGATGTTGTGTTTGCTCATTTGAATAAGTTGAAGCTCAAAACAAATATCTAAATTTAAAACCTTGTATGTTTGGAAATTGAAAAAGAAACTAATAAATTATGATTTAAATAATAAATTATAATGGAAATTTAAAATTCTTAGAATTATACAATAATAAACAAACACCTCTCAGCATTTATAGATGTAACAAGAGTGGTGCTATAAGGAAAATTTATACTCTTTGGCACCTAGCAAAGAAAAGGAAAACGGCTAAAAATTAAAGGCTGAAAATTACAGTATTTGAGAAAGAACGACAGAAAGATCCCAAAGTATTATAGAGTAGATGCATATGGCCCAGAGTTGTTTCATGGTAAAAACAAAACTAACAAAAGCTAGAATATAAATATCTCTGGTGAGGATAAGGAGGAAAAAACCTAAAAGAATATTTTGAATGTAAAAGAAGACATTAATCATTTTAAGTAGAGAATTAAAATATAACGTGACAGATGCCAACAACTTTAAAAACAGAGAAAAGTGGGGGGAAAAGTAAAAAGAAAAACAACTCACCAAAACTGACAGAAGAAATAAGTGATAAAAATATTGAAGCAATTGTTCTAAATCTTCTGAAGAAGGAAAAAAAAATGGACTTAAATAATTTTACCAGTAAGTTCTACCAAACATTTCAGGTATACATCATTTCACTCTTTTATCACCATGCCAACAGAGAGAAGGGACCCTTCTCCCTCATTTTATAAGGCTGTCATAGCCCAGACACCAAAAACTACACTGACATGTTGAAAAAGTCAAGTTAGAACATTCCTTTACTCATTAAAATGGATAAAAGAACTTTAAATAAAATACTGGCAAATTGAATCAAACCTTATAAAAAGACAACTTCAAGATAAATCTGGCTTAATACCACTTGGGTATAAAACACCTATTTTTCTATACTAATGGATTAAAAATTATATCACCATTTCAATAGGTTGAGGAAAACCTTAAGATAACATTCAATATACATTCATGACTATAAACTTTCAGTAAACTAGGAGTATAAGGTCACTTTTATAATCTAATAAAGGGTATCTATAAAAATACTATAGCACATGCCATACTAAATGAAGAAACATGAGAAGTCTTCCCATTATTCCTAGCTCAGTTAGACATTGTATTGGGTTTCCACAATAGTACAGTGAGGACAGAAGAATAATCAATTAAGTGCAGAAGGATTAGGAAGGAGGAAATACACTTGATCTTAGCCAAAAGGCTGAGAAGCAATAGGAAAGAGGAAATAAACCAGTCAAGGGATCTTTTACATGGAAAAATCAAAAGAACACAGAGATTATTAGAAATGATACACAAAATTCATTTATTTTATTTTTCATTTTTTTAAAGATTATTTATTTATTTATTTATTTATTTATTTATTTGACAGAGATCACAAGTAGGCAGAGAGGCAGGCAGAGAGAGAGAGGGAAGGAGGTTCCCTGCTGAGCAGAGAGTCTGATGTGGGGCTCGATCCCAGGACCCTGAGATCATGACCTGAGCTGAAGGCAGAGGTTTAACCCACTGAGCCACCCAGGCGCCCTTTATTTTTCATTTTATATTTAAATTTTAAATACTGATTAACCACCAAAAATGATAGAAAGTGTAATTGAAAAGATTGCAGTTTAGAGTAACATATGAGAGTATCAGAACCTAATAATTCCAATGAAGTATGTAAGCTTCTACGGGAAGATCCTGAATGGTAGTAAGAGATGGTAAAGACTGCCTGAGTAAATGGAGAAACATAGTGTAATCATAGAAATGAAACGAATCTTTAAGATGTCAATGGTGTTAAAGTTCATTTAGATTCAATGTAACTCCAATCTAAACCCCAACAGGCTTTTTCTTTTTTCTTTTTTCTAAGATTTTATTTATTTATTTGACAGACAGAGATCAAGGTAGGCAGAAAGGCAGGCAGAGAGAGAGAGGAAGGGAAGCAAGCTCCTCAGTGAGCAGAGAGCCCGATACGGGACTCGGTCTCAGGACCCCGGGATCAAGACCTGAGCGGAAGGCAGAGGCTTTAACCCACTGAGCCACCCAAGGGCCCCAACAGGGTTTTTCTTAAAACTTGGTAAACTGATGGTAAATTTGTGGGGAAGAATAAAACTTCCAAGAATAACCAGGATAGTTTAAAAGAAGAGCAGAGGGAAGAAGCATCCAGCCCAATACTGATCTCGTAATAACTAAAACAGCGTGGTACTGCCACAAAATATATTATATTATTTTTTTATTTAATTTCTTTTCAGTGTAACAGAATTCACTGTTTATGCACCACACCCAGTGCCCCATGCAATATGTGCCCTCCATAATACACACCACCAGGCTCCCCCAACCTCCAGCCCCCACCCCTTCAAAACCCTCAGACTGTTTTTCAGAGTCCATAGTCCCTCATGGTTCATCTCCCCCTCCAATTTCCCTCAACTCCCTTCTCCTCTCCATCTCCCCATGTTCTCCATGTTTTCTTATGCTCCACAAATAAGTGAAACCATATGATAATTGACTCTCCCTGCTTGACTTATTTCACTCAGCAGAATCTCTTCCAGTCCCATCCATGTTGGGTATTCATACAAAAATTGGGTATTCATCCTTTCTGATGGAGGCATAATACTCTATAGTGTATATGGACCACATCTTCCTTATCCATTCATCTGTTGAAGGGCATCTTGATTCTTTCCACAGTTTGGCGACTGTGGCCATTGCTGCTATGAACATTGGGGTAAAGATGGCCCTTCTTTTCACTACATCTGTATCTTTGGGGTAAATACCCAGTAGTGCAATTGCAGGGTCATAGGGATGCTCTATTTTTAATTTCTTAAAGAATCTCCACACTGTTCTCCAAAGTGGCTGCACCAACTTGCATTCCCACCAACAGTGTAAGAGGATTCCCCTTTCTCCACATCCCCTCCAACACACGTTGTTTCCTGTCTTGCTAATGTTGGCCATTCTAACTGGTGTAAGATGGTATCTCAATGTGATTTTAATTTGAATCTCCCTGATGGCTAGTGATGATGAACATTTTTTCATGTGTCTGATAGCCATTTGTATGTCTTCTTTGGAGAAGTGTCTGTTCATGTCTTCTGCCCATTTTTTGACATGATTATCTGTTTTGCGTGTGTTGAGTTTGAGAAGTTTTTTATAGATCCTGGATATCAGCCTTTTGTCTGTACTGTCATTTGCAAATATCTTCTCCCATTCCGTGGGTTGCCTCTTTGTTTTGTTGACTGTTTCCTTTGCTGTGCAGAAGCTTTTGATCTTGATAAAGTCCCAAAAGTTCACTTTTGCTTTTGTTTCCTTTGCCTTTGGAGACATATCTTGAAAGAAGTTGCTGTGGCTGATATCAAAGAGGTTACTGCCTATGTTCTCCTCTAAGATTCTGATGGATTCCTGTCTCGCATTGAGGTCTTTTATCCATTTTGAGTTTATCTTTGTGTATGGTGTAAGAGAATGCTCGAGTTTCATTCTTCTACATATAGCTGTCCAATTTTCCCAGCACCATTTATTGAAGAGACTGTCTTTTTTCCACTGTATATTTTTTCCTGCTTTGTCGAAGATTATTTGACCATAGAATTGAGGGTCTATATTTGGGCTCTCTATTCTGTTCCACTGGTCCATGTGTCTGTTTTTATGCCAGTACCATGCTGTCTTGGTGATCACAGCTTTGTAGTAAAGCTTGAAATCAGGCAACGTGATGCTGCCAGTTTTGTTTTTCTTTTTTAACCTTTCCTTAGCAATTTGGGTTCTCTTCTGATTCCATACAAATTTTAGGATTATTTGCTTCAGCTCTTTGAAAAATACTGGTGGAATTTTGATCGGAATGGCATTAAAAGTATAGATTGCTCTAGGCAGTACAGACATTTTAACAATGTTTATTCTTCCAATCCAAGAGCATGGAATGGTCTTCCATCTTTTTGTGTCTTCTTCAATTTCTTTCATGAGTGTCCTGTAGTTCCTCGAGTAGAGTTCCTTTACCTCTTTGGTTAGGTTTATTCCCAGGTATCTTATGGTTCCTGGTGCTATAGTAAATGGAATCGATTCTCTAATTTCCCTTTCTGTATTTTCATTGTTAGTGTATAAGAAAGCAACTGATTTCTGTACATTGACTTTGTATCCTGTCACGTTACTGAATTGCTGTATGAGTTCTAGTCACAAAGTATATTATAAAGAGAAAAAAAAAATTAAGAGCTCATGACCCAGAGATCAGGACTCGCCCCTAAACCAAGAGTGAGACTCTTAACCGACTGAATTCCCCATGCTCCCCTGGAGGAGGATATTCTGACATAAGATCCATTACGAATTATTTAAAAGGTATACAACGTATGTTATTTCTTAACATGTCCAAGTGACCGATTCAGCAGCTTGGTCACAGATTGACTCAAAAACTCAGAGATGGAGAGGAGCTGTAGCTGGTCTGAAGTATTTTTTGCTGGACCTTGAATGCACAGCAAGGTCGTAGTGTTAAGGTCGAACCCCTCCATTTGCTAGAAGACATGTTCCTACGCGTAGCCCTGCCTAGCAAGCTGTTCATCCTGCCACAAGGTCCCCATCTAGTTCCCCCAGGTGGGTCCTCCCTGCAGCATCCATTCACTCCTTCACCAGGATTCACTCCACAGCCATATCCTAGGACATTTATTGATCTTACCTAAGACTGTGTTCTGAATTTGGCGAATGGCAAGGTCCTACCATAATACCGCCTCACCACCCCGAACTCCTCACACTAAGATGTGGTAAACCTATCGAATTCTTGTGGCAGCCACTGAAGGCACCAGGGAGTCTCCTGATACTAGACTCTTCGAAATCATGTGATCAGAGTGATTTGGAGCAGAGATACCACCACCGGGCACTCAAGTTCTGTAACACTGTGTTCCTACCTTCAGTGAGAGTCCAGGGAGAGTCCATTCCCTCTCCTCCTTCTCCCTCAAGCAGGTTACTAAGGGGCAGGGGGTTCCAAGTAAAAATGTCTTCCGATGCTTAGAAGTACTTTTTTCAGAGCTATTTGTGTGTGCGTGTGTGTGTGTGTGTGTGTGTGTGTGAGAGAGAGACTGGGTTTAATAAAAGTCTGTACAATAGCCAAACTATCAAAATGTTAAAAACCCACAAGTATGTGGCTAACCTCCTAGAGTTTTTCATGTCATCAATGACTGAGATGTTAGAATTACCCAGCTAATGTGAGAGACAGCCGTGCTACAGTGGGGTGGGCCCTTGACTTAGCATCAGAACATGGGGTGTTACTGAGCTTCCCAACTACCATGATCCCCCCCACAGCACCCTCCAAACTCCCGTGGTCTCCCCTGCTCCCCAAAGAAAAGGGCCACTCTGAGATGCTGAGCAGCCATATTATGCAATACCTTGTCCTTCAAAATTCAAATGCATTTACCAGATATGACCCATCTAGAAGTAGGTGGTGTGGGGAACCTCCCTTTCTCTTCCTCTCCTATGCATCTCCCTAGGTGCAAGCTGTTTTCATCTCCTCCTGGCCATGGCCATGGTCAGCCCCTCTGTGTTCCACATCTCAGCCTGGGCTTGCTCACGTCTTACCTCACTTACTTCAACTAAGGATCTAAAATCCTCCTGGAAGCCCCAAGCTCTTCCAGTGCCATATCTCCTTTCCTAGTTTCTACTTGCAATTCCCTTTTTCTCCCCTAATTATACCTCTTCTTTCAGGAAGTGCCTCTTAATCTCCCTTTGTAAGGGAGCTGTGGGCCTCCTATGTAAGATGATAAAGGATTCTGTTCCCTCCAATTCCTGGCTGGAGAATCATAGGTGGGGAGCCCAGGCTTCTGAGGAGGCCAGGATGTGTGGGTCTGCTGCGTGACAGAAGGGGGAGGGCAAAGGGGCAGTCACAGGTCTTCACAGAAAGATGGAGGGGATTTGTTTAGCAGTTGTCAATTTTAAATCTTCAGGGAGAAAAAGAGCTATCTAGAAAGGACTTTAGGGACAGTTTTCTGTGTATGGTGTTGTCTAAGGCCTGTGCTATCTCTCCCAGAAAATGAGCTGGATTCTCTCTCAAGATCTGGGGGAATACACAGATGTTTCCTTCGTGGAGACACCAGATGCCACGGTGCTACTCTTTTTCTTCTCCCCTCCCCTTCCCTTCCCTCCCCTTCCCTCCCTCCACCTCCCCTTTCTTTCCCCTCCCCTCCCCTTTCTTTTCCCCATCCCTTTTCCCCTCCCCTCCTGTTCTTTTCCCATCCCCTTTCCTTCCTCTTCCCTTTCCCCTTCCCCTTCTTTCTTTCCTTGCAGTTTTTATACAGAACAACTATTTTTTTCACAGTCTTGAGAAAGTAGTCCTGGGAGTTGGAAGTGAGTAATAGTACTAAGATCCCTTCTAGCATGAGTCTCAGGCTCTTGGAAGATGAGACACGGGGAAACACTTCTTTCAAGCTTCCACTCTGCACATTGATTGTTCAGTAGTTTTGGGCAAATCACTCAGCTTTTCTAAGCCTCAGTTCCTTCATCTGTTAAGGAGACATTATACTAATGGCTCTTATATTGTCACTGTAAGAGCTGAATCATACAATATATGTGCAAGTATATTTTAAACTACTCAATGATTTCAACTTAATTGATTCTTATAATTCATTCAAATGCCTGTTCTTGAATCCCCTTAATTTAAAGCAATTTGCAAAACATGTAGTTGAGAAGGGCCATTGTGACCATAATATTTTATTCCAGCTTGAGTGAATCAGTGTGTACACACTAGCGCCTGCCACCCTGCCTCACCTGGGCCCTTGGCACTCTGTGTGTCACAGTGATCAATGGAAGGAGGAGGGCGCCCTGATCCTGGTGTGCAGGTGGGGAGCTCTGCCAGAGCCATCTGCTCCCAGAAGTTAAAGGCTACAGAAGGAAAAATGTGGTTATAATTTTTTGCACTAAGAAGTTTCATAAAATAATTGTCCCCATTTTTTTTTTGATGTGATGCCTCAAGGAAAATAATAATAAAACAAAACCTGAGGAGGGAAGGTTACCTGCCAAATGACATTTTCCCTATTCTTTCTGCTTCTATTCCTAAAAAGGAGACATTGAAAACTGCAGGGAAATTGCTGGCAACATGCCAGGCTTTCTTGTTTTGCTCCTAATCACAGAGACAGGCAAATTTCTCTTTTGGAGCGTGACAGCCTAATGCCCCCCCCCCCCCCACCTCACTGCTGTCTTTGGATAATAAATAAAAATAATGATGGTGACATTTATCAGGTACTTAATGCCTGCGGCCACCACAAAAACCCAGAATGAACGTGGTTAATCCTTCAACAATTCTCTAGGGTTGGCACAAAGTGAGGATACCCAGCCCTAGTGCGTAAGTGGGAGTAAGCCAGGGAACGAACATTACTTCCCTCCTTCCTGGGCATACCTTCCAAAGCATGATGTTGCTTTCCCGATTTGGGAGCTACAAATCAGGTTTCAATCCTCATAGTGGAAGTCTGACGTGCTCATGGCAGAACCACAGAGACCTGGAACTGGAAGCGTGGGGGAAGCCCATGCATCCTTCTTGCTTCCTCCAGTTGCCCCGGGTCTTTGGGGATCACGATATTTGAAAACAGGAAGATACTACAAGTAATGAAAATCCCTCTGAACGTCTTGTTTTCAAAGAAGAAAAATAAGGTTTTGCTGAAGATCGGCAGTATCTCTCTCTTTAATGTTATCTTATTATTCGACCTGGTTTCAGAAGGAATGGACTAGAAAGTGAAAGTGTTTTGCTGACGAGGGGTTTATTAGTGGTCCAAGGGCACTGAAACCAGCACTGAAACCCAGGGCCAGCCTTCCCTGGGCAGGGAGAGCTCCCGCATGCTGAGCTTCCTGCCACACCAGCTGGTCTGGTAATATTGCAGGCAGACTTGCACAAAGGAATGGTTCACGGCTCTGCTCTGGGAAAAGCCATGCCTAAGCGTTTCCTTACAAACTCTCTCCAGGAATCTCTGTTCACCGACTCAGGATGGACATTCTTTGCCTTCTCCTCATGGTGCACCTGACTGGTACCCAGGGGAGCTAGTGCTGCCCGACCCCTCCTCCCTGCCTGGCTCTGCTCCTGCCACCAGCTCTGCGTGAGCTTTCCAAGAGTCAGCTGCCTTTTCCCCCACGCCTGTATGTGCCAGTTGCACTTGTGATTTTAATTATAGGATTTAACATTTTGTAAACGGCTGAAGTATGCGGGTGATACAGTACATGTGTGAAATAAAGTACATTTGTGAAAATGATCATATTTATCACATCTAAAACACTACTGATTTGAAGGCAAGTCACTATTCTTATGTCTCATTTAGAGAGAACAAAATACGGACAAACCACAGCACATCATTGATTGTAAGCATATTCCTATTTTTTTTAAAAAATTACAATATGAGGGAAAAATGCATGTTAGAATTGATAAAAGACAGTAAGTAAATGAAAGGAAAAACTCTGTGAAGAAGACACAATTGTGGGATGCAAAACGAATATACAGTTGACTATTTGCATGCACTGGGATCCAGTAACTGAACCTCTAGGCGTGTATGGAAAAGGAATTCTTATATAGATACAGTAGGAAGCACATAAAAGAATATTTATAGCATAACATAATAAAAAATAATTTTTTTTAAAACTAAGAGAATAGAATATTTATAGCAGCAATTGGAACCAACCCAATGTCCATATGTAGAAAAGAGGAAGAACAGAATGTGTCATATTCACAGAATGGAATATTACGTAGCAGTCAAAGTAAGAAACAGTGACAACAAAATTCTGGATGAATCTTAAGAATATAATATTAAATGAAAGAGTGACTTCCAGAATTGTTTACAGAATTCTTATAAAATTAAAAGTAATTAAAACAAAAATTTACAGAGACTTTTGGTGATATATATTGTTGTAACAAAACCAAATAAACGGGAAACAATGCAAGATGGACATGATATCCAGGGTGATGGTTAACGTGCATTGGAGGAAGTGGGGAGACAGGGAGAGGGGGAGAAATCTGGTGAGAGGTAGGTTAAACTCAATGTTCTTGTTCTTTCTGAAGTGTGGTTAGTTCATAGCTGTATTACATTGCAAGATAATTAAGGAACTGACTGAATAAAGGAAAGTCATGTATTAATCAATTATGACAGCGTGTTATGAACCAGAAATTATCCAATCCTGTGCAACTGGGGTCCAATTAAAAGAATCCATTAATAAGCTAAGTGGACTTCTGAGTACTAATTTTTGAAAATTATTGTAAAAATGTATGTTGTTATTAATTTGTAAGGTTTTTTAAAACATTTTGGATACATATCCTTTGCTGGCAAAGCAAAAGTGTTGCAAATATCCCCTAAAGTTGCCTTTAATACACACAATTTCTTAAACTCTAATACTGATGGATGTATCACTTGCTTTCTTTTGTAGTATGGTTTTTTGTCCTTCTTAGGAAAAAAAAATTTTCTTTACCCTAAGTTCTCAAATACATATTATTATGTTTTCCTCAAGTAACTTCATTATTTTATATTTCATTTAGATCCAAAATCCATCTGGAATTTATTTTGTGTTTGGTAAAAGAAGTGGCCTAGTGCCATTATTTTTTACCTGTAGATATCCTATTGACCCAGCACCTTTTCCTGGAAAGGCCATTGTTTCCTCCAATGAACTGCACTATGACCTTGTTATAAATATACCTGAGCTTGATTTTGGAGTCTCTGTTCCATTCTACTGTTTAGTTTGTCTTCCTTTGAACCAGTAATAAATTTGTCATATCTCATGTGATATCTGCTAGTAAAGTTCTCCCACGTTACTCTTCTTCACGATTGTTGTGAGTGTTCCAGAATTTTACATTTTTGTGTGAATTTTAGAATCAGCTTGTCAGTTTACAGCCTCCCCCATCCTTTAAAAAGACCTGCTTGTGATTTTAGTTGGGATCTCATTGAATATACATATGAATTGGGCAAAAACCCGACATATTGACAATATTGATTCAATAGTACAGGATGTATATAATTCATTCATTTAACTCTTCTCTGGTTTCTTTAGCACATTTTTAGGTTTGTTTGTTTGTTTGTTTGTTTTTTAGATTTTATTTATTTATTTGACAGAGAGAGAGAGACAGCAAGAGAGGGAACATAAGCAGGAGCAATGAGAGAGGGAGAAGCAGGCTCCCCGCTGAGCAGAGAGCCCAATATGGGGCTCTATCTCAGGACCCTGGGATCATGACCTGAGCCGAAGGTAGACATTTAACTGACCCAGCCACCCAGATGCCCCAGTACATTTTTAGTTTTAGCGTAGAATCCTACACAGTCTCATTAGATTCATTATTTATTCAATATTTTTGATGTTAGTGTAAATTTTCTAAATTTAACTTGGTAATTTTTTGTGATTGAAGTACAAAGAGACTGTTCACTTCTGTAAACTAATCTTATCTCCAAAGTTGTTAATAAATTCACTTATAAATGCTAATAGTTTTCCTCTAAATTCTCTTGAATTTTCTAGGTAAATAGGATCATATTTTCTGCAAATAATAAAAGCTTTGTTTCTTTCCTATGCGTAGAATTTTAATTTCTTTTTCTTGTTTCATTTCACTGACTCCAGGAAAAGGTAGAATAAGAATGGTGTAACAGGTATCTCTGTCTTGTTCCTAATGTGACATTAAGTTTTCTAATATTTCTAATATTTTGCTGAGGATATCTATCAACTGGGAGTTTTTAGATGCATTATCAGGTTAAGTAGATTTTCATAGATCTCTAACCTGCTTAGGGTTTTTTTTTAATCATTAACTGACATTGAATTTGGACAAATGTCTTTTCTGCCATTGTCAAGGCGATCACATAATTTTCTACTTTTCCTGTTAAAGTGAAGATTACAATGATTGTATTTATAAGAAGAAACCAAGTTTACACACTCAAAATAGTTCACTCAGTTGTAGGGTATTATAATTGTATTATAATTGTCATATATATATAATTGTTATATATTTAGCTCACTAATTTTAACAAAGGACATTTGCAATCTATGCTTGTGAAAGTGATCGGTCTGAGGTTTTCTTATCTTAAAAATGTCCTTGTCTGGTTTCAGAATCAGTATTATATTATGCTGACCTCATAAAAAGTGTTAGGATGTATTCCCATCTGTTCCTTTCCTTCTCTATCTTGTGGAAGAGTTTTGTGCAAGATTGGGATGTTTCTTTCTTCAATGTCTGAAAGAATTCATTAATGAAGCTAAGATATTCTTTGTGAAAATTTGGATTTAATTTTATGTATATCAAAATACTCAGATTATCCCTATGACATCTGTAATAATGCTCCCTTTTTATTCTTCACATTGTTAGTTTGCATTTCTCTTTTTAGCTCTGTTAGCTTTGCAAAGTTTAATCCATTTGGGTTTTTTAAAAATTTTAAATAAGTTTCAGTTTTCTTGATTTTTTTTCTACAGTGTGTTTATTTTTAATTTTATTGATATTTGCTCTTATGTTTGTTATTTCTTTCCTTCTCTTTTCCTAAAAATTGCTTGGATCCACCTCTACCACCAACTAACTAACTAACTTCCTTCCTTCCTTCCTTCCTTCGACTTTTGATCTCACTCACTTTTTTTTTTTTTTAAATGCACTTAGTTTTTTTCTTTTTTCAGCCTGAACCCTCAGGATCAATCACCTGCTATTTTTTTTTTTCAATCACCAGTATTCCCCAAATTCTCACATTGCTCTTCCATCAGTGAACCCACCCAGTATGATTTCTATCATGGATCAATCCCACTGCCTGTCTGACACTAGGGTCATAGATCATGGTTAGTCTGGAAATTCCATGAGAGACATATCTAACCAGTTATCCTCAGTAACAGGCATGAAGTTGGATGAATGCTCAAGAAATATCTGTTGAATGATTGAGGCAAGTTCACAACTGCGGACAAAAACCACCACAAAGACTCGATTTCCATTCTAGCCAATGCCTCACGTATGTACTCACGTCTGTAACATATTTTTTATTTGTTTTTGATATATTTCTTCTCTTGTTTCTTTTGGTAATTATTTCAAACTTTCAGTTTTCAATTCAATCTCTTACCAACCTCTCATTCTCAAGCCATCTTATTTATCCATTATATTATTTATTAATTCAACATACCAGATAGCAGGAACTATGTTTGGCATCGAGGGCCCAATGGTGGGGTAAAGTGGACATGATTCCAACCCTTACAGGGCTTATTGTTTAATATAGGAGATGAATTTTAATCAAATGTTTAGGTGAATATTGCAATTATTTTAAGTGCTCTGAAGGAGAGGGCCTTGGTGCTGTTGAGACTGATAATTGAACAAGTTGACCTAGGTAGGAGCATTCCAGAAGATTTCCTGTAGAATATCACTTGAACTGAGCTCAAACAGGTGTGTTGGAATGAACTAGAGGGAGGCAGGTGAGTAGCAGATAGCATTCTGCCCAAATTGTATAGCACTTTCAAAGCCCAGATGACTTTCTTTCATGTCCCATGCCTGCACAGATTAATATACCCAATCAGAGGATGCTAGCATCTCAATTTCTCATTTTCCTGGTCTCCCCATTAGTCTTGTGTGACCTTGTTAAAGAGTCTGTTCTGGGAGATGGACTTCTTCTCCAAGCCTCTTTGTCTCACCTCTTTGTACCTCCCCCAACTTCATCACACCTTTCCCTTAAACATTTAGATTAACTAAACACATTTGACTCTGTACCTCTTCAGGCCTCAGTTTTCCTACTTATCTCATGGAAGGCTCAGACCAAGGAAGCTTGAGGGCCATTCTCAATCCCAGCAGCTTCTGCAAGGAGCTCCTTCTGCTGTCTAGAAGGCAGTGCCAGGCCCACAGGAGCTTGCAGAGAAGGGGACTGCTACTGTCTCAGTACAAGCCTGCCATCATAGCCCCTTGCCCTATGTCTAAAAGTCTCCTCTGTGTCTACATTCCTGAAGCCCCTCGTGGCACCTTCTTTTTTCTAGAAATACAGGATGAATCAGGTGTTGACAGAAATCTGCCAAATATTTGCCTTCTTGGGCAGTGGGAAATGAAGGAAGACCCCCTGGGTAAAACTTACTAAGCTGAGGGACAGACTGGAGCCAGGCTGAAGGAGTCAAACAAGGGAAGGGGTCAAGAGACACTCCCCCGGGGGCCTATGAGAGCACATCCAGGGCTGGCCTTGTCTTTCAGTTTCCAGGGTCTTCACCATCAATCCCCTGGTTAAAACACCACAGTACAAGTTAAAACAAACAACACTGCAACCAGGTATCATTAGCCTGCAACAAAAGCAAAGTAGCTACTGCTCTTTGTTAATTGATTCCAGGAATCAAACATTGCATGCTCTTATCCTAAAAATTTAGGACCGAGGTCACAGGCAACTGGGACATTGCTTTCTTTTTGGTACTGTGTGGTTTAACTTAGAGGGAATGTTCCAGATTCCTGAATGTTCAAGGCCCTTCTCTCGGCAGGTCCCTTTTTATATGATCTCCCCCGCCCTCCACCTCCATAGATGTCATGTCCCAGCCCAGGGCACCCACCACTTCCCTTCTCCATGCTGACCTGTGCTCTTTACCTCTGCTCCTGCCCCCTCTGTCAGCTGCCTTCTTACGCCTCTGTCCTCAGTCCTACCTGGGCCTCCAGCCTTCTCAGACCTCATCTCTGTAAGTCGTCCCTTCCTTGCTTTCATCCCTGCCGCAGTGTGTTCATCATGCAAGGCTAAGACTCAGCATGTTAAGGAGTGGTGTGCTGTTTTCTCATCTGTCTCCCCAACCACACTCAGAGCTCGCCAAGTGCAGGAATCACACCAAGTCTTTTTCCCAGCATTGATGTGGGACCCAGCTCGCAGTGGTCATCGATGAATATTTGCTGAATGGGATCATTCTTACTCAACCCTGCGGCCTGGGAAGTGTTTCAGGAGCAGCTGCTCCCTTCACATAGAGATAGTGCTGGAACAAATCAGCTCCCAAGCCTGTCCCCCTGCATCTAGCCATACGTTCTTTCTGACGGCCCGCCCCAAGCTTCCATGGTTGCAGAGCTTACAGTTCTGGGCCCATGCCTTGCTTGAGGCCCCTCTGAGGCTACCAGGCTCCTTCCCACAACCCCTCCTCTTAAAGAGCATCTGACAGGGTCTCACATGGAGTGACACGAAATGTGACCACAGATGGAGCCGCCAGGACAGGAAGGCAAGGGGTTTTGGCTCCAGAGGAAACAGAGGAAATTGTTCTCTCAAGCTCTGGAGACAGCCCTGGCTGAAGAGCAAAGAGCCTGAGTCTAGTCCCAGCTCAGGCACCAGGGGGTTGGGGGACCTGGGGACCCGAGGGGTGGTGGAAAGGAGGATTGTGGGAAGGGGGCCTTCAGGCAACATGCTGGACTCCCCTGGACTTCAGGTTTACCATCTGCAAAAGAACAGAGCTGCAATCTGAAATTCTCAAATTTTAATGCAAACAATTCCTTATCCAAATGTGAAGCTGTGATCATTCTTATTTTGACCCACTTATTTTAAGATTCCTCTTTTTTTTTTTTTTTTAATGAACTGGAAGACAAATCCAAACTAAATTCCCTTATGTTCCAGTAGTCTGTGTTAGCAGAGACAGGTGGAAAGGGCTCGCTCTCCCATGTGGGAAACCACAGAGTCTCTTGGGCCTAGATTTTCAGTCACGTTAAAATCCTTAGGACTTATGCTCATTTGTTTGTATTTATTTGCCCTTTTTTTAAAAATAGAGACATCCTGTTCTTTGGAAGGTTTAATCCAGGCATCCTGGATTTCTAATGGGCTCCCACAAAGATAGGAAACATTTATTAAAAAAAAAAAAAAAAAGTTCAAAGCTCACCGAGTCAGTTTCCCTATAGGCATGCACACCTGGACTTAAACTTGAAAGCAAATAGGGTAAAAAGGAAAGTGTAGTTAGAACCCATCTTAGAAAAACTTTTAAGACCTATTCTTGAAACCTTTGTGGGATCCAAAGCCACAAATACACTGACCTTGATGCATTCTTTACTTGTCTTTTTCAAAAGCTAAAAGGTTAGGGAGCTTGTTCTCCTTCCCAGCCCCAAATGTTATAGAAGCTTTCAGTCAACATACACTTACCAAGCACTTTTCCTGAGTGAGGCTCCCTGGGAGATGCTAGGGATACAGAAATATATAAGAAACTCTAAGAATGGAGGGGAACGGAGCTGGAAGCTTGGAGGGGAAAGTTCAGAGTCTCTCACTGCAAATACTTCCGGGGTAAGCAGGACCAGAGTATAAGTCACAAGGCTCCCAAAAGAGCTCAAAATGGCTCTCCAAGAAAAAAAGCAAAGGAGTAGTGGTTTGCCATGTAAAGAAAGAGAATGACATCTGAGAGAGGGGACAAGGCCAACAAGGAGAGATGTGTGAAATGGCACGTGACTTCAGAAAGTGGGGAAGAGGTAGAGGCAGACAGATGACAGGACAGGCAAGAAGAGAGACAAACACAACACTGAACAAGCCAAATTAGGAAGCAACGAAAATTCCAGACTAAGGGGCTAGGGACTGATCCTCTGGGCAATGGGGAGACAGACTCATGTTTTTAAGCAGATGTCACATCCAGACTTGCTTGTCAAAAGACAGGATGGCAGGTGATGAATAGGAAGGAAGGCAAGATCCTGGTCTCAGAGGGGAGGCAGTCATGTGGGTGGACATGGGGAAGGTAACAACAACAGGCTAGGAGGAAAAAGATGGTTTTACAAACCACATAGGTGTAAAGATATCCAGCCCCAGAAAGGTGGAGAGGGAGGAACAGGGGGAACTCAACAATATCTTACAAGGCTGCCTTGGGATGACGGTGCCCAAGCACAGAGCATTGACAGCCTCTGTGTCCGGGGTACTTCACCCCTGTGAAGTCACTTAAGCCTCCCGAAGCCTATAAGTAGGTAGGATGCTTATTACCATTTTACAAATGAGGAAACTACCCACAGAGAGATTAAGTAACTTCTCCAAGCTCACCTACCGAGCGGTGATCCACCATTTGATCCAGGATTCAAACCTACGTGGTCAGCTCCAGAAGCTGGACCTTAGCTGCTCCCCAGGCATTTGGTTAAAGATGGACCTGGTAGGAGGGGATGCAAGCCAAGGAGACGATTGTTAATTCAGCCTTTGACAAGCGAGGCTGAGATGCATTCACCCAGGATGACACATGCAGGGGAGTCTGGGAGGCCTTCAGAATCTGGATATTTGCAGCACTGACTCTGCACAGATCCTGGCCACCCCCCAGAGGTGCAGCACCATCCCCACCTCGGACTCTGCCAATTACTAGCTGGATCAGATCATTCCGTCTTTCGGGGCCAACCTCTTCATCCATGAATTGGCCGGAATAAAACTTCTTCATGATACCATGTGCATTAGATAAGACCGCCCACATGAAGCTGTGGGTACAGGCCGTGGCATGTAGCAGTGGCTTCATAATTCTCTCAGTCCTCTCCTGGGGATGTAGTTCTTGTCAGGACGTGATCCATGACTCATGTGACTTTGCTCTGGTTAAGAGATGGGCAGTCACAACTGTCTCTTCCAAGTCCAGAGAAAGCTAGAGGTTGGTTTAGGAACCGCTCAAATCCTATGCTTCCTGCCTCCCAGCAGCAGCCCAGTTATGGGGTGGCCTCATCTGTGAGTGATGACTTTCCTGATGTCCATGGGCAGCCTACTGTCTGCCTGGTATCAGCACTGAGTCCCAGGAACATAAAGACTATGCTAGGGGGAGAGAAGTAATTACCAAAGAGGGAGGGGGAAGGACGGAAAATATCCCCAAAGAGGGGCCTCTGAAACAATCCTTTGCCAAGTATGTGCAGAAACTTTGAGTTAATGAGCTTCCTCTTTGATGTGGGCCTTGAAGAAGGAAAGACTGTATCAGCTTCTGTTAACACAATGGGTTTTTTAAAATGAAGCTTAGTGGGGTGACTGGATGGCTCAGTCAATGAAGCATCTGCCTTTGGCTTAGGTCATGATCCTGGGGTCCTGGGATCAAGTCCCGTATCAGGTTCCCTGCTCAGAGGGAGTTTGCTTCTCCCTCTTCCTTCTGCTTCCCCTTCGTGTGCTCTCTCTCTCTGACAAATAAATAAATAAAATCTTAAAATAAAATAAAATAAAGGTTAGTATGACAATGCAAGTAAAATGTTGCCTCTTGCAACACTGTGGACGTTGTTTTCAGAAACACCCTCAGTTCTTACCTCTGGGGGGGTCAACACATAAAGGGTTTCAGAGGATTGACACTGAACAGAAGGAATGGCACTTAAAAATCTAGATGGAATGTTCAGCTGAAAGGACAGGCCCCTCAATTTAAAAGTAGCAACATTCAAAAAAAAAAAAAAAGTAGCAACATTCACACTTGTTCAAGTGGGAGTTTAGTGAAGGTTAGACAGAGAAGTCCGCCATCTTGGCAATAGTCAGTCTGGTCATAGCAGAGGCGCTGGGTCTTGCTCTCAGTTCTCCAACTCGTGCCCTAAACTTACTGTGTTCAGGCAAGCCATACCTGGGACACAATGTGGCAAGGGCCTTTGTGAGTGTTGCAGGAAACCATCAGACCAGGCTATCCCCATATATTCCTCATCCTTGTCTGTGGAGAGCTCTAGAGGAAAGTGTGACTGAGCGCCTTGGCTGGGAATTGCCATCCACATGCCCTGGAAAGACAACTAGGAACACCTATTTCTTTCTGTTCTCACTCTCTGTGAGGCACTTTGGAGAGACTTTCATTTTCATTTCTAGCAAGCAATGCCCTTTTGAATACATATAGGAGAAATTCAACTACTCCCTTCTTATGTCTATTATTCATAATAACATAGTTAGGGCAATTACAGTGGGCAATTGTGTTATTCTGCTAACATCGTCTTAGCTTTGTTATTGTAACACGGACTTGTTTCCTTAAAAAGATGCTATCTCTTCATAAAGTTTTGTTATTCTTGGAGATGTTCCACTTATCCATCCAAGCCTGGCACACTAGCACCATCTTTCGGAAATCCTCCCAAGGTTATTTTCCAGGCGGCCTTCTCACTATTCCATAGCACTTTGCATAGGACTGATACCTATAATGACTATTGGTTTTTATGATGTATCTCCCAGGAAACTCAGTCACGAGCCCACCAAGCAAGAGCAGGGGGTCTTTAATCATCATAACTTTGGGGTCATCCTCACGATCAGCCCTATTTCCTCCTTCTGCTAGAACTGATGGTACAATCAAGTTCTGCCACCAGGTGCCCAAGTGACACTCTCCACAATAACCATCCTGCTCAAGTCCTGTCCTCCGGCTCAGAGTCTGGTTCAGAACACCACCAATCCAATATCTGATTTTTGATTTAAGGTCTTCCATTTATAGGAAAATGAAAAAAAAAAAATCCAGCTGAAGCACATGAGTATGAAATCCAGTGTCCAAGAAATAGTTTATATTAACAGCTTGGAAAAGCTGGGCTGGCAGGACATACCAAGTGCAGCTTTTGGAATGTTCTCCTGCCTCTAAAAGGAAAAACCTAAGCACGCATGGGTGGTCCCTTCCACATGTAACAATTTAGACTTAAAGATATCCAGCAACATTTGGAGCCCTCTTTTTAAAGGACTGTAAAATGAACACTTGGCCCATACACTTCATGGGCCACTTGGGTAACAGCCAATTGTCAGCCATAAATGGGCCCTATTATTCCAGTGCACGTTGAGGGTCAACTGTCCCCCTAAGAACCACTCCAATCCCTAGCTAACGACTTCCCACTGAGCCGATGATGGTGAGAGCATTCTTTGGGAAACTCCATCTTCCTAATTCTCAAGAAGGCCTATGTTCAGGAAGTCCTTGCTTATCCCTGAATGCAGTTTGGAATGCAATTATATTTGGTGTCCTGAGCAGTAAATTTAAATTTGGCAAGACAAGAGGAGTTTCCATGGTGTTTGATTCTTAGTGCTGTTACTATCACTAAAGCCATAGTAATAAGAACATTTGCCATTGCAGTCACCTACCGTGTGTCAAGCCCTCTGGTTTTTAGCGCAGAGACAGAAAGTGTTCTTATTATTTGCCACTTATGGAGAAAGAACCTGAAATTCAGAGAAGTTCAGCATCTTCACAGGAGTCATACAGCTAGCAAGAGGGAGGGCTAATGTTTAGAAAGCTAGTCACCGTAAATACTACAGTCTTGACTATTCAATCACACTCCCTGCAGACATGGCAGTCCCAGACACACCCTGAGGGGCCCAGAGCTATGGGTGTGAGTTCTAAGCATCAGGCACTAAAACCACAATCTGACCCACAGTCCTTACCTGTGCCTTTTTCTGCCACTCACTAAATACATGATACCATTGGTCATGAGAGAAACCAAACAAAAATGTACTCAACAAACACACTGCTGGAAAAGCAACTTTTTTGACAGTGTGGAAGAATGACATCTTTATAGATAAAAGGTATGGTCATTTGACAAAGAAAATGATAATTTGTCACATTTTTTCCAGGTCTTTGTAATTTATTATACACATATGTTGATGTGCGTATAATAAATTAAAGCCAATATTTTCAGTTTTGTAGAAAGAACTAGCAAAATATAAAAACAGAGAGGTGTCTCCACTGACAATGAAATGGAGTACCGTCTACACAGAGATTTGTACTGGAAATTCAGCATATGGGTCTGGATTGAAAAAGGCAGAGGACTGGCTCACAATTTTCCTTCTCTAAAGGAGACATCAGGATGGACTCCTAATCTCCCCATCTTGGGTTTGGTGGGGGCAGGGGACGAATGGGGAGATCAGCAGTTAAGTATTGGCTAGAATGAAGAGGGGCAGAAAATCTACTAGGTGAAGATTACTTCCAGACCAAATGGCATACCAAAGTAGAAATCCAGAAAGTAAAGCCTCCTCTTTTGCAATGAGCAGTTTGGGGGATGTGAACCCAATATATATTTCATGGTTATTTTGTGACTCTTTACCAAAAGTCAGACCTGGTAGAATAATCAGCAATTATAAGCACAGAGTGGAAAGATCTCAAGAATGCACCGTGCTCAAGTAAGATGTGGAAACCCTCCCCACTTCTCCTCCCGGAGGGTGTGGGAGGCAGATGCGTTTCCAGCAGGCACCACGAGGTAGCATCCCCCGAAGTAGCAGAAAGGAATAATAACAGTTTAGGTGAGTTTGAGGAGACCTGGGAACAGTAGAGCACTTGCCACCACCCTGACTGCAGCGTGACGGAGGGAACGGCGCGATACTAAAGAAGACCCTTCCTTTGATTGTGCGCATGCCCAAAGTGAGGTAGAAGGGATGGCCCAGTACCAGCAGAGCGAGGTGCCTGCATAAGCAGTCAGCAGGAATGTGTCTGGCTTCCCGTTGCTGCTGTGCAATAGACGGGGGTCCAGAAGCTCCAGCAATTCCTGGGGAGCAGACATGTGGAATAGATGGACCAGCAAAGTCCTGGAATTACTACCCAACGGAGATCATGTCAGGATCTGGGGCCAGTGACATTGAATGTTATCGCAGGCTTGAAGGCCAGGTGGCACTGATGGCAAGACCCGGGATTTGGCCAGTATAGAGACCGGTGTAGACCTTCTTCAGACTCTAGTGTATGGGTATAGAGCCCTATTCCCTACCCCCGCCCCTGGGATCCAACAGGGCCCCAAAGACACATAGCTATCCTCTCATAAATACCCAGACATCCCGTAGTGAGAAGCAGTAACAGGGGGATGAAATAGCGGGGGAGGGGAAACTATTTTTCTCTAAATAAACTATTTTGAAAAAGAAAAGATTTAGGTGTGGCTAATTAGTAGATTTAAGTAACTTTCTCCAACATCCTTAATACTCACTATGGCAGGAAGTTATGAGAAATATTAGATTGAGAATTTATTGAAAATAAAATAAAGTTTCTTTGAAATTTGTGTAGGGTTGTTTGGCTAAATTTAAGAGAAAAATCACTGACATACCTGAAAGACACCTGAAATTAAAAAAGAAAAATTCTTCTCCCTGAGAAGTAAGAAAAACTGCTTCTCTAATGAGGGAAAAAGAAATAAATTTCTGAGTGAGATCTTACTAAGATCTGAAAGAATATTGGATCTATACATCAAATACTAGGATTCCTAACAGAATAAAACCTAAGATATAGCTTTTAAATGTAAATGGGAATGAGAAGTATAACCTACTGCCCCAGCCTCCACAATCACAGAGAACTTACTGGTCCAAGGGAGAATTAACTTGACAAATTTATCCAGAAATTAGAGAGGAATAAATACATGAAAATAAAACTGAAGATGGAGGAGTTTGTCTTTCATGGGACAGCCCATGGTGTGGATGGTATGGACCCATCACTACCACATCACTCATTCCCCAGTGATTACATCAAGGTTACTTGACCATGGAAATCAGGATTTCAGTTCAGTTTTTGTGGGAAGAAGTATGCTTGGATGTGAGTTGGGGGAGACTATAACCCTGAATGCTGCTGGAAGCATCTTGATACCATCCAAGAAGACAGCCTGGAGATGAAGGCAACACAAGGAAGATTCTAGAGCCAATGAAATTGACAGAAATCCTGTCAGGGATTCCTCTCATCCTTTGCCTGAAGCATGAACTCACTCTGGATGTTCAGAAACAGATGAAGATATTTTATTTATCGTTTAAGCTAGTTTAAGTCGGACTTTCTGTCATATTCAATTAATAGAGAACTGGAAGAAAGATCGAGAAGTCTGAATATTTATTTAGCAGGAAACCGATAAAAAGAAAACAGAACAGATGTGGTTAATGTGATACTATGAGAAACAAAGACAACTTAGCTAAAATAAAGAAAGCTTAGTCTAAAAAAGTTCAGTAAGTACTATCAAAATTAATCCTGTGCCTGAGCATTTACCTAGGAATTTTTTTAATTTTGAGGATAAAGAATTATAGAAGCATCCAAGCAAGAAAAATGAAGAAGCAGAAGAGGAAGGAAAAGAGGGGAGAAAGGGAGGAGAGGAGAAGAAACATGAAAGAAAAAAATTTTAATGGAACAAAGAGGCTGGCTTCAAACTTCCTGCAATTCTGACAAAAATCATTTGAAAAGAACCTAGCTTGAAAGGGAAAAATTGTGCTAAAAGGATTAGAAGAATCAATGTCCAGCAATGTTAATTCCTTGTGCAAAAAACTCACACATTCATTTTTGAACGCCCCCCACCCCCCCGCAAATCATGAAAATAATCAAAGCAGAAGACACCAGCTGGCTGGGAGATGAAGCCATGCCCCACAATTTGCACAGCAACTTCAAAATAAACATTGGTGGAAAAGGATTAAGTGAAACTCACTTGTTTAACTAGAGCTCAGTCTAAATAATTGTTTTTTTGAAAACTTACTAAATACTAATTACATAAAATAATAACATATGAATAATAGTCACAATCTGGATATGAAGTTTCAACATAGAAAAACAACCGAAAGTTTCTGAAACGAATCAGCTGGATAATTCACACAGTGTTTCAGAGCATAGAGAAAGAAATCGAGGGAGGAGGGGAGAAACCTTGGAAATCATGGCTAGCAGTAAAGTCTTACAAAATTATCACAGACAGAGAAAAATGACTGGCCAATCCTGTTTTTGAATCAGTATGCAATGTTCTAACTGACTACTAGAAATGGAATCCGGCCGATAATTCAAAGAGTAATACATACTTTGAAAGTTGCACAGGAGACCATGTCATGTGTTCATGGGGTCCCATCGTTTTTTTTTACCTGCACATACAGCTACGCTGCATTTCCCAATCTCCTTTCCTTCTTAGATGGAACCACATGACTAGTTTTCACTAATAGAATGCGAGTGTGGTAAGGAGAGTTACCAACCACAAGAATGGGTATCCTATCTTCTATGCTCTCTTTCTGTGCCCATTGGCCACAGTCAGGGGACCTAGAAGAGACTCTAGGCTCCCCAGAAGATTCTAACACCACTAACTGAGGATCCTGGGCTCCTGAGTGACAGTAGAACAGAACCCCTCACCAATAGCACTGGACTAATGCAAGAGCAGGGAACAAGACTTTATTGTATTAAGCCACTGAGGATTTGGAATTTTTGTTCCAGAAAGTAATCTACAGTAATAAAAGTATTATCTCACCATTTCTGGATGGCTTAATATATGGGGAAAAATGAATATAGTACATCACAATAGGAAATTAAATGGGAAGACAAAAATATAATTATTTCACTAGACATGAAGAAACAATTGATAAGATTCAATATCCATTACTGATTTAAAGCCATTTGTAAAAATTTGGAGAAGCTGAAAAAATAGGTATATTTTTAAAATTGGTTAAAAATTGGTAGCAAATACTCACTTGAAAGCCACATTCAAACCAACTGTACAACATAATAGTATGATTTTAGAGATATTTCAATTGAACACAAGATAATAATGACTAAGGAAAGTTCTAGCCATTACATATGGCAAGCAGTTTTTAAATTATAATTATTAGAAAGGAGACAAATCATTCACATATGCTGAAACCTATAATAATTAACAATATATCTGAGTTAATAATAAAATTCAGTGTGGTGGCCACAAACAAAACAAATATACAAAATTCCCAAGATTTTTTTTTAATATGCATTAGAAATGATCAATGAGAAAAAAAATTCTATAATGAAGATTCACCCTTAAATAGAAAAAGGAAGAAATAAAAAAGAGAGAATTGGCTTGGGGTGAACATAGAGAGGTAAGTTAGGATCTATATTTGAAATTTTTAAAACATTAGTGAGTCACACAAAAGAAAAACAGAATATATTGAGAAACATGCTGAAATCTAGCTAAGCAAGTGAAATAGTACAGAATTTTCAAATTTCCTCAAAAAATATCCTTAATACTGCATCCTGAAATTTTCTCTGAATATTAGGATTACAGCTGATTTCTAATGCTTGTTATATATTTTTTAAATTTTCCTTTACTGAAGATTTATTTGTTATCAGAAAAAAGATACACGAAATAATCAAGAAGAGTTTAGAATGATAACTAACTTCAAGGTGATATAAAAGTTTTGGGGGAAAATACCGCTTCTCATCTGGCTGAATTATGGATTTTAGTGATGTCGCTTATGTCCAAGCCACAGTGTCCCCCCGCCCCCCCGCAAATGTCCCCGGGAAGCTCACCTAGACATGAGAGGCATTCCCTTAATGGCTCTAGCGGCTCAAATTTGCTGTTGCTTTGTGGCCTTCCTGGGGTTTTTACTCCCTTTCCCCAATCAAAGGGGGGCCGGTGTTCTTTGAACTCTGAGGTAGCTTTAATTCTACGTGCAGGAGCCCATCACACCCAATCCTACCGCATCAGGCCAGGCACTGTCTGCTGTTCCAAGGGAATCTCTTCATGTCATTAGGACACAGAGGGGTTAAAAGAAGAGAACGAATGAGCAGCCAGGGAACTGGGAGTCTCTGCTCCTGCCCAGATCCCATGACAGTTTCACATTTGGCAGCAGAGGGATTCTGACTGTACACATTGGCCAAGACAGGCTTTTACCCTGATCGCCCCAAATTTCCCTCAGAGGAGTGTTCCAAGATGGCTTATTCTGATTTCTGGGAAAAATGCTCCAAACCCCCTAAACACACCTACTTTGCCATCAGCAACAGTATGTGTTTCTTTCATCCTGGCCCTGGGAATCATCCCCCCAAAAGCAATGATTTCATTACGAGTTGAACCAAAAGGCTTCATGGTATCAATTCTCAGCTGCACTCTGCCATGTGGATTGCCTGGATTACTTTAATGCGCGGCTGAGATGAGGTGATCCAAAAAGCAACAGGGTTGTGCATCCAGAATAAACTCCATAGTGTGTCAGTGTTCTATTTTAATTGTTTTACTTGAATATATGTTTTTGGCATACATTAGCATACTTGAACAGTCCCTTCATAGAATTAGAGTCATTTTAAGGATGCAGGGGGAATACAACTTCTGGCTTTTCCTTCTCATTTTTCAAATGAGTTGACTGTGGCTTGGAGAGGTTAAGTGACTTTCCCAGAGCTGCACCATGAGTGGCATGCCTGACTCTGGGACATTAAGAGTCTGCACCTTTCATGGGGAGGAGCCTTTGCAAGTCATGGATGACAGGAGCCAATGGCCACCACAGTCATGAGGTTACCATAGACCCAGCCCTGCAGCAGCATGCATACTTTTCCATCGTTGCTGGGCCTGAATTTTACCCTTGTTTATTTGCTCCCACTTTCCCATGGATGTGTCCTATCCAGCATGGTGTGGTCTCCCTGGTGTGTTATCTATCCCAAGTTCCTCTTCTCGGCTCCTTTCCTCCCTCTTGGACTGGCATTCACCTTAGTCTCTAATCTCTGAAAGCTTCCGGTTCAGTGTGGCTTGGACCCCTCTTCTCCATAGGTCCGGGCTTGGGACCTGGACTCTAGATTGCTTCTCAGTTTTGGTGCTGAGATTCAACTCAGGCTTCCTAATTTCCAGAGCCCAGTTTTCTGCTTATATCACACTCCTATCTCCAATAAAATGGGTTATAGACTTGAATCTCAGGCATATGGCTTTCCAAAGGCTGGGGCTTTATGAGTTAGAACTTATTTAAAAAGTTTCCCCTGATTGCTCATCTAGGGGGCTTCTTTCCTCTTATAGCTGAAACTACAATGAAAATATTTTTATACTATCAGGGAGGATTGCTTTGGATTTATGAAGAGGAAGACAGATAGTCCCCAGCAAAGGAACAGCTCAGGAAAGGGTAGGAATCCTGCAATACCTGGGACCTGAGCTTTGGTGGGGCTGGTATGGGGACATGGAGTTAAGGTCGATCATCTTGCTGTCACAGATAGGGTACAGGTGGGCCCATGACAATGACCTCATCATGTCAAAGAACAAAAGCCCAGCCAGCCCTGATCTCCAGCAGGTGGAGCTGAGGGGCGCTATGATGCAGACACATACACAGAGGAACTGGGAGCTGTTGGTGAAGACTGGACAGGACCACCGTAGTGGGGAGCATCCAGCTGAGCTGGATAGTGATGGAGACAATTTAGGCCACCACGACTCATCTTGTGAACCTGGAAAGTTCACCACTGCTCCCAGACACATTTCAGAGCCCTGTTGGGACTTGGAACTTTGCACATAAGCTCTCCTGGCTCTGCTCCTGACCGGCTGTGGGATCCACCTGACCAGTCTTCTTGCTGGTCTCAGTGCCTTTCAGCTCTTGCACTGCCGCCTGAAATAACAACGCGGGGGCCTCCAGAGCCCTTTATTAAAATGCAAACGCCGCAGAAAGGGTTATAATTCACAAAGACGTTGGCTGGAATCTTACGTTCAAGCTAGTTGAGAGCATAAGAATTTTGTAAAATGCACGGCGTGAAGAAAGGGTGCTGGTGGGGAGCCCGGAAGACAAACGCACGGCTTCTCAGTTGACACCAGGCTTAATCACATTTGCAGACACATCAAAGTGTTGGGAGGGGGGCAGCAGAGGACAGAACTGGATGCAAATGGTGTCTGAGGCGTGGACTGAGAAATAGAATATAAGATGATGAAATTCAACAAGGTGGAGAGACTCCCTCGAAACCAAGATGGGTGTCAGATATTACAGGTGAGGGCTCTCCTGAGATAGAAAAGGAGGACAGAACAGCTGCTTTTCACCTGCGCTAGTCAGACCGAGGCTGAGAGTGATATTGTTAGAAACACCAAAAAGAAAAAAAAAAAAAAAGAAGAAAAAAGAAAGAAAGGAAAAGAAAAAGAAAAGAAAAAAAAATACATAGAAAAGAGGCATTAAAAAAATCTAGATGTTTAATTTTGCAGATAAAGTTCTCAGAAAACATGAACATGGATAGCTGAAGGATGACTACACGGAAGAGGGGGCTACACCACCATCAGCTGAGGGGTCAGAGGTTAGACTTGCTGTGCTCTCCCGCCCTGTGGCCCCACCTGGCTGAGGGGCCCCACTTCTCTTCCCCAAGGGGCCACGAGGTAGCTTTTGCCTTCTTCACAGCAGTCCAGTCACTGCCTACTCACAGAAGCTGAGATGGAGCAGATCTGTCATTCCAATGTCAATATTAGCTTCAGAAGTAAGAAAGAGCATCAAAGGAGAGGTTCTGTGGGGAGATGGATTTTGCTCGGTACAAAGAATGGTACAAAAACAAGAATGATTCAAGTCGCCCAACAACGGAGTGAGTTTCCTCTGTGGAGTGAGGAGACTTCTGTCACTTGAAGTTTTCAGGGAGAGTCTGTTCAAACACTTGTTGGAGGGAATCCTATGTGGGTGGGGCACTGAAACACAACCACAAGGGCCTCTTTCAGATGACAGAATTTAGTATTAAAGAGTAGAAAATAGAACTATGGTAATCCCACCCACAGGGATGCCAGCCTTTGGACTCAAACAAAAGGGTCTCTAGACTCATGGGGCTTTCAGATACCGGATGGTGCTTCCATCCACACAGCTGAAGGAGGACCCCTAATGGGTCCCACACCCCTTAAAGAAGAGAAGGTCAATATACAGAAAGGGAGAATGGGTCAGTCTATTGTGGAGTCTTCTGAGCAGAGAGGAGAATGAGACCATTTCAATGCAAGAGGCCACTTGATTAAAATAAGTTGATGTTTACCGAATGCTTTTCCATGCACTGGCACTGGGCTGAGGGCTTAATTCTCCCAAGAAGACTAAACCCATAATTTTCAGGGGACCCATAATTTTCAGATGAAGAAACTAAGGCTGGACACAGACTGGGGCTGATGATAGGACACCTTCTGGTAGTGGGACTGGAGGGAGAGACACTGCACAGCACTGGTTCTGGAAGGTACTGAACATAATCGATGACTCATCAGACCCCGAATTTGGATTTGAAAGGTTGCTGCAACCATCCCTTTCTGTCCCGTGAGCTACATCATTTGTTCAATCATGACGACCTATAGGAACCTTGTGGGGTTGACCTCTCTCTCCTCGGGCAGCACCACAAGTCCCAGCCCATGGCAGGGTCCTTAGCAAATGTAAGACATCAAAAGAGCCGCTGTGCATCTCTGGTCTATAGCTTGTCCACACTTGCTGCACATGAACTTCACTGGGGCAAGCTTCTGAAGACACCATGCCAGGCCCTCACCTATGGGGTGGCACCTGAATATGGGTATTTTTTTGTAGCTTGCCAACTACTTTCAGAACTGCCACAAGTCCAGCCAGACCAAGGAGAGTCTAGACCTCCGTTCTAGCCCTGTTCTCCTCACCTAAGCCTGTAGGGAATTTCAGCTTTGCCTACAGAATAAGAAGGAAGAAGGCACTGATTAAATAAATGGAAGAAGGAAAGCAGTGTGATTTTAACACATATTTTTAACAATACCTATTGCCAACCCCCTCCCAAAATAATACCTGTTGTACCTTAACATTTGGGGAGACCCTGGGCTTTACCATTGGAGCCACTGTTCACTCACATTCCTCTTATTAACAGAGTCTGCCTGGTTTGGAACCCTGAACTGGTCAGCAAAATTTAATTTCCTGTTGGGAAGATAAAAAAATTTTATTAAAAGAAACAAAATTTAGTGTCTCTTTAATAATCTCACTGGATCTTCAAATCCAGTGTCAAATGTCTGTTGCAAACTGATATTCTTATCACTTTTGAGAAACAAAAGTTCCCCTAAAGGAATAGACTTTTGGCAGCTTTGACCCCCCATTATATTTTTTCCACATAGTAAATGTTAAGATGAATATGACTTGAGACACCTAAAACAAGTCAAGAGAACCAGACTCAGGATTCCTGGGCCTGTGTTCTGGTCCTTTTCTGTTGCTCGTTTTCTCTGTGAACTTGCCCAAACCACAGGATCCCTTGGAACTCTAGTCCCCTCTATAAAATGAAGGGGCAGCTGGCAGGAGCTGCTGTCCAGGCCTTCCAGCCTTGACTTCATGAGATCACAAATTGCCAGCAGCAAGGAAATTGCAGGAGTGAAGAAACACAATCTATAAGGCATGTTGCAAAGTGGAGAGAAAACCCCACCGGATTTGGAGTCAAAAATCACTTGTTTCTGGCTGAGGCTAGATGACCTTGAGCAAATGTTTGGGTGTATTTGGCACATCAATTCAATTGTGTGCATGAGGGTATGTGAGTGTGGGGAACTAACTACAAGATCTTCTGAAACTTTAATGCATTGAAACCGGGAACACCTTTAAGTAAATTTGAAGTTGTTTCTGGCTTCCAAAATGCCTAGGAGGGTGTTTGCTCTTTTATTTGGGAAAGCCCTTGGTTTGGGGTAAACCTAGGCTCACCATTAGCCTGAATGAGGATGTTGAAAGCAGGTTCCTGTTCAGGCTCTTGTTAAGCAGAGCAGGCCGAGGGCTGCATTTCTGAAGACCTTTGACTTTTGGGGGAACATTCTATTTTCTATAGATCCCGATGGTGCCACTTGACGTCTCATTTCTTTGAAAGCAGGCATGTGAGTATCTGTATGTGTGAGCCTGAGGGATGACATGCTTACATGCACGCAGTGGGTCCCAGATGGGCAGGCCTGGGGCCCGCATCCCCGCATTCACTCTAGCCAGGGGTCAGCCTAAAAACCAATGCAGCCGGCCAGCTCTCCTCCTCTTCAGATGGTGTCATTATCAGTCTCCAGGTAATGGTATTCAGAACCAAGTAATTCCAAATATACTGTTGGGGGACTGTTATGCTCTTAGTGTAACATACAAAATCACCTCCCTGCCATCAAGAGAAGTTTCTCTTCCAAAGAATAGATGTTTCCAGTGCCAATCACTTTAGCCAGTCTGGGTCCCCTTGCCAAGAGAAAGGGGTGGCTTTTTTACAGGAGGAGGTTTTGGACTGAGACACTGAAAGCCCACGAAGAAGGTGCTCGAGAAGGCACCACACCCCCTGAGTCTGCTGGTACCAAGGAATGGACCCTAGACCTCACTGTCTGCAACTCTGACTCCTACCAACGGCAGAAGACTTTCATGGCAGATACAGATGGCATCAGATAAACCAATTGGGCAACTTGTCTTCTTCTAACTCCTGCACACCTGCAGAGAACCAAAAGGCTCACATGGTTCTGGTCCCATGCAACCCTTTCGAGACTCAGGCCTTGACAGATTTCTGACTCCTGAGAGCAGGGTCTACAACTTGCTCATTAGGGTTTCATCTTACCATGTTCTTTTCCTGAAGCTGTCCATGGCCAGGTCTCCTCATTCCCCTGTGTGAAAGGAGGTAATGCCCCTTAGGAGACTCTGGTAAAGGTGTGGGACCTATACCCCCTGCTTCTTCTTCTATATCAGAGGATGGACTGTGCCACACTGGGGTTCCCAGAGGCCACTGGATTGGGGAACCTGGGGACTGTGTCAGGAATCACATTCTGAAGCCAGTTCTCTTCCCAGAGTACACTGCTCGGGAAATAGCCTAATTCGAAAAATGTGATCATTTTTAAGCCTAGTTGGGTTATCTAAGACTTAATATAAAAATGATTTGTAAAACATCTGTGCTTCATATGGACAAAGCCAGCCAGGGAAAATATTCAGCTAGAAGCAACATTCATTTCACATCTGCAACTAAAGTGCTCTACTATTACACCGTCTCTTGGGAAGAATCCATCCACAGGGCCACACGGGAGACTGGAATAAAATATATTGCACCTTCTTTTCCTATTATGCACTCTATTTTCATTAAGGCTCCATATTCCTCATTCTCATGATTTATTGACTGTTCTCCATATTTCTCAAAAGCAGACAGCATGATGGCATATTTTGTCTCTCCGTTAAATAGATAAGGAAACCGAGACATACACACTAACAATTACCTCTCCAGCACAATTCAAGGGATTGGAGGTAAAACCCCTATAGTTGGCTCTCCTGCTCTCAGTGCCATTGCTCTGTCCATTTCAATGTCAAATATAATCACATAATCAAAAGCTAGGGAACACGGGTTCCTGCTATATAATCAATCTTTTAGTTTCCTAGCTGGTCCTGGCTCAGCAGTTATGAGTGAATGCGTATGTCTTCAAATTAGTTCATACAAAATTAGTGTTATCACATCCATTAGCTCGTGCTGTAAATCCACATAAAACGAGAATTTTTTTTCAAAACCATCAAAAAGACCAAGATCCAGTCGCCTAAAGATACCCCAGTTACCTGTCAAATGTCAAGCGATGACAAAGTTCTAGCAATAGAGTCCATAATCCACTGCCCATAGTCTAACGAACTTAGTGGGTAATATTTTCATGAAATTAATTTATTCTTCCTCCATGAACAACTCTGAAGAAGAAAGCTTATCAATGTTCAAACCAGCAATTAGTACTAGAATGTCAGTTGATAATATTGAGTACTTCCTGTGTGCTGGACACAGTGCTCAATGCTTTACATTAATAACCTCATTTCTTCCTCTTGGTAATTACCTGGGGGATGAGTTATGCTCAAGGAGTAATTTGCAAGAGATCCTAGAGCTAGAAGTCTCAGGATTTGAATTTGGACCTATCCCATTAACCTTAAATTCCAGACCCACCCTCTGCAGTACAATAACTACTAACCCCATGTGGCTGTTTACATTTAAATTTAACTAAAAAAGTCAGCTCCCAGGTCCCACTAGCCTCATATTGAAGTTCTCAAAAGCCACATGTAGTTAATGGCGCCTATGTTAACAGCACAGGCAGAGAACCTCTCCATCATCACAAGCATTTCTGACAGGCAGCCTTGAAGTGTGGTCTACTCCCTCTCTTAGAGGCAATGCAACTTAGTCACCATCCATCTCCAAATTTTCTTACTGGTATGGGAAGCAAAGTGGGGGAGGGAACAGGACAGAGGACCATATAGCGCCAACTTTGGAAATGAGTTCATTGGCAAATCCCAGTCCTCCCTGTCCTCTAAAGCAAAATACCATTCAACTATTATATCCTCTTTGATATTTCCCTAAATTCCCTCCACTTCAATTAGAGGAGAGGAGAGATGGGAAATGGGAACTAATGTCTACTGAGCTCCCCCATAGGGGCACACATAATCTCTTTTAATCTCTTCGGGGATATATTTGAGAACATATATTCTCCAATTTCCCATAGTAAGAATAAGAATTACTTGTACATATTCCCAAATAAACCCTAACCCTTAGAGATTATGGAGGATTAACATTGAAAGTCCAAGCGTTCTTCATCCTTTCCCCTCCTCAATGCGTGCATACGTGATGTATCATAATTGAGACCCACTCCAGGTGGTTACTCAGAAACATAGAGAACAGCTTGGCTTTTTCTCCTACCACTCAGGAGAGCATATTGAGACATCAAGAGTAGAAATAGAGGGGTAACTGTTCTAATATGCTGAAAAGGTAAATTATTTGTAAATTGTATTACTGGGACTGGGGAAGCCACAAACTTAAATGGGAAGGGGGATTGTGTGGAAAAAGTTGAAGAATAGAACAGACTGGTATGGGTCAATTGTTATAAGGACCAGCAGCATCAGCGTCACTTGAGAACTTATTAGAAATGCAGATTCTCAGGGCCTGCCCTGGCTTGTTACATCAGAATTCTAGGTCGGGATCCTGCAATCTATGCTTCAATGAGGTCTAAGGTAATTCTGACAAAAGCGAAAGTTTGAGCACCTCTGATTTAAGCAGTAGTGATTGGTAAGGAATGTGAGGAATGGAGAATGCACACCCCATTTTCAGGTGCAGCCTCTGCCTTGCTCCAACCACGTATTGCCCCGTTGGAATAAAGGTCCAGGGGTATCAGCTCTTCCTATGGCTTGAATATCATTACCGAGAGCTGAACAAGGAATGGCTACATGAATTAACGATGCATTGCCTAACTTAGAGGCTAATGATAGTGCGCTATTCTATTTCCATATGATATTTTTAGTAAAGTGGGTGGCATAAAGATTAAATGCCACTTTTTATTTTCTCATTTTCTCTAATGTTTTGGAACATACTATCTTAATATAATCATGGCAATTCTTGCCCTCTTTTCAAATCTTTATTACATCTGGAGTCTGTTTCAAAGTCACTTATTTCTAGTACATTGTTTGGGGGACTCCAATAGCAGTCATCAGTTAATGAAGTCATAAATGATATTGCTATGTACAAAATAGGTCATTTTCTAACAACATTGAATGCTTAAAAAAAACACCAATATCACTACAATTTCTTACAGAAGTTCTGGGAGGTAATTTCCTGAAAGAGAATGTTAGGAACTTCTGTATATCAGCTAAAACAATGCTGTTAAAAATAAAAATTTAAAAAATAATAATAATAAATGAAGTACAAGCAATTTGCCATGTGTTTGGCGCCCCCTAGTTTAGAAATTCTTCAATTTTTGACTTTATAAAAACCTTGGGTTTCTCAACACTTTCAATTGCGTACATGAACTGAAACTTTGTTAATATTTTCAGGTAACTTTGTCTCCAGTTGGCCTATGGGGATTGGACTAAATAAGAAAATTTCTCTTTTATCAAAATT
Source organism: Lontra canadensis (assembly GCF_010015895.1). Lineage (NCBI taxonomy): Eukaryota > Metazoa > Chordata > Mammalia > Carnivora > Mustelidae > Lontra > Lontra canadensis. Next base: position 28,075,500 of record NW_022630997.1, read on the forward strand.
TTATAAAATATTTCAGGTCTACAAAAGGTATAGAGAACAATAAACTTTATGTATTAGCTATTCAGATGAATAGATAAAACACTGAAAATATTGTTTGAAGACTTTTGTGTTCCCATCCTGGCTATCATTCCTTCCCTTCTCTCAGAGGTAACCACTCTTCTGAATTTGTCGTCATTCCCTTTATTCTTTTACATTTACCCCATCTGTGCGTATAATTTCCAGAAGGTATAATCTTGCTTGGCATTTTTTTTAACATTTTGTAAATGGAATCATTCTATACAAATATTTCTGAAACCTGCTTTTTTTTACTATTATGCTTATGAGATCTGTCATTGTTGATCATTGTAAATCTAACTCATTTGTTTACATTGCTGGAAAATGTATAGTAAAAAGAGCCCATCAAAATTTAAGTATCATCCCTTTCATGATGGGCATGGCAGCTGACTCCAATTCCACTCCCTCAGACATGCTGGTACTGGCACTTTATGTTTTTATTGAGTATGTATGCAGGTGTTTTTCCAAGTTACACAAGTAGGATTGGAAGTGCTGGGTTATAGAGAGCTTTAAGTGGATCTTCTCATTTTCCAAGTGGTTATAATAGTTTGTATTCCTACATTCCTACAGCAAGATATGATTGCTCCCATTTCAATATTTGTATATTAAAATGCCACAAACATACTTGGCATTGTCAGACTTTAAATGTTTTAGTCAATCTTACAGGTATGAAATTTTTTTTGAAGAAAAAATGTTTATTATTTACATTCAAGTGAAACTTCTGGAGGCTAAACACAAGTTTAACCACAACATACTTTTTGATTAAATTAGTTTAGTGCTTCTTTACATAATATGATGCAAAAATCTTCTCTATTTTTAAAAAATAAAGTTAAGTTCCCAGTTGTAATGCTATTTGCACACTAATTCAAAACCTTCTACCCACACACACACACATAGTCATTATACTTGTATATGGTTTAAATATTTTGATTCTCTGGGTATTTTCTTTCCTCCAAGTGATTTAAAAGCTTAGAAAGGCAACAACCACAGTAAAGCAGAAAATTTATATTAGTATTAGAAAATTTTATTTTTTAAAAAGCCATTTCCCTCCCCTTGTATAGTTCTTCCCCAACCACAGCCATTTCAAATCTACCTTTGGATGACCTTTCTTAAGACAAACAGGGAAGGATAGGCAATGACAACCCTCCCCCAAAAAAACACCCCACACTAATACTTCACTATGCCTCAATCTTGAAAAATCTAGAGCAAAGGAAAGGACATAAAAGTAGGCAGATAGTCATTTTAAAAGGATTTCCACAGAATGTTTCTTTAGTATGAAGTTCCATTCTCCAGTTTGTGCTTCACAAGAAATCACTCAAAAAACATACAAAATGTCATGGTTTGATTCTACCAAACATTTAAGGAAGAAATTATATTAATTCTTTATACTCTCTTTCAGAGGGCGGAAGCAAAATAATATTTCCTAACTCATTCTATGAAGTCAGTGTTATCCTAATACCAAAACAAAGACATTAAAGAAAAGAAAACATCAGGCCAATATCTCTCATGAACATGGATTTAAAAATCCTCAACAAAATGTTAGTAAATGAAATCCAACAAGGTATAAAAAGAAGTATACACCACAACTAAATGGGGTCTATCCCAGATGTAAGGCTAGTTCAACATTGAAAAATCAATTAATGGGGCAGTTGGGTGGCTCAGTGGGTTAAGCCTCTGCCTTCGGCTCAGGTCATGATCTCAGGGTCCTGGGATCAAACCCCGCATCAGGCTCTCTGCTCAGCAGGTAGTCTGCTTCTCCCTTCCCCTCTGCCTGCCTCTCTGCCTACTTGTGATGTCTCTCTGTCAAATAAATAAATAAAATTTTTTTAAAAATCAATTAATGAAATCCATCAAATCAATAAGCTCAAACAGAAAGGTCACATGATCATATCAATAGATTCAGAAAAAGCATTTGACAAAATCCAATGCTAAAAAAAATAAATCTAGACACTCACCTTTCACCCTTCACAAAAATTAACTCAAATTATATCATAGACCTAAATGTAAAATACAAAAATTTAAAACTCCTAGAAGATAACATAAGAGAAAGCATAGATGATATTGGGTATGATAATGATTTTTTAGACACCAAAAACATAATACATAAAAGAAATAATTAATAAGCTGGGCTTTATTAAAACTTAAAACTTCTACTCTGTGGAAGACAACAGCAAGAGATGAGAAGATGTCACAGAGAGAAAATATTTGCAAAGATACATCCGAGAAGAGACTTATTCCAAATGTGCAAAGAACTCTTAAAACCCAGCAATAAGAAAACAAACGATCTAATTTAAAATAGGCTAACAGCTTCAATAGACACATAACCAAAGAAGATACACAGGTGACAAATAAGGACATGAAAGCTGTTCCACGTTATATGTCATCAAGGAATTGCAAATTAAAACAACAATGAGATACCATTGCACTTGTATTGGAATGGCTAAAATCCAAAATACTAACAACAGCAAATGCTAATGAGGTTGTGGAGCAACAGGAACTCTCATTCATTATTGGCAAAAGTTTCTTTTATTTATTATTTATGATTATTTGTAGTTTTTTTTTTAAACAAAACTAAACATACTCTTACTATATGATTCCCCAATCACACTCTTCAGGATTTAATGAAAAGAATTGAAAACTTATGTCCAAACCAAAACTTGCACATGAATATCTATAGCAGCTTTATTCATAATTACCAAAACTCAGAAACAACCACATTTTCCTTCCATGGGTGAGTGGCTAAACAAACTGTAGTGCATTCAGAAAATGCAATGTTTAAAATGAAACAATCTATTGAGCCATGAAAAGACATGGAAGAAACTTAAATGTACATTACTAAGTAAAAGAAGCCAGTCTGAAAAGGCCGCATCCTGTACGATTCCAACTGTATGACATTCTAGAAAAGGCAAAACTAGGGTGATAGTAAAAAAACAAAAACAAAAACAAAATAGTGGTTGCTAGGAGTTTGTATGGGGGAAAAACAGGTAGAGCACAGGGGATTTTTAGCACAATTAAAATACTACTCTTCATTACACCATCATGATGAATACATACCATGAACCACTTGTCCAAACTCATAGAACATTCAATACCAGGAAAGAACCATAATGTAAACAATGGACTTTGAGTTATCATAATGGTCAATGTAGGTTCACGGACTGTAACAAATATATCACTCTGTTGGGGGAGGTGTTGATAATCGGGGAGGGATTCTGTGTACGCTCCTCTCAATTTTGCTGTGAACCTAAAACTGCTCTAAAAGAAAGAAAACCTAAAAACAAAAACAAAAACAAAAAAAAAACAAAGTGAGGCAAAAGCATTGTAGATTGTGCTCAGTGGTGAACAGTATGTGTCAAATGACATGTCGTGAGACTTAAACACAATATTCAGTAAAAAGTAAAAATATATAAATAATACACCAATAAAACAATACATTATTTTTCAAAGTGGAAATGCTGCTGACAAGTGGCCAACATCTTTTTTTTTTTAATTGTATTCTTAACTGAATGTAGAGTTGATATATAATCTTAGTTTCAGGTGTACAGAGTAGTGGTTCAATAACTACATACCTAGCAAAATTCTCACCATAATAAGTGGTTTCCATCTGTCATCACACAAAGTTATTATAACAGTATTGACTGTATTGCCTATGTTGTACTTTTCATCCCCATGACTTGCTTATTTTATAACTGGAACTTTGTACCTCTTAATACCCTTCACCTGTTTCACCCATCCCCCTAGTTCCCCACCTCCTCCAGCAACCACTACTTTGTTCTCTGTATTTATGAGTCTGTTTCTCTTTTGTTGTTCCTGTTACTTGTTTGTTCATTTGTTTGTTTTTTAGATTCCTCATATAAGTGAAATTATATGGTATTCGTCTTTCTTTGACTTACTTCACTTAACATAATAAGCTCTAGTCCATCCATCTTGTCATGAATGACAAAATTTCATTCTTTTTGATAGCTAATATTTCACTGTGTGTATGCACATCTTTACCCATTCATCTATTGATATACATGTATGTTGTTTTCATATCTTGGCTGTTGTAAATAATGCTGCAATAAACATAAGGGTACATATAAAATAATACATTAAAATTTTTAAAAAATTTCTCACACACACACAAAACACAGGAAGATGAAAGAATTGTAGTAGAAGACATCTGAGAATACTGGCCATGCCTGGTAGATGATCACTGACATCAGAAGGCAGAGAGGCACCTTTTCCTGAGTGTTGGGAAGGTCTTACAGATGCTCAGATCTAGTGTTGCATGTTGTTCCACAAGAGGTTTTGCTCATTTTTCTTCCATATTTTTCTCTTTATTTTCTACATCAGATGGTTTCTATACATCAACCACCAAGTTCACTGGTTATTCTACTCAAATATTATTTTGGAATTATTTAATGATTTTTTATTCATGTCTGCCATTCGTATTTCCATTTGCTTCTTTTTTATAATTTATATTTCTTTATAGAGATATTTTAATGTTGGAGTTGCTGTTATTGTATCTTTCTTTAGTTCTTTAGACACCATTTCCTTTTGTCTTTAAACATTTAACAGTGTTAAAACGGAGGTCTTTGTGCTTTCTTTGGCAATGCACCTACTAAAATGGAGTCTTTGCCTGCCCGAGGCAACATCTGGGACCACCTGGAATCAGTTTCTATTGATATCTTTTCTCCCCTCTGAGTATGAGTAACACTTTCCTGTTTCTTTGCATGTCATAATTTTTGGTGTTAAAAAATGGAGTTTTGAGACGCTTTATTGTCATAACTCTGAATTCTGAAATTTCTTTGTCTTGAGAGAGTTTTATTTGTTTGCTTGTTTATAAATCTGCCTAAACTTACATGCAGACTCTACCTCCCTGACAATATTTGATCACTGATGGGGCTTCCCATGGACTGCCTCAGTGCCTGAACAGCCTGGTGATAAGCCAGTAGTGGAAAAGAGGGTGTGGTCAAATGTAAGTCTATGCTCAAAATATAAGTTCCTGCCTTCTGTAATAGATCCATGTGTGGGCAGAGAGATGCCTTCAAGGTTTAGACAGCTCTCAGGTCTGTCCTGGGTTTCCTTCCCCTGGACCCTCTCAGGTTTTCCATGTGTGTGCGTAGTTTCCTTGTCTTCCAAGAATGTGTATAGAACTCAACTTTTCAATGGCTGTCCAATTTTCAAGGTATTCTCCTTAAATTTTTGGTGGGTCTTCTTCATTGCAATGAGCACTAACACCTAAGGCTAGCAGAACTACAGTATTTCCTTTTTTTTTTTTTTTTCCTACTTAGTTGTTTATTTTTACTGATACCATTTCAGTTATAATATAGGTAAATTTACTAAATTTTCCTTTATCATTTACAATTTTGTGGTTTCTTAAAAAACAATTTTCCCCTCCCTCCCCTAGGTGGGATTAAGTATAATCACCCATATCTCTTCTACACTTTTCTAAGTTAAGTTTTAATTTTCTTGGAATTGACTATCGTGGATAGCATGGCACTATATAGGTAGTAATTTTATGTATTTTCTCCTTATGGAGGTGTTATTATATATTTGCATATCTCTGGGCCAAATCATTATCATCTCTATTTTGTTAAAATCTTCAGAAGCCTTGATAACTGCTAAAATACATTCTTTGCTTTCTTCTCTTCTACTCAGCTATTTTTAGTTATATGTTCTTACTTATAACTTCAGAAGCAATTTGTCAAAGCTGTAATAAATCTTGTTGGACTTTTTAATGTAACTTCCATTCTCTATAGATTTATCCTGGGAAAATTTGTATTTTCATAATAACATGCGTTGTTTTAAATTTTGATATCAATTTCATAGAATTCTTTCTATCTAGCTGGTAGTCTCTATAGGAAGATGCCAATAATGATGATCACAAACTCTTAATAACAAGAGTGTCCCTGTATGGCATTTTGGCTGACATATTTTTAAAAATTTATTTCTGTATTTTTAAGTTTGTTTTTACCTTATTTTTACAATGAATAGGGTTGATTTTTACAAGGAAAAAGTTATTATTTTTTAAATATGTTAAGAAGCAAGCTGCATAGGAGGTAGATTAAACGGGGACCACAGACTTTGATGGGGGATAGAATATGCACATGTGGTCAAGTCTCTTGCAATGTGAAAGTGTTTCCAGGCCAACTGGATAGCTATTTGTGGTCCTAATAAATCAGAATTTTTCTAAATAAAAAGAATTGGATTCAAATGTTGATTTCTCCCACTAACTATTTTTTCCTTTATTCTTTTGGTGTTCAATTTCCTAATAACATGAGGCCAATAGCCCCCAATCCTAGAATTTTTGTCTGTTTTAATGAGATAAAATAATGTAAATTACAGTCAGTTTGGTTTTGCATTAAACCCCCAATTCCATGCCCTTGGAAGTCAGATTTCTCCCCACAATGTGTGCTAATACCTTAATTTAAACTTGTATGCATCTCCTGCGTTCTCTTCTTATTATATTTTCTCTGCTTTGTCCACACATCAACTCAGACATGAAATTGCAATTATCTATGAATTTCCATGCAATTGAGTCATGATTAATTTCATAAACATTCTGGAAGCTCTCAGAGTTCATTGTCTTCTGCAATTTCTACTGAATCCCTGGACTCTAAATTTTGCTCCAAACTCCCTAAAACTGGGAACAACCCAAAAACTCAGCAGTATTTTGGTGCCAACCAAGCCAAAGCAACAAACAATAAAAGGCAAAATCAAACAACAAATAAAATGAAAATCACCTTGAAAGATGGTTGTTATAAAATAGTGTATGTATATGTTATTGGGTGTATGTAAATTCTACTAGGTGAATATCTAGATACTAGTTGGTAAATAGTCACTTTCTTCTTCCTTGTTGAGAATTAATTTTAAGAATCCATCCCCATGTAGATCCCTTTTCGATAACTTTCAAAGGGCCATGCCCTGGCCCCCTTCCCCTTTTCCTGCACCTCATTGTCATCCTGCTGGGGGCAGCCAGTGGCCACATCTCAGAGTCGCAGATGAATGAACACCTTTCTGGTCATTCATTCCCTGTTTCTTGTCAGCCATCTTCCTCAGTCTTAGCTAGCTATTCCAGGGACTGAAAAGTGAGAACAGGAGTCTGGGTTTACAGAACATAAATACATTTTTGGAGACATTATTTTGTGGTCTTTGCCTTGCCAGCCCATCTGTTCACCATTAGCCCCCATTCAAATGAAGTCATCATGTTTTGTTCATAAGGAACCACTGCGGGTGAAGCAAAGTTTTTTGGGCTTCAGCGTTCTAATGGGTTTGCTCACCACAGAGAATGTTCTTCAACGTGTGTCAATGTTAACAGCCTCAGGTTCACTTAAAAGCCCCTTTTTGTGGGCTGACAGAGACCCAGGGCCCTGCATACTCCCCTGGGCTTCTCTTCTTTGACTACACTTGATGACTGAACTCTGCAATCATCCACCTGACACCAAAGAGCGCCACCTCTTTCTGGGACAAATGAAATCAGAAAATTATTCTTGCTCCTGCTTCAAGTTGCAAAACACCTACTTTCAGTGAGTATCCACTGTGTCCCCACTGCTATGAAATTATTGTTTACAATCTTTACCACAGATTTGCGAGATTGAAGATCATTTTACAGCTGAGGGAATGGACGTTTTGAGAATTTTAAAAAGCTTGCTCAGAAGTACTCAGCTAGTAGATGACGGAGCTAAGACTGAACCAAGGAGAAGTGGCTATTTGGGGAGGCATCCAACTCTCAGTGGCAGTTGATAGTGTTCTTGAGTGAACATGGCTCCACGTTCTCCGAACTTGCAAATGCAAAAGCTACTAACACAGACTTGGGAGAGGAGCCCAAGGCCTGAAACATATAGCCCCATGGGAATGTCTGATGGGGAGAGGGGAAAATTAATTTTCACTGTTTTACTAGTTAAGACTATTGCGTCCAAAAAGAAAAAAAAAGAAAGAAAAAGAAAAAGTCAAGCCAACAAATTAAAAATATATATAATTTATTGATTGTACAATGATTCTCTTTATTTATTATAAGGAGTGTTTTCAATAGAAAGAGAAGTATTTTTTCTGAACTTTTACTAGGTCATATATCCAGTAATTGTGTTAAAGGGAAGCTCCCAGGACCATCAGCATCACTGTCACTGCCAGCCACTCTGTCTGGGAAAGATGGATCTACAGGAGCAGGTGAGCACATGGACACCGGCTTCCTTCCCGGGCACAGGGAGCCCTACAGAGGGTTACCCTCACTACACCGCATTGAGAGTTAGCTCCAAGTACAAGTGGAGGTGACTTCACCGGGGGTCCCTAGCTTGCCTGTATCTATGGATCCCCAGAGTAGAACTTTCTAGCATGTGGGTGACCTAGGTGTAGAAAAAGTCCATGACATTTTGTTTGTTTGAAGCTATCTTGGTGATTCTAATGTGCAATTCCTGCAGAGCTGTTATTAGTTTACATTAAGGCCTGTCTGATCCTAACAGATCTCTCCTACAGGCTTTGCCTCAGGTTTTACAATGCCATTTCCTTCTTTCAAAGTGCAGACACCCTAGAAGGAGCACAGTTAGGGGCCAGGACAGCTGACGTTTGTCTGAGTTCTGTTGCTAACCCAGTCGTGTGATTTTAAAAGATTGCCTGAGCACTCAGGGGAGAGTCCCCTGTCCCACCCCACCCCCCGGTAAAATGGAACTATTCATCCCCTCTCTGCCTCCTTACATCTAGGTATTAGAGAAGCCAATGGGATAGTGGGCAGAAAGTGGGAGAAATGTAAAGCAGGGAGATTCTAGTTCAAAGGAAGGAAAATGTGGCAAATCCTTTCTGTGTCCTCAACTATCCCATAGGTTTGGGCAAGTCACCCCCTCCTCAGATTTCTCTTTCTCCCCCTGAACAATGAAGGAACTATACCAGATTAACCCTGACTCCTTCCAGCTCCTACATTCCATGGTTGTGAGAGTCTCACCATCAAGGTCTACAGTTTCCTAGAAACTGCTCTGGAGGGACTGGGTCAGGGGAAATGGTAGTGGTGGTGTGAGGTGGGGTGAGAAGCAGAGAGTGGGGACACAACTTGAATGTCCTCTCAAAAGGGATGTGTCCTGTGTATTCACTCATTTCATCCCTAAACACCACAGGGAGGGAAGTAGTATGATTCTTACCCTACAGAGGAGCAGACTGGGGCTCAGGGCCATGCCACTGGTGAAGGATGCTGAGAGACTCGAATCTGCATTGGTCTGACTCTAAAGTTTCCAGTGGTCCTCAACTGGGAGAACCTTGTCCCCCCAGAGAAACATGTTAATGCCTAGAGACATTTTTGGTTGTCACACATGGAGAGGTTGGATGCTACTAGAAAATAGTGGGTACTGGCCAGGGATGCTGCTCTATACTCCACAGTCCTACACAAGTTAGTGTTCCTGCAGCCAAGGATTAGCAAGCCCCAAATGTCAATCCTGCCAAGACTGAGAAACCCTGGCCTGAAAGAAGGTCCTGGATGGTGGGGCTGCCCTAACTATGCTTTATCCTGGAGGAGATCTGGGGCATTCCCCCCCCCCCTCCTGAGCTAGTCTGCATCAGCTGCCTGTAGGAAAAGTGCATTGTTTTCCAATACTATCTAAGGATATGGCCTCACTTGAGAAAAGCCAACAAAGAGATTCATCTTCCTGGAATTAACCACAGGAGGAGCTCCATCTGAGCTCAGGCTGGTGTCTTGGAAGGGCCAGGGCCCTTTGTAGGGCCAGACCCAGGGCAGAGGCCAGAGGGAGTGTGGAGAGGAACTGGGCTGCCTCCAGGCTGCCACACCCTTGGGACTAACTGAGTTTTCTTCACACCCCTCCTTGAGGCCTTGTTCCTGCTCATCTCCTTCCACCACTTCTCTGGGGGTAGCTCCCTGCACAAGCCAGTAACATGTGCAGTTGCCCCAGTGAGATCCTTATCTGTCCTCTTCTGATACATTTGGTTTTTGGTAGTGTGGCCTACTTCCAGCCCTCCATTAGGTCCTTAAAAGATTCCTTTTGTTGGACAAGGACATCCCAAAGCTGGGATGCCACCTCCAAGACGGCATCAGTGGGAAATGCTCCGCAAGTCCCAGCTCATTCATTGAATTGGATCTCTGGACCCCTGGATTGAAGGGCATGTGCTGCCTTCTATGTACTTGGGTGGGAAAGTCAAGCCAGATACACTTCTGTGTAATAGAAAGGGAGATAACCTAGCGCCTCGAGGGGGAAAGGACCTATAGCCTTCTCATAGTTTCTAAAATACAGGTTGCTTGGCAAAGAGGGGACTATTTTCCTGCTCCCGTGACACAGGAAGCAACAGCAGGTGAAGCCAGGCCACAGAGTAACAGTATTACTTTGAATTGTAGAGGTTACAGGATCATCCCTGAGAATGGTGATGCAGATGGGTGGGAAGGGCCATGGCATGGGTAACGGGATGGGAGGTTTCACTAAGGCCTTTAACCAAATACCCACTGGGTGGGTGGGCACTGAGCCCAGATACATATGTCAGACATGGTCAGAAATCTTGGGGCCCAGAGCAGAGATGACATCTCATCTCCCTGATGAGATGAATCTAGGAGGAGATCCAGACTCAGGACTCCAGGAGCCACATCAAACCCAAGTCTCACTTACATGGTAGTGTTGGCATTTACACATCAGAATTTGTAAGTGTTCTGGATTTAAAGGTGGGATTAGAGGACCAAGAACCCCAAGAATTAAGTAGGCATGTGGGAGGGTAACATGTATTAAGGACCTAGTGCTATGGGAAAATAGGATAGGTACATATTTTTCCATAAGGACACTGTGATGTGCTTATTCTTGTCCCATTGTAAATATTTTAAATCTAAGGCTCAGAGATGTAAGAGTGCAGTCTTAGAGCCCTCAGCTAGGAAGTCGAGAAGCAAAATTAACCTGTCAAGGACAGTCTCCCCAGGGGATAACTTTGGGTAAGAGTGAAGGATAGCCTGTGACCTTCCTAGTTCATCTGGGATGAGGGATTCTCAGTGCTCCCACCAGGATAGCTTACACCAAAGTAGGATAATTTTTCACCCTATCTGTTAATTGCCATGCTCTGCTCTCTTAGGGTCAACCTCTTTACTTACTCAGTCACAACTCATGCAATTAATGCAGAGAATAGCAATTTCCAAAGAAAGTGATGGTGCAAAATGAAACCTCACCTTGCTGATTGAGAAGGCCCTTGGGCTTTGAGGACCAGCATTGTGAACATTACTCAGAATGTGTGTTTTTCTAGGAATCTATTTCATCCATGTCATCTAACTTATTGACATACAATTATTCATAGTAGCCTCTCGTCATCTTCATTTTCATAAGTTCAATAATAATGCATCTTTTTAGTCTGATTTTACTAACTGAGTCTTTATTTCTTGGCCAGCTTAGCTAAAAAACTGCCAATTCTCTTGATTTTTTTCTAAAGAACTTTTTTTTGATCTTATTGATTTTCTTTATTATTTTTCTATTCTCTATTTCATTTATTTCTGCTCTAATCTTTGTAAGTCCCTTCTTTTTGCTTGCTTTGGCCTTACTTTGCTTTTATTTTTCTAATTTCTTAGGTAGAAAATCAGGTTATTGATTTGGGATCTTCCTCCTTGATTTTTAAGTCTTAGACATATCTGCTGTGCCCAGAAAACTACAGTGAAGGCCTATAAAAGTCAGTTTGCAGAGACTCAAAGGAATATCCTTGAGCTATAATGGAATCCACGTTGATTATGAAGGTGTAACACATCTTACATACATTAGGATGTCTTTTTTTTTCTTTTTTTTTAATTATTTATTCATTTGACAGACAGAAATCACAAGGAGGCAGAGAGGCAGGCAGAGAGATTGGAGGAAGCAGGCAGGGAGCCCGATGTGGGGCTCGATCCCAGGACCCTGGGACCATGACCCGAGCCGAAGGCAGAGGCTTTAACCCACTGAGCCACCCAGGCACCCCATACATTAGGATGTCTTAACAGAAGTCCTTTCCTGTGGAAGAATCCTGGAAAGGAATTTGTCTCCAGCTTGCCTCAGGAGCAGGTCAGTAGCTCCTCCTGAAGCTGAGAAGAGAATGCTGTATGAAACAGGTTAACTATGACTGAAATATCATAGCCCAACATCCACCATACCTTTACACGCTCATACAAATGTACCTTTTTCATACAGACAACCACAACTTGGTGATTCCTGGAATAGTCTTAGCACCCCTGAGAGGAAAGTATACCAGACAGAGCAGGATGGGGAGAACTATGATAACCCAAGGAACGGGGGATTTTTGAGTGTCCCAGAAAATAACAAACAGAGGAGTCATAGTTCTCTCTCTCCCCCAGGCAGAAGCTGCTTGGTACCAGGAAGAATGGTGGCTGAGAACTGAGGAGTCAGGAGGAGCACAGCCACACCCAGACAGAGAGGGAACTTGGTCATGAGCTTATTGGAAACATCTTCCAGACACTCCCAGAAACATTGGTGGTGGGAGCAGGGGGCCAGTAAAGAAGGAACAATCCACATCTGTGGCTTGGTTGATGAATTATGTGAACCGATAGTGTTTGCGGGACCTCACTGGGATCCAGGTCAGTGGGTCCTTTACAAATTCTGTTGTTAAACCGGTTTTCTTAAAGCAGGATGGAGCCCCACTGTGCCATAAAGAGAAGAGTTTGTGAACCACGCCCACCCACACAAACACAACTTAAACTCTGTCCCCTGTTTCTAAGACTAAATAAAAAACATGAGTCCTGATTCCTTAATTGCTTCAGACTCATTCTTCTTGGCCATGGCACAAATCATAATGCTGAGACTGTGGCCACACCGGACCTTCCTGACATGGCAGACATTCAGCACTTAGTCACTGTTTGTCACTCCACAACCCCCTCAGACTCCCCAGGGACTCTTCCTTGGAAATCAGTCAGTAGAAGCATGGCTGATGCCACAGCACTGGGGACTCTGGGACTAATAAATTAGAACAGTTAGGGAAGGCCTGCATAACAGAGAGGTTTCATTCCGTTTGCCAACTTCACTCAACTGCTGATGGATGACTGCGTTGAGGAGGACCCCTACTGCCCAGAAAGAAGAAGAAAATATGACTGTTTAGTGACAACAGCCTCACACATAAGAGAGTAAAAGTAGCACCTGTCCTACTTATCTGCTCTGCTGATTTAAAACAAACTTCTTATGTTCCCATCTGGAGATTAGGGCGTTTAGAAGATATGCCCAAATCATACAGTTGGTGGCAGACCCAGGGATGCTCAACTCCAAGATTTGAATCTCTTCCAGTAATGCCCACAGAATCCTTGGAGTAGGTCAGGACCTCTCAGAGCATGGTGAGACTCAACCCAAATAGCCACTGGCAGGTGGAGCCCACAGGACATGCATGACATGTATGACAGTATGCATGAACTACATTAGGTCAAAGCAACCAAAATGGGCTATCCCAGGAAGAATGGGTTGTTGTCTGAGACTGCACCTCACAAATTTTCTTTATGTCTTCCAGTTTGATAAATCTCCCCTGTGATTCTCTAGCTGTTAAAAGCTACCAGCTTCAACTGTCACTCCCTTGTTGACTTAACTATAGTTAATATATAGATATAGAATATCAACAACTTCTTTTGACTTTAATAGCTTTCATATCCAGCCATCAGCTTGGATGTTTCCAGAGCATGCTGATAAAAAAAGAAATATGAAGAAGAGGGGAAAGATGGAAGGGAAGGAGAAGGAGGGTTGAGGAAGAAACAATGGTGGTGATGACAATGATGACAGTGAGATTAATAGCTTCTGTTCATTATGCCCAGTCATTGAAATAGTCAGTTTTCTCACATATAACATGATTAAAGGGATGATATTACACCTCACTGAATTGTTGTAAAGACTAAATAAGATAATGCCCATAGAGCTCAAGCACCCATGATGGACATAGAGTAAGCTCTTAAAAATATTAGCTATCTATTGTTATAAATGTTGTTACTAATATTCTGTACAAGATGATCACTATGGCAATGCCATTATGGTGTGACATGGCCCCTATGACACCCAGATTTCTTCCTTTTTACAAGATTTATTTAATTATTTAATTAATTATTTATTTTTTATTTGAAAGAGAGAAAGTGAGTGGATGAGCAAGGGGAGGGACAGAGGGAGAGGGAGAAAGAATCTCAAGCAGACTCTCTGCTGAGTGCAGAGCCTGACATGGGGCTCAGTCCCCAGACCCTGAAATTACAACCTGAGCTGAAATCAAAAGTCAGATGCTTAAATCACTGAGCCACCTATGTGCCCCTTGACACCCACATTTCCATGCTGTGCTCAGTAACCCTACCTTTAGAGCTGAAGGAATTAGCCACAAGCCCAATTCTGGGATATGGAGGATGGGACCAGTATATGAACACGGATCATTTTGTTCATTTTACAGATCAAGAAGATGAGGCACTGACTGGCAAGATAAGGGATATGTGAAACGATAGACAGTGCTTCTCCATGCTACTCGAGGGGCCACTCTTGCCATGACTGTGGTGAGGACTTGTATGTTTGTCAGCCCTGACCCTGAGGGAACCTGGACCCAGATGAGGTGTCCCCTCACCTCAGATGATAAAGCTAGGAGCACCCTCTGTCACTTTGGATCCAACCCTACTTGGTGGAAACCCCCTCTGCTTCTCAGCCAGTTTCTCCCTCCTGCTTCTAAATCCCGCTTCCCGGTCAGATGGTCTGAGGAGTTGTGTGAGAGAGGGAGCCTTGCTTCTGGGACAGAGTGGGAGAACATGAAGGCGTGAGGAAGGACTCCTGGGAGGGAGTTTTGAGAAGTCACTGGGGCTCAGAGAGATCAACAGTGCCTGGCAACAAAGGCCCCCAAAGGAAAGGGAGCCTTCAAGGCAAGCAGTACCTTCTATTGTTTTATCTTCTGAGATTCCAGGTATAAGGGCATGACCCACAGAGTGGACAGAAATTGATGTGAATGGGAATGTTAGCAATGACAACAGAGAGTAAAAGTATGAGGGGAGCTCTGAGTCCCCTGGGAAAGAGGTCAGGATCCTTTGTCTCTTCCCCAGTTCTGTTATTTTTGCTATTTCTGTCTATTATTGTTGCTGAATACTAAACCACTTACAATGAAAATGAGTACAGAGTTATTTTCAGCAAAGGAATGAAGAGATAGTTCAGGACCCTCTGACACACACACACACACACACACATGTGTGCATACACGCTCACAGCTCCCATCCAGACATGTTTTCCCAGCCTGTGATTTAGTAGACCAGACTCTGTAACTGAGACAATGACCCTGATTCTAGAATGGAAACTACTCCGGATGAAGGAAGTTATTTATTATCTCTTTTCTGTTTTGTCTCCTGGTATGTCACTGTGTTCCTGTTTTGTTTTGGTACCAACCAAAGTTGTGACAACAGCTGCTTTGACAGGCTAGCTTCCAGCTCCAGGTGACACAGGTGACATGTGACACTGCCCGGACTGAGGCATGGATCTGGAGGAGCCCCTACTCTCAGGACTGAAGTCAGCTAGAGCATTTGCTGGGTTGGATCTCAGGGCAATCTGAGTGACAAGTTGTGAGTGGGTCCATCTAAGGAGAAGAACTCATCAATGGAGGAAGAAAATCAATTTAAGCCAAAATGGGACACTTAGAGCCCAGAAGAGAATGCCTTTTTGTTCTCTGGTAAGAACTGACTTTGTATATGGCAAGGGCTGTCCTGTGGCTCATAATAGGACCCTTTTACTCTCTTTACACCTGGGGAAATCAGGCCCCACCTCCACCGGTTTGTCTCAGGTTGGTCTGCCCCTTTCAGGGAATCCAAGCCACCAGATCAACTTTTACCCAACCTCCTCATTGTTCCAATGCTCCCCAGCTGCCCTGTATCAGTGATACATAGTGGCCAAGTAGAAGGAGTCACACTTTTAAAGAAGACAAAGCAGATGAGGAAACCAAAGTGGAAGGAAAACCAAGAAAGTCATGGGTCTTTCTGCCAGGTAGACAAGGGCTAAAGTCCTCTCTGAAAGGAAAAGGAGGACACTGACTTTTATTGGCGAGTTATTATGTGTCCAGTGTTTTCCATTAGTTATCTACTGATGTCACTCAGCAAGCAGGCCTCCCTAAAGAAGGCATTCCAAAGAAGGGGAAAGCCTGCTAAAGCCTGAAGTCACAAATGGAGACTTACGAATCTTCCCAACTGACTGAAATCGGTGAAGATGGGACCAGACGTGTAGTAAGAGCTTTATTGTCCAAACCAAGAACGGGGTAATCTTCCACGACATCCTCATCTCAGCACCCCTGCACCCGGCTGCCTGGGAGCCTTTGCCTCTCCATGTGTCCCCGTCACTAGTTCTGCGCCGCTCTGGTCCTCAGGGACTCCCTGGGCCAAGGCTTGGGCTCTGGGAACCTTCAATTAAGATTCTCTTTCGAATCTTCAGCCTGGCCACTAAACTCTGACAGACTGTGAGCCCAAAGCAAGTTTGAGAAGTGTTTATCCTGAGGTTGGGGGGCCATGCTCCCCTTGTAGCTCTCACTTCTTCTTTGTCCTATCAGAGAGATTGTGTTTTTATAGCCTGGTGGGTATTTATGACACCTCTGGGAGTTGATTAGGCTCAGCTGGTTCGGTTTTACCTTTCAAAAGATACACGGAGCCTTTTGTGGGATGTTTTTGGTAATCCTTCAATCAGGAGACAAAGCAAACTGGAGAAAAAAATGGGGTCCTGGAAAAAAAATCAAAGGATGTTCTCCAGGACTGTGAAATGCCTTTCATGATTCAGGGAACCCTGGGGGCTGCGTCTTTATGGCGTCTCACTTCCACAGAGTGAGGAAGGGGCTATGGGAGGATGAAGGACTTGACTTGTACCCAAGCCCATAAAAAGGCTGAAGGAAAGAATAGCTTACACTAGAAACGTACAGATCTGGCCGCCTGACTCTTCACTAAAGAGCTTGGAAAGTTCTCTGCAATGTGTCTACACTGAAGACTGGCTCTCCACACCCCTGATTTATCAGGGGGGATTGGTAGGACTAGTGGTCTGACCTAGGAAAACTCATCTCTGCAGAGTGAGGTGCTGTAGACACACCGTGCAAGACATTTCAAGGATTATTAAGTCATATAAAATAATAATAATAATAGTGTAGGTAATTGCAGTAATAAATGTAAGTAATTATTACTTACTCTGTTCCTGGCACTCTGATAAAGCCCTTTCTTTGTGACTTTATGTAATCCTCATAACAATATTATGATGTAGGTTAGCATTACATTCGTTGGATGGGCAAGAAAATGGAGACTCTAAGAATTTCCATAGCTTGTTCAAGAGCATTTCTTTTTCTTTTTTCTTTTCTTTTCTTTCTTTTTTTCTTTTTTCTTTTTTTTTTTTTTTTTTTTTTGCAACTAACAAAGCCAGGACTGGAAGTGAAGCCACAGAATTTCAGAACAGGAGGCCCTGAGCACCATTCTGTATTGCAGCTAATGGATACCGCTAATTGTAAACTAGGCAAAGCCATTTGTAAACTATAAAGCTCTCACCCGGCCGGGATGTGGGCACTGGTACCACAATGTGTGTCGACGTCCGTGTGTCACGAGCACGCACTGGCTGCACAACTCTGAACAACTCTGGCTGCACCCTGCCCATGGCTAAGCGCTCCCTGAAAAGTTGCTCTCGCCCCAGGCCTCTGGCCTCAGAGGTAATCAGCAGCACTTTCTTGAAACCATCCAAGTCATTGCATGTCAATACTTTGTCTTGTTATCGCTGAGCAGTATTCCATGGTGTAGAAAGACCACAATCTGCTTAACCCGGCACCCTCACAAAGGACATCTGGGTTGTTTCATTTTGGTTATAGCAAATAAAGCTGCTATAAACACTTGTGTACAGGTTCTCCGGTGACTGTAGACCTCATTTCTTTGGGATAAATAAAGAGTGTAATTGCTGGATCTTATGATAGTTACTTGGTTACTCTTAAGAAACTGCCAAACTATCTTAAGCAGATTCCACACTGAGCACAGAGTCAAATGTAGGGCTCTACCTCATGAACCTGAGATCACGACCTGAGCTGAAATGAAGAGTTGGACACTTAAGTGACTGCACTACTCAGGCACCCCTATTTATGGGTTTTTTTTTTTAAGAATTTACATATCCTTAATAACAAACTGTAGAATAAATAGATATTTTATATCTGTTTAACTATATCTCATTATATATACATAGATAATATACTGTAATATACATACACACTATATATATATATACATATATATGTTGTGATGATAAATAACATCGAATGACATGAAATGAATAAAATTGAAACTGTGAACATTTATATAATTAAAATGCTTGCACAAGTAAAAAAAAAAAAAAAAGAAAAAAGAAACTGCCAAACTGTTTTCCAGAGTGACTCGACCATTTTAGGATCCCACCAGAAATGCATGCACAGTCCAGCCCCTCTTATCCTCGCTCACACTTGGCCTCGTCGGTTTCAGTCATTCTGACGGGTGTGTATCGGTATCGCATTATGGGTTTCGTTGGCATTTCCTTAACAGCTAATGACATTGAGCATAATCTCATGGATTATTTGCCATCTGTACATACTCTTCGGTGAAATGTCTGTCCAACTCTTTGGCCCATTTTCTAAATAGGTTTTTTTTACTGTTGAATTCTGAGATTTCTTTATGTATTCTAGAAACTAGTCATCAGATCTATTATTGGCATATTTTCTTCCGGTCTGCCTCTCGCCTTTTCATCTTTTTCACAGCGTCTTCCACTGAGCAAATTTTAAATTTTTGATGAAATGCAGTTTATTAATTTTTCCTTTTATGGGTCAAGTTTTACTGTCGAGTCTAAAAGCTCTTCACCCAGCCCTCAGCTTAGAAGATTTTCTCCTAAGTGTTTTTCCTAAAAGATTTATAGTTTCACCTCTTATATTTTAATCCACAATCCACTTTGAGTTAATTTATATAAAAGTTATGAAGCTTAGGGTGAGATTCCTTTTTTTTTTTCTTTTTGCTGACAGGTGTACAATTAGACCAGTACCAATTATGGAAAAGGCTGTCTTTGTTCCACTGAGTGGCTTTTACACCTTCATTAAAAATCACCTGGGCTAATTAGAGTGGTCGATTCTGGATTCTCTATTCTGTCCCATTAAACTCTCTATGACTGTGCCAATACTACACTTTCCTGATTGTCAGGTTATTCTTGCACTAAAGTTCCTTTGCAAGAAGGCTGTAGTTATTCAGGGCCTGTGTCTTTCCATATAAATTTTAGGATAAGTTTCTCTACGTCTGCAAAAATATTGTTCTTATTTTGTTAGGAATTACGTTAAACTTATCTCAATTTAGGGTGGGGATTTTATTTTTGCTGCATTTCTTTCCCGTTCCTGTTCACCCATCCTTAAGACACTTGCTGCCGGGGCAGTGTGGGCACATGGAGGAAACCCTGTTCTCCCTCTTGAGGATACTGTTACTACTCCATTCTGTACTGGGAGTGGACAGGCCACAGCAACCCTAAATCTTAAGGGCAGCAATGCTGGGCTGCAGCCTGCCCCCAGCACTGCCCTGGCCCCCAACACTTTCCAGCACCACCCTGGCCTCCAGCATCTCCCTGCCCCCCAGTGCTTTCCTCACCCCCCAGCACCTCCCTGGCCCAGCTGCAGGCTGCCTAGGGTGAGACGCATCTGAACTGCTATCACCTTGGCTCCGCCTTATCCAAACCTCCTTTTGTCCCTTGCTCCCCTTGGCAAGAGTGCAGCTTCTACGTGTGACTGTGCTGTGGAATGAACAAAGGCATCTGCTTTGCGTGGGTCACTAGAGCTTGGACAGTGAGCAAATCTGTGACCACCAAAAGGGACTGACATTGGAAGGGAATGTCTCTCTTTTTCCTGCCATGAGGTCTGTTGCATGCCTGTGTGAGTCCACAGAACAAAATTAGTCCGGTAACACTGGACTATGCCAAGATAACACATTAACTCCTAAATGTCCCTGGCTTCACACAATGAAGATTCCTTTGTTGCTTTCAGAAAAATTGGGTGTGGACCTGGTGGCCTGCTCCATAGGCAGGAGCAACACCATCCAGAAATCATGATCTTGAAGCCTGGGGAGAAGGGAAGAGAGAACTGGAGAGCAGAGCTAAGACTTCATACCTCAGCCCAGAAATGGTGCTGGTTACCCTTGCTCCTAGTTCATTGGCTGGACCTGGTCACATGGCCTCACTCCAACTTCAAGAATCAGGGAAACATCATCGCTATGAATGCTACATGTATAACTCTGGGAGTAGCATGAAGATTAAAAGTCCTTCCACCTAGAGGTAAAATAGTTTGATTTAAATTTTTTAAAGAATTTATTTATTTATTGGAGAAAGAGAAAGACAGCATGAGACAGAGAGAGATAGAGTGAGCGCACAGGCAGAGGGAGAGGCAGGCTCCCCACCAAGCAAGGAGCCCGATGTGGGGCTCGATCCCAGGACCCTGAGACCATGACCTGAGCCAAAGGCAGATGCTTGACCAACTGAGCCACCCAGGCATCCCCAAAACTGAGTTTGATTTAAAAGAAATAAAGTAATCTAACAATTCCTATACACACATTTTTTGGTGATATCCTTGCCATACGTGTCGGACTAGACAGCTTTAAGCCGAGGCATATGAAGGATGCAGCTTGAAAATGTTCAAAGCGTGCGGCAACAACACTTGCTTCCACGTGACATGCTAACACTATCGCATTGTCTCTTCTTAAACACTTAAAAGAGGGGGGCACCTGGGTGGCTCAGTTGGTTAAAGCCTCTGCCTTAGGCTCAGGTCATGATCTCAGGGTCCTGGGATCGAGCCCCGCATCGGGCTCTCTGCTTAGCAGGGAGCCTGCTTCCTCCTCTCTCTCTGCCTGCCTCTCTGTCTACTTGTGATCTCTCTCTCTGTCAAATAAATCAAAAAAAAAAAAAAAAAAAAAAAACTTAAAAGAGGGAGCAGTGGCCAAAAGGAGGATTAGCCCGCACACAAAGTCAGGTTTTAGGTACTGACTATTTCTGGGAGGTTGAAATACACATTCCGAGGCTGCGGGCTGCTGCCTGCTCTACTTCATTGCCAAGTGCAGCTGATGCGGGAGAAGTGGAATCAAAACTGCTACACTTAAACCCAGTCGTTGGATTATGACACAGTCAGTGAATATTCCCGCAGAAGCCTTAATGCGCTCACTTGAAGACATGTCTGTGTCTTTAAAGAGCTGCTTGTAGTCACAGCAAACTCAGGCAACCATTGAGGCAATTTCTTTTCATTGTCATCGGAGTTGCTTTTCCCTAATTTCCCTGGGATGATTGTTTGTGCCAACAGGGAAAGGCAGAGAGGTGAAATGAAGCTGACTTACATGAGGCTTCTCTCAGCCAGAGCTCGGAGGATGACAGTCTTCCCGCCCCACTCAAGTGCTCTTTGCCTGGGCTGCTGGAGGCTTTCTACCCCAGAAAGCAGACATTCGTGAGCTGCATAAGTATCATTTCTGGTTTTTCCCAAGTATCATTTGTTTGGAGCATATCTGGTTTTCTTTTTCTTCCCTTTCGATGAACTTACTTTAATATTACTATTCCTCAGTATCCAACACCAGGTTTCTGGCTTTGAAACTTGTCATGTGGATAGCTGAGGCAGGAAGGAAATGGGGAACATTTTCTTGGAACTCCTGCCTCTCGCTGCCACAACAACCATCCCTCGAATGTGTTTACTTTCAAGTACATTATTTGAGGAGCCATACAATGTGTGTCTGAAATAAAAATGCATTTAATAATGAAGCATGGTTGAGTTTATTTGAAGGACGTTGCTGTTTGCCTCACTCTGCTCAAACCCTCTGGGACTGAGGCCGGGTCAGGAGGAATGACTCTCTGGGCATGCTACTTATTATTATAATTTTTTTTTTTTAAGATTGTATTTATTTGAGAGAGAGAAAGAGGAAGAGAGAGAGGGAGAGAGCTCACACAAGGGCGTGCAAGTACAGGTTGGGAGAGGGCAAGGGGTGCTGACTGTGCACTGAGCCGGGAGCTGGCCCTGGGCTCCAGGCGGAGCTCCATCTCATGATATGACCCTGAGACCATGACCTGAGCCGAAATCAAGAATCAGATGCTTAACCAACTGAGCCACCCAGGAGCCCCTCTCCAAGTGTGTTCTTAACTCAGCATGACAGATGTCTCTATCCTAGGCTGCCTCTAAAGTTGTTTGATGTCTTGGGCCCAGCTCTGAAGGCTAAGCAGCCACACCACAAGGAGATGGAGTTGGTGAACTTTTCATCCAGGTCAGTTGGCCCCAGCCACTGCTGATGTGTCAGGAGAGACTCTGAAACAGACAGGAGAGGGGTGTGCAAGCATGTGTGTGTGTGTGTGCATATGTGTATACATCTATGCATATGTATATATGTGCTTATATAGGGCTGTGTGTATGTTTGTGTGTTCGTGTGGTATGCAGGTACTCATACAGGTGTGTACATGTATAAATACGTGTGTGTGTGTGTACATATACGTGTCTGTGTATATAGAATGTGTATTTAACAGAAATCAAATGTTCACTTGGCATACTTATTTATTTTATATTTCAAGGCTGGAAAGAGCATGTTTTCAGTCTTGTGTGCAGAAGGATTCCATGCCTGGAGAACCCCGGGGCAAGGGAGTCTGATTGTGAAAGCACATTGACCCCAGGTGGTCAGTTCCTTTTGACTCCTGAGGGCACCACCTCCCCCCAGTGAAATATAAACTCCCTGGAGCTCTTTCACATCCCCAGACACTATGCCTCCGTCACCATTCTGGGGAAGGACACTGCCCAGTGTGCTGGGAACAGGAAGAGCTTTTCAGAGATTTGGATGGCGTTACCAAGCTTACATTGATTCTGTTCTTCTACAACTAAAACATCAGAAGGACAATGATGCAAGGAGATCTCGGGACATACTCTGTTTGGAGCTCAAGCTAGGTCCCCCGGGTAGGATTTGAGTAATTGCCCCCAACTGTAGGATGAGGCGGCCCTGGAGGTAACTGGGAACTTTGGGGCGTGTGGGATGGAGGAGCCATTGAGTGCCAAGGCATACATCAAATCTGAGGATTCCGGAGAAAATAAGAAGCCGTTTTCTTTGGATGAGAATGGCTTATCTTATTCTTTCAATTGCAAGGGTCCAGACCATTTGGGCCATTTGGCCTGGAAACCAGAGACCCCAGTACTTCTAGGTTCAGCTGCGTGCAACGCCGTTCTGCAGAGCTCATTTCTTACTGGTCTTCATAAATCCCACTGCTGTCAGCTCAGGGTTTATTTGTGGGAGCTAACACAGGCAGTGGCCAGGAAGGAGCAGAGCAAGCCAAATTGTCCATCCGAATCTATTTAGCATCAAATACTGAGAAGTAAAGCAACTGAGAGAGGGGGGAAGGCAGAGGAGATGCTCCGGTGGAAACCTGTGAAATATTGAGACCACTTGGCAGGAGAGCCTCAGATAAATCACCAGTGGTCTGCACCTCACAAGGAGACACTTCAGTCCCTGGATATCCTGGTGGGCGGTAAGATACAGGGTAGAGAAGCCAGTCGGTTCCCAAGGAACATGGGGATAGCGCAGGCACCCCACACATTTTCACACAATTTCACACTCCATTCTCTGCACCACTCAAGTCAGCAATCTACAAATCTCTCACCTGTCAATTTGATCCCTGCACTGTAGTTACGGGGTGCGGTTGGGGGCACTCACACAGATGGCCCCACCAGGTTCCATGAACCCAGGCAGATACCCCACAACCTTGCTGCCCATCACGGCGACTCAAGGATCAGCCAGTTCACCAATCCCTCTCCCAGAGTGTAGCCCACACTGCGGCATCCAGAAATGCATTAGCTCTGCGGGAGGTTAGATGACTCCCCCTTTGGGAGCACAGAAAATCTACAACCTTGCACTTAGTATGGAGACAGTAATAGTAATAATACTAGCTAATAGTTTTCGAATTCTCTACGCTCATTTCTGTGTCACTAAATATAAATTGCTTCATTAAATATTTTTAAAAAGTGTGGTTTTCTAGACCCACCTCTTAAGTGCTAAACAGATTTGGAGGTCTTCTCTCCAGTGTGTAGCACAGGTTGACCCTGTATTTGAGTTGTTTAATAGGGAAGAGAACACTAGGTTGTTGCTTTCCAATGAAAAACAGTGGGGACCCTAAATAGAATTCTAAATTTACTAGTTACCATATAAAAAAAAGAAAAATACACAAATGAAATTAATTTTAATAACATCCCAATACTTAAAATATTATCATTTGAACATGTAATTAACATAGAACTATCGACATATTCTACATTCTTTTTCTGTACTGTATTTTATGCTTACACTCATCTCAATTTAGACTCATCACATTTCAAGAACTGTGTAGTCACCTTTGGCTGTTGGCTACTGTATACTCCAGGTTGAGCTTCTCTGAGCTCTAATTCCACAACAAACCCCTAGCTCTCTAGACTTCGCTGGCATCAGGATGAAAATCTTTGTTGCAAAGCAATGTTTTACTTTTTTAAAGTTTTTATTTAAATTCCAGTTAGTTAACATATAGTGTAATATTGGTTTCAGGTGTATAATTGAGTGATTCAACACTTTGTACAACACCCTGTGCTCATCACAAGTGTTCTTCTTAATTCCCATCACCCATTTCTGACCACTTCTGCTCTGGAAACCATCAGGTTGCTCTCTATACTTAAGAGTCTGTTTCTTTGAGGCACCTGGGTGGCTCAGTTGTTAAGCATCTGCCTTCAGCTCAGGTCATGATCCCAAGGTCCTGGGATCGAGCCTTGCACTGGGCTCCCTGCTCTGTGGGAAGCCTGCTTCTTCCTCTCTCTCTGCAACTCCCCCTGCTTGTGTTCCCTCTCTTGCTGTGTCTCTCTCTGTCAAATAAATAAATAAAAATCTTTTTTTAAAAAAGAGTCTGTTTCTTTGTTTGCCTCTCTCTCTCTCTCTCTTTTTTCCCTTTGCTCATTTGTTTTGTTTCTTAAATTCCAAATATATGAATTCCATATATGAATAAAATCATATGGTGTTTATCTTTCTCTGAACTTATTTCACTTAGGATAATACTCTCTAGCTCCAACCAAGTCATTGCAAATGGCAAGATTTCATTATTTTTTATAGATAAGTAATATTCCACTGGATATATATGCCACATCTTCTCTAACCATTCATCAGTCTAGGGACACTTCGGCTAAATAAAAAGCTTCTGCACAGTGAAGGAAACAATCAACAAAACTAAAGATAACCTACTGAATGGGAGAAGATATTTGTAAGTGACATATCAGATAAGGCGTCAGTATTCAAAATGTATAAAGAACATATTAAACTCAACACCCCCAAAATGAATAATTTAATTAAAAAGTGGGCAAAGGACATAAATAGACATTTTTCAAAGAAGACATCCAGATTGCCAACAGACACATGAAAAGATGTTCAACATCACGCACCATCTGGGAGATGCAAATCAAAACTACAAAGAAATATCGCCTCATACCAGTCAGAATTACCAAAATCAACAACACAGGAAACAACAAGTGTTGGCGAGGATATGGAGAAAGGGGAATGCTCTTGTACTACTGGTGGGAATGCAAGCTGGTGCGGCCACTCTGGAAAACAGTATGGAGGTTCTTCAAAAAGTTGAAAATAGAACTACCCTATGATCCAGCAATTGCATTATTAGGTATATACCCAAGAATACAAAAATACTTTTTCAAAGGGGATACATATGCCCCTAATGTTATAGCAGCATTATTAATAATAGCCAAATTATGCAGATGATGTTCTAAAAGCAAGAGTGTGTCCAACACAGCTTATTTTACATCCTATTCATTCTTCCCTATATTTGCAATGTCCCTCTTTTTTTTTTTTAAGATTTTATTTATTTATTTGACAGACAGAGATCACAAGTAGGTGGAGAGGCAGGCAGAGAGAGAGGAGGAAGCAGGCTCCCTGCTGAGCAGAGAGCCTGATGCGGGGCTCAATCCCAGGACCCTGAGATCATGACCTGAGCCGAAGGCAGAGGCCTTAACCCACTGAGCCACCCAGGCTCCCTCAATGTCCCTCTTAAAGTAATAAATTTTATTTTCAGGAATGAGCTATGTAATGGTAGTATTGGTGCTGATCACTACTATTTACTGTGATTTTTATTGTGATTCTTATTATGTGTCAAGCACAGTGCCAAGCATCATGTATGTTTATATGTATATACATAATCTAATTTAATCCTCATGATATCCCCATGAGGTAAGGTCTAATTGTCCTTTAACAGATAAGGGAACATCTTATGTACCAAATGGTAGCTATTGTTAACACATCAGATGAAGCCTTAGCATGTTAAGTTATTTTTAATCATAGTAAACTCTAAACAGCATTATCGATTCACAGTTCTGTCTTTTTCACTGTATAAAACAATAATATTCACATAAAGTCTTCAAATCTTCTAATAAGTAGGTAAATTTCTCAAAGTTGTATCACCCTGCACTCTCATCTGATAAATGTCCAAGAAATTAGTTTCTTTCTTCATCAAGTTTCCAACTCATTCTTCCCGATTCCCTTCTTGGGCCTCCCCCTCATCTTGAGATCTCCTATTTTGGCTTCCTCTCTGGGCTGCCTTTTGCTGCAGTCACCAGGGCACATGCTCTTGACTCCAGCACTACACTGGCCTCTCTTCTCCTGTAACAGTGATAATCATTAGCTTGTGCTTGAAAATCACTTGAACCCTCTTGAACATCATCTGCTTAAATGATGTTGGTCTTTCCTTCAAACATCATACAATAACACATCCCAAGGTCTGCCTGCCATTTCATTTTACATCTTAGTGAGAGCTTTTTTTGGCTTGTGAAGACCTTGGCTTATAGCTCAAGTACTGGAATTTTTTTTTTTTTAGCTCAATTTAAATAATGTTTTTCTATCACTTGGGACAGCATAATTCAAAGGAGAGATGTGCTGGAGAAATGAGTTTGGGTATTGCAATATGAAAGTAGCTGACATATATCAAAAAATGTTCCAAATTCAAGGACAATTGGAAAATGCTGAAGCCATTGGAGCAAAAAACCTCCACGTCTTCCACAGGCCCAGGAGGTCAAGTGAAGGGTGTCTGGAGGTGAAGTCCAGAGCCTGTTTACTCATTTCTCTTTTCCCTGAGGCTTTCCCCAGACACCTCATCTATTACAGACTCAACTCTTCAGGCCAGAAATCACAGTCCCATGTCCTCTTTAACAAAGGGCTGAGTCAATATCTGCCAGACTCAGTTCTGGGGCTGGAAGTGTTCTCATGTGAAAGCCTTGGGTGGCGGATGGGTTGAGGAAAGGACATGCAAGCGGTTTCATGAGACTTTTCTGAGCTATTTGTGTGGTGCCTAAGATACTACAGATGTCAAACAGTTCAGCTTTAACTATCATAATAATACTTTAAAAAAAATAGCAAAGGTTTGGTTTAAGCCATCCTGTGTATGGTCACACTGATCCCTAGACTTGGAGGTCACTTAATTACTGTGTATGTGGATCTGACTTCTCATCCTGGACATCTGAGAACCCCACATTGCACTGGGCAGAGAGAATCTTTTTTTTTTAGTCAGACCTACAGATGGCTTCAACTGTGGTAATTTGGGGACAATAATAACGTTCAGGGTCTGAGGAGAGATGCTGTGTTAGGAGCAAGATGGAAGATTAGCTCTTTCTCATGTAAAGGCTAAGTTTTTCCACAGAGTAAGTGAGGAGCTGAAGTCACCTCCTTCAAGAAGAAAAGAGATCTGTCCCAGGAAACAACTCACAGGAAGTCCACTAGTGTTGGGGGAAGAATATACGGAACCAGAGCGGATGAGGTTCTGTTGGCTAACCCATCCAGGGCAGAGAAAGTCTGCTGATCATCAGGGAACGGTCTGGGCCCAACGATGTCACAGTCACACTTACCACTGCCTGGTGGAAAGCATGGGAAAGAACAGGGAGTCCTGAAATACCAAGCCAATGAAAGCCAGCATCTCATTCTGGATAGGAATATTCTCTGGCTCACCCCAGGCTCTGTTGGCCAGTTTGCTTTTGAATTTATCTGCCTAGATCTCGTGGACTTTTTCTCCTAACAGCCAAATATAAAAAATCTATTCCTGATTTTAATATGGACAATCAAATGAGGAGAAGTTAAAAGGATGCAGAGTGAGTGTCAACCCTGTGTGTCTCTGTTTTCTTCCACTATGGCCACCCCTGGGACCTCAGTGGTTCTCAGTGAACTGTTTTCCCACCATTAGTTGTAACCTGGCTGATTTCGCTTGCTGGTGTGTTTCCAACTTGGGCCAGGCCTGGCACATGGTGAGTGCTTAGTAAATATTTATGAGAAAATTTGAGGGCTTCATGTGAATGTCATTGTTTTATATAGTTAGGAAGACAACTACGAATTGATGGTGCTATCTAAAATTTTCTATTATTAAAAATAACTTGCATTCTAAGGTTTCATTGGCATATAAATAATAACTACCATTTAGTAAAAATGTAAGATGTTCTATAAATTTATACGTACATCTCCAAACTTGCCAATGATTCAGCAAGGTATGCTTTATTACCTCTATTTTACGAATGATGAGCTAGTAGCTCAGGGAATTAAGAAGAATTACCGTGGACCATAAAAAGGTGAGGTTGGATCTAGAAACCTGGTCTGTCTGACTCTAAATGTGGTCACTCTTCCATTCTACAGATGCTATGCCACCAGATGTGTGGGAACTCTCCAGTCAACTCCTGAGCACGAGTTGGTAAATTAGAATGAGTTCACCAGTGCACTCAGGCTTCCGATTCAGGAAACAAATTCACTGTAGCCATGCTCAGATGAGACTGACTTCTCAAGAAAATAGTTTCCTAATTTGTGGAGGTGAATATTTGTTAATAGAGGACCTAAAATGCAAACGTAAATGTGAAAGACTTTTGAGGAATATTCCACCATAGTCTTAGTGAGGCCCAATCGTTTCCATATCAAATAAGCAGGTATGTGCCTAGTGAATGAATCGTTTTATTGAATGGCTGTTTCCCTTGACAATTGCGGACATTTTAAGACATGGCTACAAATTATTTTAAAAAGCCCCCCATCAAGAGGTCATGACCTTTGCCCTGTATCCTTTAATTTGTTTGAGCTTGTGACTGCTTCAGGGAACAGAAATTGAAAGAACCACACTGAGTACCTTTTGCTGCTAGGGCATTAGTGGAACATTTGGTCTTCGTAGCCCTAAACAGACCTGTAAGGAGTATGACTACTCTTAAATCTTACACTGGGAGAGACCCCCATCTCATGAAGAGGCCACCTGAGGCACTCTGATAAATAGTCCCAGCGTAGTCCAGCTTTCAACTTATCCTGGCCCAGGAAACAGACTTGTTAGTGAAGAAGCTTCTAGATATTACAGGGTTCAACTATTCAAGTCAGCTCTTTTTTTTTAAATATTTTTAAAAATATTTTTTAAAATTTATTTGAGAGAGAGAAAAGTGGAGGGAGGGGGAAATGGGAAAGGGGGGGGGACAAGAAGATTCTGCACAGAGTGCAGAGCTAACTTGGGACTAAATCTCATGACCCTGAGATCATGACCTGAGCTGAAACCAAGTCAGTCACTTAACAGACTCAAGCTACCCAGGTGCCCCTAAAATCACTTCTAGCTTTGTGAATGCATTTGAAGGCATTCCATTTGAAGCCCTAGGCATTGTGGTGCAGAGACACAAGTCGTTCCCACTATGACCTGCCTTCATCTCTCATTCACAGAAGCTGTGAGCCTAATTAGTTAATCACTGTTTATGCCTGTAAGTTTGAAGTAGCTTATCCTTTCACATGATCATTAAAAGACATGAAAAGAATGTTTCATGTTAATGAACAGAAGTCTTTTGTTTTGATTAAGTCTGATTTATCTGTTGTTTTCTTTTTTGTCTCATGAACTTTTGATTTGAGAAGATATTATCTAATCCAAGGTCATGAAGATGTACTCCTATGTTTTCTCCCACGATTTTTATAGTTTAGTTCTTACATGTAGTTCTATGATCCACATTGAGTTAATTTGAGTGCACTTTCTATTTAAGATTTTATTTACTTATTTGAGAGAGAGAGAGCTGGAGCAAGGGGAGGGACAGAGGTTGAGGGAGAAGCAGACTCCCTGCTGAGCAGGAAGTCTGATGCAGGGCTGAATCCCAGAACCCTGGGATCATGACCTGAGCTGAAGACAGACACTTAACCAACTAAGCCACCCAGGTGCCCCAAATGTGTATTTTAAAAAGAGACATTTTGCCCATAATAGGATTCATTTTTTAAATTAATTAATTCATTAACGTCTATAATAAAAAATTTGATTATTTAAATAAAAACTTTAGAAAGTGAAATTCATGCCATCACAAAGGTGAGGAAAATATCCTATCAACAAACTTACATTAAAGAAAGGAAAGAGATTTTACCAAAATGACATTTTCAACTTCAGGATAATTTGTCTTTTGATTAGTCACTAAATGTCATCAATATTTGAAAGGATATTTAGTTGGATATAGTGAAATATTTTGGAGAACAGATTTGGGGGATGACAAAGACTCTCTTCCCCTAAACTTGAGTGAGGTTCTTATGAGTTCTTCTCAGTAGGCCTTGACCTTGGGTTAAGTCCTTGATCAAGGGCTCTGTCCTTGGCCTGCTTATTCCAGTTTTAGCAAGAATCCTGCTGAATCAGTTTAGCAAAAATTCCCTACCCTTGATATCCTATCACCCTAGCTTGCCTAAAATCCCAGGAGGTCAGTTAAATAAGAATTACACTACCTCTTAGTAATTTTCCATTCACCGACCTCCCACCCTGCTACTTGGCTATAAATTCCCACTTTTCCTTACTGTTTTCAGAATTGAGCCCAATCTCCTTCCCCTACTACAAAACCCCCTTGTAGATTTAAATAAAGTCTTCCTTGCCATCTTTAACAAATGTCATGAATAATTTTTTCTTTAACAGGAACAGTCTAAAAAATTATGTACTTCAGGTGATAGCTGTCCATGACCGTTTTATAGCAGTCTCTGAAAGTGAAATTTGTTCTTTCTCCTGGCCACCTCTTATTTTGCCAATGCCTCATAAAATGTGGACGTAAAACATAAATATTCCCAACCATGATGTGGTGATTCAGCAGAAAATGGGATACAGTTAAACTGCACTTTGCATCTCTGCCTTGACTCCAGCAATGGTTCACGTTTCAGGGACACATCTGCATAGCATCACAAGCCATTTGCCCTTCCTAAATCCATCAGAAACAACTAACAGCAAAGAAAATGTAAAGTGCAAAAGGTATTTTTCAAGACAAATTGACTTCAAATTAGGCATTGGTGCCTGTAGGTAGTATGAAAATGAAATGATCTAGAAAGCAATTTATACCTTTAGTGAACTCCAGAATGTTCTGTGCATTGGCAAATTTAGTACAAGGTTTTTGGAAAGAGGATATTCAGGGACATCAAAAGTAATGGCAGATGCCTTAGAGCTCTTGAGGATTGCTTTGAATGACACTGGGTACCCCCTTTCCAACTTACTGCAGGCTGTTTGACATACAACTCCAATTCTATGCCTGAAAACCCTTTTCTCTCCTCCTCCAGCCAAACTCACTTGAAGAAATATGGAAGTAGCCCAGACTATCTCCTCAGGGGCAAAAGGAAAGCATTTGTAAATATTTTTCCATCACCCAAGTCATCCGAGATTCCCACTGAGGCTGTTTGTGTGGAGAAAGAGAATAATTATTCTCTCCAAGGAGAAAAGGATCACGTCTACAAGGGTGCCTTCTCTCCAATTCACTCCTAAAAAGATTAACTTTATGAAATTTGCTGCCAGACATCTATTTCATTAAGAAAATCTAGATGAGGCTGTATGGCTAGTAATCACCCATCAACCTTCTTCCTTAATACACACCTCCACACACGCACACACACGTGCACACACAGGTATGCACACACAAATTAAACATGACAAGCAGAGTGGTTAGTTTTTCCCAAAACTGTGATGTGATGTGGGGACTGGGAAACTGGGCTGAGTAGTTCTTATTAAATATTGAAGTATAAGAAAGAAGTTGTGGCGTGTCCTTGGACAAGAAAATAAAGGATCCTTCTTTATTTGTTAAACACGTACTGAGGCTCTACCATGTTTCTGGTAAACTGAAATTACAAAGGTGCGTGCCAGCCCTCTCAGGAGCTTGTTATTTTGGTGGGGATAGAAGGATATGGAAAGAAGGTAGTTGTGTTAAACACCCAATTAACTGTAACACAAAGGCCAACAATTTCAGGGCCATAAGAAAAGTATTTGGAATATAACATGAAAAGGTTTGTTACATTCTTTGTTCTTCCTCTTGCCATGATCCATGTTGAGCCTGGCACCTAGCAGCCTCATGCTGACCACTGTCCCTGACCACAGACCAGACTCTACTCCTTACAAAGTGTGGCTCTACCAGGAGAGCAAGCCTTCTCATCCCCTTGCTTCATTTCTGGGTATCTGGCCAGAGAAGCAAGAATTTTCTATTTATAAATCTGATTGCATGAGGATCAGTCAATTTAGTGAGCCTTGATCAAGACAGTAAGATCCACCTTGGCAATTCTAAAACAGTGAGAAGGAGCTGTTGGGGTTCAACAACAGGGATAAGAATTGCTCTGAGTTTATTTCTGGCCCCCCAAGACTTCATGAGAAATTTCCTCTGTCTACTTTGGATAAAGTCAACTCAAAGGCCATCTACTCCATAGGCTCTCCTTACACTCACAAAGAGAATTAACAATCACTTCCTCTGAGACTCCTTTGCAAGCATGATGGGATTCTCTTTTAACACTCCATTGCATGCGTTGCTTTACGTAATTTGCGTCCGCTAAGTTATAAGCTCCTCAGGAGTAGGAATGTATGTTTTATAAAGATCAGCATAATAATAAAAACAATAATAAAAACTTACTTTTATTGAGTTCTTACTATGTACCTGCAGTGTTAAGTGAATCATATGCATTTTCTGTGGTATATTGTTCTTTCCAAACATGGTCACAATATTGTCACCCATCCTACATGCACTTTTGCCATGTGGTATTTCCCTATCCCATTAAGAAGTGGGATCTAATTAACCTCTGTCTTCACTATGAACTGGTCTTAGCGACTTAATTGTAACCGACCGACTGCGGCAGAGTATATGTCTTCTGAGGCTGGCTCTGAAGACTTACAACTTCTGTCTTGCTCTCTTTGAGTACTCCCTAGGATCACCCCCTCTTGAAACCAGCTCCCATTCAGTGGGAAGCCCGAGCTACATAGAGAGGCCACAACCAGCACTTCAATAGATAGGTGTGTCTGAGCCCACCCTTCAGTGATCCAAGTGTGGGTGCCAGTCTCATGAGCAAAGACACCTGACTTTTCTCAGTTCCTAGCTGAGACCTTGCCTCCTATGTTTTATCTGAATTCCAGACTTACATGTCCTGACAGCATAGTAAGTAGTATTCATGTTATGCTACTAAGTTTAGAGCGTGTTTGTTACACAGCAGTAGATGACATAGGTCTTATTACTCTCCCTAATTTAGAGGTAAGTACATTGGGTTGATGAAAGAGTAAAGACCAGAACCATCTATTCAGCCCTTTTCTATGTCAGAAATGTTGTGTAGATCATCTCATTTAATCCACAAAAAGCTGAAGTAGGTTAGTTTTAAGAATCATATTTTAAATATGAGGATATTGATGCTGCAGGGAATTAAGTAACTGGCCCTAAAATATACAATGAACCATGAGAAGATGCAGTTTTGAACCCCTGCAGTCCTTTCTGGAGGCTGAGGTCTGTAATCTGTATACTGCAAATCCAGGTTGCCATGCATAGACAAAGAAAACAGTGGGAGAGCTGGAGCGCTTGGGTGGCAACTATGGTTTCTCTGCCTCTATCAGCCTATGTGGCATGGTGATTAGATCTGCAGAAAAAGGCATGAATAAATCTGGGCCAAGCATTGTAAGAAGACCCAGAAATGGATCTTTGGTTTTTGTTTGTTTTCTCTTTCCAATTCTATCAGGTTTTGCCTCATATATTTTGACATTATGTTGATAGAGGCATACACAGTAAGGATTGTTAGGTCTCCCTAGAGAATCGGCCCCTCTGTTATTATGTAATGCCTCTCTTTATTTTTTATCGTTTGCCGTGTTCTGAAGCCTGCTTTATCAGAAATGAATATAGATATTCCATATTCCCTTGGCTTAGTGTTACCATGGTATATTTTTCTCCATCCCTTTGTTCTTAACCTGTCTTTTCATACTTAAAGTGGGTTTCTTGTAGACAATGTATATCTGGGTCTTCTTTTTCATCTATTTTAACAATCTCTTTTTTTTTTGTTTGTTTGTTTGTTTTTTAATTTGTGCTTATGGGCTCTATACGTTGTTAAAAAGAAAACCACTGGCCCAAAATGGCCTCAATTAGGCTGAGGTCCCAAACTAGGGCTTAATACTGAATCTAACTATAGTTTCAACCTCCCTGAATTCTCTGACCTTACTGAAGTTATCTACTACCCAGGCCTTCCCCATCCCCCAGAGGAAGATGAGGTAATCTGCATGATAAGACCCCTGCTCTTCCCCTTAAGGGAAACACTTTGCCTGGAACAATCTTTTTCTTTTGTTAATAACTTTCTTACCCCCCTCCCTTCTATAAAATCTTTCCATTTTATACAAGTCCTCAGAGCTTACCTCTACTTGCTAGAAGGGATGTTGCCGGACTCATAAGTCATTTAATAAAGTCAATTATATCTTCAAGTTTAATTGGCTGAATTTTGTTTTTTAATATTTAATGTACTATTAAAATATTTGGACTAATAGCAACAAATTGCATAATTGTTTTCTATTGATTGTATTTGTTTTTGGTTCTCCCCATTTGTCCTACCTTCTCTGGTTTTTAACTGAGCATTTTAAGATTCCATTTTATCTTTACTCTTGATATATAAATTATACATCTATTCTTTAATTTCATAATTGTAGTAGAGTTTCTAAGATTGTTTCAACTAATCAAAATTTACCTTCAAATCACACAATGCTGCCTAATGTGTAGTGCAGTTGACTTAGAACAGTACAAATTTCTCTCTCCTACTTACGACATTGTTACCATTTATTAGTCATTCATTAGGGCTAGGGAAAGTGGGAGTGACACATGACTGCTAATGGATATGGGGTATTTAAATATTTGTAATTAGTGGTGATGGTTGCACAACCTGGTAAATATACTAAAAACCACTGAACTGTACATTCTAGAAGGTTAAATTTTGTGATTTGTAAATTATATTTCAGTTAAGCTGTTGTTAAATATCTAACATACTATATGATTCCATTTATGTAATATTCTGAAATGGAGAATAAATTAGTGGTTGCAAGGTGCTGTGGATGAGGGTAGAGAGAAGGGGGAGTCAGCTGGGGGTGGATATAAAGGTCAAAGAGGGGACTTTGACACACATGCACAAATGAGTGCAAGGAAAGCTAAAGAAAATTGAATAAGGTCGATATATTATATCAACGTCTACAACCTGGTCGTTACATTGTACTATAATTTTGCAAATAGTTTGTCATTAGGGAAAATTCCTTAAAAGGTACATGGGATCTCCCTGTATTATTTCTAACGAATGCACGTGAATCTACCATTATCTTAAAATAAAATCTTAAATAAGAAAAGGTACTGTTAGGTCCCCCAATAATGGGTCCATGATTAAAGGAGCGAGACTGATACAAAGCGAAGGTCAAGCAAAGCTTTATTTCGCCCCAAGCATCAAGAATCAAACCGAACGTTCTGGGCCATGCCTCTTACAGAGAGGGCGACCTCTCTCTGCTTCACAGACTAGCTTTTAAGGGCAAAGGTCATGCGGTTGGGCCTGGCCACGCACAGGTGGCCAATGAAATTGTAACACACAGAGAAAGCTGCACAGTTATGTTAGGTGACCAACTGAGTTACAATTTACCCTAGTACATATTTGAATTAGCCTATCACCTTGGTCAGAATTGGCGCCCTAAAAGGTGCCCAAAGGGTGGGGCCCATACTCCTTGGTACCTAGGGAGACAGTATGCGCCCCCCCACTGATTGGATGTCTCCACCTGGCCTGACCCACTCTTGTATTTGGGCTTTGTTACCTGGAACTGGTTTCCGGGACTTGTTTTTAAGTAAGTCCCCTGGGCGAAGGAGAGCAGGGACAGTTTAAGGGTTAAACAACAAGGTTATTGTTTAATGGATGGAAGCGTTCTGGCTAAATAGGTCCTTACAGTACAAAGTGGGGCACCTCAGTTGTTTAAGGGGCAGGCTCTTGATTTGGCTCAGGTCATAATCTCAGGTTCATGAGATCAAGCTCCACCTCTCTATCCATCTCCTTCTGCACCTCCCTCCCCCCATGCACCCATTCATTCTCTCTTTCTCTCAAAAAAAAAAAGGTGTAAAGCAACCAAGATATCCTTCTAGACGACTAGACAAATAACCTGCAGTACATCCAGAATATGGAATATTACTCAACACTAAAAAGAATGGAACTTTGAAGCCGCAAAAAGAAACAGAGGAAACTTAAAGGCATATTCCTAAGTGAAAGAGCCAATCTGTCCAAAAAGGCTACATAGTGTCTGATCCCAACAATAAAACATCTGGAAAAGCTAAAACCATGGAGTAAGTGAAAAGTTCAGTGGTTGTCCAGGGCTTGGTGGGGAGACAGAGATGAACATACAAGGCACAGAGGATTTTAGGGTAGTATGACTCTTCTGTATAGTGTTGGAAGGGTGGAAACTTGTTTTATACATTTGTCAAAATCCCCACAACAGCAGGGTGTGTTTTTAATAGGTTGATAGAAAATATCACATCAAATATATAACACCAAAAGTAAACCCCAATTTAAACTACGGACTTTAGTTGACAATGATGCTTCAATACTGATTCATTGATTATAATAAATATATCATCCAGTGGTGCTGGGACGCTGACAGACAGGGAGGCTCTTTTGTGTGTGTTGAGGCAGGGAGGGGGATCAATGGAAGAATTCTTCTGTACTTCCAGCTCAATTTTGCTGTGAGCCTAAAACTGCTCTAAAATACAGTCTATTATTTTTTTAAGTGGATAGAGGGAAGACCAGCCCATCCATCATCTTTTTTAATGAGAAATATCACAACATAGGCTATCTTATTCCTCCTTAACTTGCTGAGTTAACCAATTAAGAATATTGACAGAAATACGTGGCAGTGCAGAAAGCTTTGGACTAGCAAGCTATTCTTAAGCCTAAACACAAATTTTACACTTTCTAAAACAGTTTATATCATTTATATCTATTATACTATAATAAAGTATTATGAAACTCATGTATCAGTATGAAAAGACAGCTGCGGAGTATAAAAAAATTAAGCTGGGTGTTTTGGAATACCCCCATAAAACACTAAAATACTGCTCTCAAATTGGGAATGGAAGAAACGATTGTAAAGTATTGGCATTTTTTTCATTTTAGAAAAAATCTGGCAAAATTCTGTGCTCACATTGCTTTGCAAAAGTTCTACTTTAAATAACTGCAAAGAACTACAGCTATGCCTTCTGTAAGAAAGGCGGTAAGATGCAACTTGGCCCCATTCACATTTTTGAAACTGAAATCAAATAGTTAGGACTAATGTCTAGAAAGTTTGTAATTCCTGCTTTACCAGTGTGTCCCAATTAACCAGCCCTAGACACGCTATGAGGGTTTGTCCTCTATACTCCACACGATCCAGATACACAGGAAGTATAACTGTGCTGAAAGCGGGCTGTGCCACACCCACAGAGGGTAGATTTCAAAATTGGTCAAAATTGTATAGAACTATTGCTGATACAATCTGGAAAATGTCATATGAACTCCAGGTAACTTGCAGTCTATAAATTACAGACCATCTAGCGTAGTGTAGGGGCTCCCGGAAAAAAGGGGGCATCAGGCAGGCCTCAAAGTCCTCCGTGGGACAGGTCCTGTGGGGCTGAAGCCCACTCCCAGCACACAGCTTGCAAAAGAGATGGCGTGCACTGTGTGTGCAGGGGAAGAATTGTATGTTTCATGGCTTTTGAAAACCATTTAAGTCTTTTTAACAAAATCCACAGGTCTCAGAGCCATGGAAAAATGATGCATTGTTCTTTTCACTGTGTTTTCCAAAACGATTGGCACTCCATCCATAACAGCAGGGTATATTTTTAGTGGGTTGACAGAAAACATCACTCATATCCAAAGATAGGACCGATGGTATATTTGTCACGCAGCTTGGCTTTGCAGGTCGAGTTGAAAACTGCTGCTGTCCAAGAAAATGTTTAGATGACTCAGCCAAGGAGCTGGTTTATTGGTTTTGGCAACAGACAACAGGTGACTGTATTTTATGGAGGAGAGAAGTTTTAGTAGTTGTTTACACAATCTGCCCAGCCATGGCCATGGTTATTTAGGTGGTGAACTGGACAATATTTCATGTCTCGTGAGCCTGATGACTTCTGCGGACGGGCTGGTGTTGCTGCTATTTGCTTAACATGATTGGAGTCAAGTTCTCATTTCACCAATACACTCTCCAGCTACCCCGAGGAGTAGCTACCTCTAGACTTCAGAGTGTCTGCATTAGACAAGCTCCTCTAGTCCAACGCAGCAGGATCCTGCAGGAAATTCTTGCTGCACATTTTTGAATGACGTCGAAATGGCTGTACTGACTCTGGCTATAGAGCACATTTTATCACAAGAGCTTGCCTGTGATTGGGGTGATATCCTGCACGGCAAATACCAGTCTCGCAAGGAAGCGCTTATCCACCCGGAAGGCGGAGACAGGTGGAGCCGTGCATGGGTTTATACTTGCAGTGCACAAAACACACTCTCACACACAAACACGGAAACAAATCAATGGGGCCATCTGAGAAGCCACATGGCACATTAAAAAGACATTTCCATAAGGCGTAGACCATCTGGATTCTGCTATCAATATTTACTAGCTTTGGGACTTGGAGTGTCTCCCCTTCTTGAGAAAACCCGCTCCCAGCCTGATATGTTTAGGGGTTTGAAGGGTTGGTCTCCAAGTTATTACCCAGGCCTCATGTTCTAGGATAAAAAAAAAAAAAAAATTAATTTTGAAGCAAATTCTTTCATCATA
This sequence comes from Lontra canadensis, assembly GCF_010015895.1. Taxonomy (NCBI): domain Eukaryota; kingdom Metazoa; phylum Chordata; class Mammalia; order Carnivora; family Mustelidae; genus Lontra; species Lontra canadensis. Next base: position 28,114,502 of record NW_022630997.1, read on the forward strand.
GAACTAAGGAAAGCAAGTTTTGGGGGAGGGATTTAGTGAAATATCAGAAGGCAGTATGTATTCATGGGTTGCCTAATGGACATAAGACGGAGACACAGAATCTCCCATTTCTTTACTGGTCACAGGACAAGGGCACATCATAGAAACCCTGCAAGGCTGTCCGCATCTGGGATTTTGGAGCTGTAACACCCACCTCACATTGATATGAGGGACTACGGGAGATCCTGAGGGAGGACTTCCTCCAGTGAAGAGAAAATAGTGCACAGGTATTACTCGTAGCATCAGAACAGTTTGCTCCGTCCAGCCCATGGTGATTTCCTGCTACCCAGTTTCCATTTTTACCGGAGCCAACATACATAAAAATAGTAATTCTCACAATAAAAGATCTTGCCATAGCTCCTTTTATTGTTTGCCAAGTGCTAAGTACCTTGCCAAGCATTTAAAAACGTTATCTCATTTCATTCTCACAACTCGGCAGACTGTGTCATCAGCCATGTTTCACGTCTGAGGAAATTAAGATGTAAGGAGGGAAAACACAAGTGTAAGGTCCACAGCTGACAAGGGTCAAAGCCTGGCTTCCTTTGAGCATAGCTCTTTATGAAGTGATAACACTGACCATAATCTCTGTACTGAAAAGAATTACCCAAGGGTAAGCAAAGCTTCCAAACCCTTGAGTCAGACTCCTTTTGATGGCTCTCCCTATCCCTGGAAGAGCACACGCTATTTTCTCAGTACTCTGTAATTCATCGAGTGCACTTAGAAGACCTGTCTGGTGATCGGGACCCTCAGCCACTCTCCCACTCGGACGCAGGGGGTGACCTGTGTCCGGGATGCGGCAGGTGCTCAGGGCAAAGCAACATTGAAGCCTCTCGCTTGCTCATTTGTTCTCTACCTGTGACGTAAGCAGGGTACACATTTTAATCCTTGTTCTACAGATGGGAAACCTCAGGCTCTGAGTTTTCTTTTCATATTCCCTCACCCCTTCCTGCGAAACAGAGGCAACTGCCAATTTCTGTTCTCCATGAAGTAGTTTTATCCTGAGGGTTTGAAATAATACTAAGTCATCTAATGGCCCCCTGCGGAGTCTGGCCCCACCAATCTCACTCTTACCATTTTCAATGACCCTTTTGAACAAGAAAGTGAAGTTTTTCAATGAACCACATTAGCTCACTCATTTCCATTCTTCATTTTCAGATTAGTTTAGCCATTTCCATTATTCATTTTCAATCCATTCTAGCGCCTGTACTTTTCCTGAACTTTCTCTGTAAGTTTCAGCTACCAGGACAACATCCTGGTTGGGCAAGATGTGAAGATGGAGCTGTTCCTCCTTCTCGAACACTGGTCAGCCCCAGTCCCACTTCCTGCCCACAGAGAGTCATGTCATCCTGGTTCTGCATGCCCGGGAGACCTGGCCTGGAGGTGAATCCCTCCATCACTATGCACTCTGAACTAGGATGCCATATACTGTGTTCTATACATGAAACCACTGTATACTGTATGCATCCACATGTACATGTGGAAGAAAACTTGACCATGAGCATGAACTGAACAAGATGGACACACATATATACATGTATGTAGGCATGTGCATCCTGGTCATGGCAATTGTGTGTGTATCCACATAGGCCACGCACAAAGTAAGTCGCGAGCCACTGACCTAAGTCTGCTGCAAGGCCATCCCCTCTAGCCTCCCTGCCTCCCTTGGGGAGTCTGTCAGATGGCTTTCTCCTCTCCCACCAGGTTCCAATGCAGGAGGGAGCCTTCAGTGTCCGCACCCGGGTTATAGCCGCAGGCTGGATAAGCCCTTAGCCACAGGCTAGAACTGGGTCTCCAGGCAGAAGGTGTCCCCACCCCCCACCCGCTCATGCTGCAATCATCTGGCCATTTGGGTTTGGCTGTCTCCCTGGGTAAGAGCTATAGGGACCTGGCACTTTTGGACACTCTTCCTTCTACTGCTTACATAAGCAATAAACTGTTTTTATCTAAAGAGGATTCATTGTTCCTTTGCCAGTTCAATCTGTCAGGCCTTAGCCCTTGCCTTTGCCTTGTGCTTGACTTTGTGTGTGTGTGTGTGTCTGTGTGTGTGTGTGTGTGTGTGTGTGTATTTTTTTAAATAAAGAAGAGACCGTGTCACACCTCATCCCTCTCTATGCCTAGTCCTTGTTCTTAAAGCTCTTCTCTTTCAGCTTTTCTGGTTTTCGTTCATCTCTTCCTAGATTTAAAAACATGAAAATATGTCCATTCCTTATTTTCAGTGCTAGGCTAGCATTCACAATGAATGTGATGACTTCATACACAACTCCTGACCTCTACTTTTGTGAGCCTTTCCCGAAACATCATGGTTTATTTATCAAATACTTACATAGTCAACCTGCTATGGCCAGGCACTGAGTACCTTAGAAATATTCACTCATTCCATCTTTGTAACAACCTTGAGGCAGACCCTATTGCCAAGGATATTTTACAGATGAGGGGGAAAATGTACAAAGGGTTGAACTAACTTGTTCAAGGTAATGGAACAACTCAAGTCAGAGTTGGGATTGGAACCCAACCATAGCTGACACCAGAATGTGGTTTAAAATGACTCATCCATATTGCTTCTTTTCATTGGTCTTTCTTTGGTTTGTTAAATTAAATGATAGATGTGTATTTCCATTTCCATTTCTGGGTTTTGCTAATGAAAGATGAAAGTATTAGTCTCCCTCTCTCTGTCTCTGTCTCTCACTTCCCTCCCCCCCCCCCCCCCCATTCTCTCATGCCTACTTTCTACCTTATGCCAGTTTTATTTTCAAATTGTCAAACTTTTAGCAGACTCAGTGTATTGTAACTGTAACTATGTCATCCATACTTTGTCTATGGTTGAATTCAAAAGTTTAAAAGTTAAGTAATGTATTAACATTGTTATTACTAAAAATATTGTCCATTTCATGGTGAAGTGGTCTGCAAGAATTATATCTCTGTGTGGTCTCATGGTATGATCCCTGGGCTGTGAATTTCCATAGCATTGAGATAAAATATATTTTGTTTCCTTACTCTGCATCAGTTGCTTAAAATATGGAGCATTTGACTTGTTCACATTTGGGCCCCAGGCTTCAGAGTTTTCTGTTTTCCTTGGAGTTTCTCATTTCTTTCTTGTTCCTTTTGTTAAGAATAATGATGTGTCTTCCCCATATCTTCAAGTTCATCCAAGTCCGCAATTCTATGTCTAGAGCCTGAAACACTCTATTTTCCTCCCAAGCAATCCTTTCCTGGAGTTTTCTGGTTTGCGGCTCTCATCCCTAGGGTTGTTCTCTTGGAAAGCTGCAGAGTCTCATCCTGAGACACTCTTTCATTTACTGCACCTCTGGGCCTCCAGCCCCCTTTTCAGGATCCCGTTTCTTCTCCGTGATTGTTTGTTTACCTAACAATTTATTTTGCTGGATTACGTCCTCAAGTAACATCAGCCACCAAGCATTTTCTCAGCTCTTTCTGTATGTGACTATGGTTCAGATAGTTTCTCAGACTCATCCGTCTATCTCATGTTACCTTTTACTCTCTTTTGCTGTATGTCTTGAATTTTAGTTATCTTCTATAATTTTATGCATTTTTAAAAACTTTCTATTTTGAGATAGTTGTAGATTCACACGCAGTCGTCAGAAACAGTACAAAGAGATTTTGTGCCCACTTTCCTTGTTTCTCCGAATCATAATTTACTGTATATTATAGTACAAGATCCTAATCAGGAAACTGACATTGATAGAATCTATCAAACTTAAACAGACTTCACCAGTTTGATAGGTATTCGTGTGTGTGTGTGTGTGTATGTGTGCATGTGTACTAGTTTCACGCAATTTTACTACATGTGTTGATTATGTGACCACAACCACAGTCAAGATAAAGGACAGCTCCGTCACAAAGATCTTTGGTAACTGCTATCCTTAGACACAGACACCTTCTTCCCCCTTCCCACTCAGCACCTGACAGCCACTAATCTGTTCTTTATCACTATAATTTTTTTAAACATTTTATTTATTTATTTGAGAGAGAGCAGAGAGAGAGAGAACACAAGCAGGGGTGAAGGGCAGAGGGAAATGGACAAGCAGACTCCCCATTGAGCAGGGAGCATGATGTGGCGTTCAGTCCCTGGACCCCAAGATCATGACCCTAGCCAAAGGCAGACACTTAACCCAGGTGCCCCATCACTATAATTTTTAATATGGTATTTCAAGAAACAATGCAGTATTTTAAAAATGCCATATAAATAAGACCACCTAGTATATAACTTGTGATTGCCTATTTTCACTTTATACCCATCCAGGTCATATGTCTCAATAGTTCATTCTTTTTTACTTTTTATAGCATAGTATGGATGTACCACGGTTTGTTTAACTATTCATCCATTGAAGGATACTTGGATTATTTCCAGGTTGGGCTATTACTAACAAAGTTCTCAGAATACTCATTGACAAGTTTTTGTATGTTTCCATTTTTTGGGGATAAATGCCTAAAAGGAAATTGCTAGGTCATGCAGTAAGAGCATTTTTTACTTTTGTTTTAAACTTCCATATTCTTCTCTAGGGTGACTAGATCATTTTATATTCCCACCAGCAGCGTATGAGTGATCCGGTTTCTCTACATTCTTGCCAGCATTTGGCGTTGTCACTTTCTATTTTAGCCATTCTGGTAGGTGTGTAGCGATATCTGATTGTGATTTCAATATACATTTCCCTAGTGGCTAATGATGCTAAACATCATTTCATGGGCTTATTTGCCATCTGTATATTCTTTGCAGTAAAATGTCAGTCTATGTCTTTTGCCCATTTTCTAATTTGATCTTTTTTTAATTGTTACCATGAGCTTTAGCTTTCTTTTTGTTTAGTTTTTTTTTCTTTTCTTTCCAAGTTTTTATTTAAGTTCCAGCTAGTTTACATGCAGCACAATATTAGTTTCATGTATAGAATTTAGTGATCCATCACTTACATACAACACCCGGTGCTCGTCACCACCATGCACTCCTTAATCCCCGTTACTCATTGAATCCCTTCCCCCATCTACCTCCTCTCCAGTAACCTTCAGTTTGTTCTCTATAGTTAAGAGTCTCTTTCTTGGTCCGCCTCTCTTTTTCTTCCCCCCATGTTCATTTGTTTTGTTTCTTAAATTCCACATATGAGTGAAATCATATGGTATTTGTCTTTCTCAGACAGACATATTTTGTTTAGCGTTACACCCTCTAACTCCGCCCATGTCACAGCAAATGGCAAGATTTCATTCTTTGTTATGGCCAAATAATATTCTATTATATGGCATATATATATGTGTGTGTGTGTGTGTGTGTGTGTGTGTGTTTGTGTGTGTATACACATATATATATATATATATATATGTATATATATATATATATCTTTTCACGTGTCTGTTGACCATTTGCATATCTTCTCTGGAGAAATGTCTGTTCATGTCTTGTGTCCATTTTTTAAGTGGATATTTGGGTTTTTGGGTGTTGAGTTTGGTAAGATCCTTATATATTTTGGATACTAGCCCTTTATCAGATACATTATTCGCAAATATGTTCTTTCATTCCGTAAGCTGTCTTTTAGTTCTGTTAATTGTTTCTTTCGCTGTGCTAAAGTTTTTATTTCGATGGAGTCCCAGTAGTTTATTTTTGCTTTTGTTTCCCTTATCTCAGGAGACCTCTCTAGTAAGATGATGTTATGGTTGATGTCAAAAACTTACTGCCTGAGTTTTTCTCTAGGATTTTAATGGTTTCCTGTCTCACAGTTAGGTCTCTCATCCATTTTGAATTTATTTTTGGGTATGGTGTAAGAAAGTTGTCCAGTTTCATTCTTTTGCATGTTGCTGTCCAGTTTTTCCAACACCATTTGTTGAAGAGACTGTCTTTTTTCCACTGGATATTCTTTCTTCTTTTATTGAAGGTTTGAGTTCTTTATAAATTCTAGATTACATCTCTGTTGGATGTGTGGTTTGCAAATACGTTCTCCCAATTTGAACCTCAGTTTTTCATCCTCTTAATAGAGTCAAAAAGCAAATGATTTCAGTTTTGATGAGGTCTAGGTTATCAAATTTTCCTTTTATAGATCATGCTTTTGTTACCAAGTCTAGGAATTCTTCACCTATTCCTTTGTCCAGTCAACCAATAAGGGGCATTTGGATTGATGTAGAGCTATCAATAAAACTTTCTTAAATCACTTTACATATAAACCTGTGATGCATTTTGAGTTAATTTTTGCATAACATATGAGGTGTCAGTCAAGGTAACTTTTATTTTATATTTTTGCCTATACATTTTCAGTTGCTTTGCACCATTTATTCATTTATTGAAAAGGCTATTCTTCCTCCACTGAAATGCCTTTTCACCTCAATCAGAAATCAGTCGGGCTTATGGGTGTGGGTCTATTTCTACTTTCTCTATTCTGTTCCATGGATCTACTTCACTGAGTGTGTCCTCATTGATCATCTCCATTAGCCTCTCATATCAAGGTAAGGTGTCATGGTTCCGGTTTCACTGACATAGCTGCAGAGGCTCAAAGGGTTTCAGTGATGTGCCACTGGCCAATGACCAGTAAAGAGGGATATTCTGTTCTCATGCTTATCCCATGCTCATTCTGCAGCCTGTAAGTGCCTACTGTCCTCTGAAATCTCACTAAATCCTTCCTTTAATAACGAGACAACACTTGCAAACTCAATTTACAATTTGATACCAAAACCAGGCAAGGACACTACAAGGAAAGAAAATGATAGACCAATAGACCAATATCCCTGATGTACATAGATGCCAAAATTTTTAGCAAATACTAGCAAACCGAGATCAACAGTGCTTTAAAAGAATCATACACCACTATCAAGGGGAATCTACCCCTGGGCTGCAAGGATGACTCACCATAATGCAAATCAATAAATGGGATATACCACATTAATGAAATAAAGGATTAAAATCACATGATTATCTCAACAGTTGCAGAAAAAAAAATTTGATAAAATTCAACATCTTTTCAAGAGAAAAAAAAATCTCAACAAATTAGGTATAGAAAGAATGTCCCTCAACATAATAAAGGCCATATATGATAAGTCCACAGCTAACATCATACTGAATGATGAAAAGTTGAAAGCCTTTATTCTAAGATCAAGAACAAGGCAAGAATGTCCACTCTCTTGCTATAGGATCTCATTTATATGTGGGATCTAAAACACTCAAACTCACAGAACCAGAGAGTAGTACGGTGGTGGCCAGGGATTCAGGGAGGTGGTGGGAATGAGGAGAGGTTCATTCAAAGGATACAAATTTCCAGTAATAAGATGAACAAGTACTGGAGATCTAATGTACAGCATGGTGACTACACTGCAGTGTATACTTAGCATTTGTTAAGAGTGTAGATCTCAAGTCTTCTTACCACAAAAGAGGTAACTATGTGAACAGATAGACATGTGAGTTAACTTGATAGTGATAATCACTTCACAATGTATAAGAAGATTACTTCCTCCTGCTTTAAAAATCCCAGTGTGTAACCTAAATATATACAATTTTCTTTGCCAATCATACCTCAGTAAAGCTGGTGAAAAAAAAAAAAACACTCAAATTTCAGAAAGGACAAGGTCCCGCTGTCAGCTGTGAACACCAAAGCATGCACGGTTCCATGTTTGCTAACGTCTTAGAATAAGTCACCAAACAATCCTCACTCTTGTTCTAGCCACTTGCTTGTTGTTCCAAACACATTCAGATATTTTTACAGAATCAGAGACCTCAGCATCTCCCATTTTAATGAGTCTGGTATCCAGACAGCTGTGGTAGACAGTCTCTGGTCAGTAGGCACTGTGCAGGGTACAAAGCATAGTATGTTCAGCGTAAGCCCCTTTCCCAAGTTCCCATGGAAAAGCTCTGGGAATCCAGGGAGCTGCCCCTGTTCATGGGTGTTACATGGATAAATCAGCATAAACCACAGCTATTTCAGCGGCGATCAATACTGACTATGCAGACAGATGGAAGGAAGAGATCCACGGGCTGTGATTTATTTTCTGCTGCATCTCCCTTGGTAAAGTCTGAAAACAAAGCATGCGCTATTTTCACCCTAAGGAGGAACGGGGAACACATGAGAACATTTTCTTTTTCATCGCTCAATTCCAGTGGCAGTTGGTTTAAATCATACTTTGCCTTTGATTAATGCTATTTTCCATTTGGAAATATTGGCTTAACTTTGTTCTTTTGATTAAGTAAGAAGACATGAGATCTGAATAATTCCTAAAGTAGCTCTGAAATTATTCTATGAGTAGATAACACAATCTAAAACCAAGAAACTTACTGTGAAAAGAAACCCTGTGTTTTACCTGAATTATAAATGGAAACACAATTAGTGACTTACAGATTGTCTTAGTCTAGACATTAGCCAGGGTTCTCTGGCTTATCTACACTTTTAAGTTTCCTGAAGCAGGACATGCAAAATGAATGCTGGTCATATATTGTGCATTTTAACCTTGGAATTTTGTAAACCTGTGCAAAATGAGGGCTTCACATGTTTACTTTTGCAATCTGAAAACAGTCAATGTATGAAGTGTTTAAAGCGAATTTGGTTAGAGTGATGTAGGTGTTACAATTCAGAAATTCCTGCAAGATTCCTTCTTGAATTACCTCACAGTCCCTAATCTATACCCTGCAGCCAGATGATTTCAAGCTGGCCAGGGTGGTGAAGCCATCTTACTGTAATGAACAGCCAACCATGAAGTGTGGCTCAGTATGAGCCCTGGACCTCCATTTCTCATGCCACTTTGAAATTTTCTGCAAGTCTGATTTTATGATCTGAGATATATTCCAGATTTTTGGTTTTGAAGTAAACGTCCTTGTAGCTTTACAGAGAACACTGCCAAGAAACTGGGCTCTAATGAAATGTCATCCTTAGGGGCCAGTTTTGCTTTGGGAAATGTCCACTGAAAGGATGCGCTCGGAGGAATTCAGACATCTTTCCATCTCTGGATCCTGTCCAACTTTCAGACAGGCCCATTTGGCACTGGTCATACTCCAGCTTTCCCACAAGTCCCTGGAAGGGTTCCAGGAGCTCATTTAGGCTCTACCTCTGCATATGGATCTGAGCATCAGAAAGGAGTCATGGAGGAAACCAGCCCCAGGCACCAGTCACAGAAGAGACCTCCGGGAGGTATAAAGGGACGAGTGTGTTCACCATAGTGGTTTACCCAGTGATCTGGGAAGTCAGACCGAGGCCAAGACCTCTGCTCTGGAGCCCAGGGAGAGAGGAGCCAAATGTTAAGCAGGGCCCTCTCAGGTGCTGGTGTTCAGGGACCTCTAGATGCCCGTGTCCTACACCAAATGAACGCGATTCCCAAAGAAAAAGGAGAAATACAATATGTGTGTCTGTGTGTACGTAACATAAAAGAAATTCATAGAGAGAGAGGGTAGGATTGTTTTTCAAGAGCCAAGAAGTCAACCAATGAAAGGAAACCTGAGTTCTAATTCTCTGACACCGATCTCTGACACCGACCTTTAGCAAATCTTTGATGTGATCTTTGCTTCAGTTTCCCTGTCTTTACAATGACAACCCTAGATGAGGCAGTCCCCTAGGTCACTTCTAGTTCTTTGATTTATACAGGCTTAAGAACAGTGTAGAGGGTCACACTTCTAATTATCATTCCAGTTACAAATCATCTGCAATCAATAGATCACCACAAATAGAAATGAAGTAAGTGGTACAAATGTGAATCCAAAACATGCACTTTCCTTTCAAGGAAGGTGAATTGTAGCTCTCGAGCCTTCTTTGTCTATGGGACATGAGCCTTCTGTCACAGAGCAAGAGCAATTGCAAATATAGGAGAAAAGATGAAGACACAATAAAGATGTGGTTCATAATTTGAAAATATCTTCATATTTTCATACTACCAAATCAATGGAAAAACTTGAATACCCCAGAAAATGAGCAGAAGATGTGTACAGGGTAGTTACCAAAGATGCAAAGGGCCAGTTAACACATAAACTTTTAATATTAATTGCTATCATGTAATGTTAATTGATAAAATAGTATACACTTATATTGTCAATGGAATTCATCAAACGCTGCTAGAACTGTAAATGAGTTCTGTTTTCAATTCTCTGAGAAAAATTAAGCAGCAGAAAGCAAGAACTTTAATTGAAGTAAGTCATTTGATTCAGAAACTGTTTCTCAAAATACATTCAGGGACAATAATCAGAAATGTGCATAAAATTCATATAGTTATATTCATGGAAGCACTGTTTACAATAATAAAATACTTTTTAAATTTAAGTAATTAAATTTATTTTGACATATCCAGATGCTGTCATTAAACCTTTCGCTTTTGGAAAACATTTAATTATATTGAAAATGCTACAAATGTAAAATGAAAACATAAGGGTATATAGCATGATCCCAATTCTGTAACTGCAAAAATAAAAATTAATACGTAGTTTCATTTTGTTTTATTTTACAAATTCCCAACAATAATATGCGCTACTTTTATTATCTTAAAAATAAATGTATTTTTAAGTGAATCAATATTGAAAAACCCTGTAGTAAGATCTACGCCATCTCAACATGCACCTATTGTGTGAGCAATTCCTCTCTTAGGCGTAGGTTCAACAAAAATACATACATGTGTTCACCAAACTTCATATCCTACAACATTCATAGCAGTGCTATTTATAATATCCCAATGCTGGAAACTGTTCAGTGCCCACTTCTAATAGAATACATTTATAAATTGCGGTATGTTCCCACAGCGGAGCACCATAAGCAATGAGAATGAATAGTGTACAGCCACACGCAATGATACAGATGAATCTGACAAGTATCACATTAAAGTGCAAGAAGGAAGTGAAAAAGGAAAGGGCCATGTTCTATGAGTCCATTTATCTAAAGCACAGAATTGGGTCAAATTAATGATGTTAATTTGTTACGTGGGGAGGCATTAGAGCAGAGGACCTGAGGGTTTCTGGGGCGCGGTCTTGAGGTTATCTCCATCTGGCCATGTGCAGTCCACGAAAATCCATCCAGCTCTATAGCTCTGTGCTCTTTTCCATATGTTTATTATACTTCAATGAAATGTTTAAGAATATATTAATTAAATATTTAGCTACCGTGATGGGGGTAGTGAGAAAGATGGGAGGAGGAAGAAAGCAGCAAGACGAGACCAGGCATGTCTTCTGGGTGCCTGAGGGAATAATACCTTTTCCAAGGGAAGGAAGGAGAGGTTAGGCTAGGGGTAAGGGAGGGGGTGGAGCGATCCAACATTATTCTGCAGTTTGCACAAGAGCCTTGGCTAATGGCCCTACCGAGCCCTCTGCTACCCTCCTCTCCCCTAGCTCACACCACTTCACTGACACTCATTTTACCCTCGCCAGTCCCTTCCTCTGGAAGACTCGTTTTTCCGAATCTGTACTTGGCTCACTCCATTCGAATCCTTGTCCATGCATCACTTTCTCCGAAGGACCATTCATGGACTGCTTATTTAAAATAAATAGCCTCACTTCAACTGTATACTCATCCATGAGTCCTGCTTTATCTGACCTCAAAAGACACATTGCTATGCGTAGTTAGATTACACTCACGTGTGCAGTAGAAGACACAAAGGTAGACAGAGATACACAGGTGTAGGTGTAAGCAGAGATAGAGACAGAGACATTTGGTTGCTCCACTAGAATGTAAGCTTCACAAAGCCAGAACTTTGTTTTGTTGCATCTCTCTTTCTCCGATGCCTTGAATAGGTCCCCAAATATCTAAGTGCTCAATAAACGTGGGAGGAATAAGGTTCCCTTCAGCTCCATTTTTCACACACAATGGCCCACCAGCGGAAGGGCCCTTTCTTGGTGACCATTCTCTGCATCTTTCTCTTCATGGTAGCCCAACACTGTCCTGAGCAAAGGGTGAGGCCATGGTGACAGCTTCCCAGGATAATTGGAAACAGACTCAGCAACTGCACACACTGAAGTTCGGAAAGCCGTTGTTTGGAGAACGGTTGAATCCTAAGTGCCTTTGTTTTTTGTTGAGCAATCTGAGCTGCCAGGCACATTTCATGTGAAGGGTCAGCACCGTGCTTTTCGAGAACTCTGCTTGAGAAAGAGTAGATGAACAAAGGTCAAGACAATTTGAGTCCATATGGACCTCTTTAGCACAGGGAACTGATGTAAAATGTTGTGAAGTGTTCTCACGGGTTTGCGTGCCATCAGGATTCAAAAATTCCCAGAGTGTTTGGTTCACATGTGATTTCCTCACTTTCATTTTGGTTCACATGAGATTTCCTCACTTTCATATTGAATTGCAGCAGGTCAAAAGCAGCAGCTGGAGGCCCTTGTTGCAGCTGACCCAGCTCCACTGGCCTGTCCCAATATGTCCCAACCTATAGGTTGACTTTGTGGCTCAAGGCAGATTTTATAACCATTCTCTTGTAGAGGTGGGATCTGAAGATCACAAGTGGTAGACGTCACTTGCTGGTGTCATCTCTATTTAGGACAGTTGTCCCATGTGGCCAGGTGCAATTTTTTTGGTTATCGCCTATTGAGAACAGATGGCTGGTAAATGGTACAGTAGAACCTCAAGTCTTTCCATTTTAGGAGAACAATAAAGTTCTGAATATTTTGTCCTTATAAATGTTTTTCCTTTTCTTAGTTACTCTCTCCTTCTACTTCACAGTTTCTAGACTTTGTGTGTTTATATTTTGAGAGTAATCAATCAAAATGAGGTCATTTAGGATGGGCCCTATCAGTTATAACTAATGTCTTTATTAAAAAAGAAAGTTTGGGGGGCGCCTGGGTGGCACAGTCAGCTGAACCTCCAACTCTTGATTTTGGCTCAGGTTGTGATCTCAGGGCTGTGAGAGGGAGCTCTGTGTCAGGCTCCATGCTTGGTGTGGGGTCTGCTTGAGATTCTCTCTCCGGCTCCCTCTGCCCCTCCTGCTCATGCTCACTCTCTCTCTCTGTTTCTTAGATAAATAAATAAATCTGAAATAAAGAGAAAGAAAGGAAGAAGGAAGGAAAGAAAGAGAGAGAGAGGAAGGAAGGAAGGAAGGAAGGAAGGAAGGAAGGAAGGAAGGAAGGAAGGAAGGAAATTTGAACAGAGACACTTAGGGAAAACACCATGCGAACATGAAAATGGCCATCCTTTAGCCAAGGACAGCAGCCTGAAACAGGATTCTAGCTACAGCCTCCAGAAGAAGCCAAGCCCGCTGATGTTTTATTTTTAGAGTCCTGGCCTCTGGATCTGAGAGACAATACATTTCTGTAGCTTCAGCCACTCAGTTTGCAGGACCTACTAAACTAATTGATGGTGTGAGCAATTTGGGATGACTACCAGATGCCAGGCCCTTGATCTTAGAGCCCACCAGGTTGGCTGGGTCCCATTTGCCTATCTCATGCAGGTCAGCTTGCTCCCTGGACAGGCCCTGCTGCTCACCAGCCCTATCTGGCTTGTCTGAGTCTCCTTCTCCCTGTGTTGCACTCCTGAGGCTGTGTGCCATCTGTCTTGCTCCTGATGGCCTGTGCCTCACTCCCACCACCTGCCTGACCCGGCCTGATTTGGGCACATTCCCGCCTGGAGTCTAGCTTGCCTCGGGCAACTCCCTGGCTTCTGCTGCTCATGGTCCCCGATTTTCCACTGTGGCCTCATCTCTCCCATATTTCCGAGCACAGTGAGGGGAGTTGTGCAGGCTGGGGACACGGGGAGAAGTCGCTGAGCTGAGCTGAGGAACTGGTGGACATTATCGCTTATCACATGAAGCACCCAGACGTTCCTGATCAGAGTTTTCTGCTCATTGCCATGTTTTGTTCTGTATTCACCTATAGAGCCACGGTGCTGTGATAACCGCTTAGCACCTTGTACAGAATATTCTGATGAAGAATATTCAGCTTCTAAGCTTATTCACTGAGGCCAGATCCTGTTCTTGAGAAAAATGATGAATTCAGGATGTTGTTATCTATGAGTTTTACCCCACTAAATTGGATCCTTTTATTATGTTGAGAAGCTGGAAATGAATAAACAAGGACATGTCTGTTCCCACTTAGAGCTGGATGGTTGGTCTCTATAAAACAGCCCATTGGTGATCCTTCTTTTACTCTGCAGTACTTGGGAAGCAGTGAGGCATTTCTTCATCATTAAATCAACTGCCTGATTCCCCGGCTAGGTCTGCAGGCACCACAAGAGGGGCTCTGAAGGGGAACTTCTCTTCTGCTCCAATTCTATGCTTAATCCATCTGCATCGAGCACCCATCTAACTCTTCTTGCTCTTCTGTTTCAACCTTATCTCCACTCTTCTGTTTGTCTGTTGATGTAGGTCTTTCCAGTTCAGCCTTGAGTTCTCGATAGCATTGCCCTTCCACTCTACCCACCCAGGATGGGGCCCCAGCTCAGCCGGCAGAGCACCAACTTTCTTTGGCCATGCCTTTCTCTAGGTAAGGGTTGACCAGTTGGCCACTTCCTCATGTTTTTAGGGATATCCTATTACCAAGAAAGTATGATTTGGCCAGTAATTACTCTTTTTTTTTTTTTTTGACAGATTTGTACATTTTTGAGGAAGTATTTCTTATATTTTCCTCTTTAAATGTTACTTGTCCAGTGACACAAGTAATACAGGAATATACTTAAGTGAAACATCTCCACAACTGAATGCAGTCCTCTGGGGATGATTTATCATGCATTTGTGAATCTTCAGCTACGTGGTCCATTAGGGAGCCACTAGCCAAGTGCAGCTTTTTAACTTAGAGGGTTTTAAATTAAATAAAATTTGACATTCAGCTTCTTAGTCACAATTGCCACATTTTGCACACTCAAAGCCGCATGTGGCTAACCATGTTATGCAACAAAGATTATAGGACATTTTCATCAGAGAAAGTCCTGCTGAGCAGCACTAATCTAGAGGAATTCATGGCTCTGTTCTCAATTGATTGATACTTGTGCCTGTTTTTGTTTTACATCAGTTCACCACACTACACATACTGTGTTGTAACCTTTTTGTCACTATATCATGTGTCTCACAGATCTAATGTCACTGTGTGTTTATCTCCGCTGTCCTTCAAGTGCCAGCTGTTTCTGCACTGGTAAAGTTTAGGTTGCTTTCATTTTTATTTTATTTTTTTAAATGTTTACTTATTTACTTGAGAGAGAGTGCATGCAAGTGGGGGAAAGACAGAGGGAGAGAGAGGCAGAGAAGTAGACTCCTGGCTGAGCATGGAGCCCCATGAGGATCTTCATCCCATGACCCTGAGGTCATGACCTGAGTTGACACCACAAGTTGGCCACTCAACTGACTGAGCCACCCAGGTGCCCCTGATTTTGATTTTATTTTATATTTGCTCTTATAAATAATGTTCCACTTGACATCCCCATATGTTTCTACACCTGCCCCTTCATGAACTTGAGCAATTACTTTTCTAGGAGGATTACCAAGAGGTGGAATTTCCAAATCAAAGCGTATGTCCATTTTTAGTTATTACAGTTACTGTGGCACTGCCTTCAGAGGAGCTGTATCAATTTACTAAACCTATCATCCTGTTATCATCAATTTTATCGAACTCTGAAAATTTCACCATGCCTATGGCTTAAAATAGTTTCATTACCATTTTTAAATGGACTTTTCCAGACAAGAAAGTGACTATCAATCAATACAAAATAGTGTCGACTTGTATTTCCTTGACTGCGAGCAGCCTCTTTCAATATTTTGACCGTTTTCCTATTAGTGTTTGTCTTTTATTGAATAAAGGAGCTCTTCATATATTCAGGATTTGGGTCTTGCATCAATTACGTATGTTTCTATTACGATTACGAACTTGTTTCTATTTTTTAACTTTTTAAAATAGATCTGTTACTTTTTTTAACCTTTTAAAATGTTTTTGATTTTACAGTTTTGGATGTTGATGTCATCATATTTGTCAATCTTTATACGTTTAGAATGTATTTATTATTTTAGACCTTTCCTACTTCTCAGTCATAAACATTCTCCCTTCTAATTTTTTTTTTAGTTTTTTTTTTTATTGTTTGATTCTGTAACCCATCTGGAACTTATTCTTATGAATGGCATGTAAGGTAGAGATCTAACTTTTAGTTTTTTCCAGTTTATAGCTTAAAGTTCCCACACGGTCATATTAGATAGTTCATTCCTTTCCATTGATCTTAAATATCATTATCATGTATTAACTGCCCTCATTTATGTGAAAATGCCTATACTTCCTATTCTCTGATATACTTGTCTTACTCTTGTACATTGTTTTACATTCCTTGCCTTGCCAACAAATAATGATAGGCAAGAAGGAAAGTAGTTACTTATTTACCTTTTTCAGAGAATGTCTGTGCTCATCTGTTGTATTCTGCACTTGGGGACATGGTACCATAACGTGGTCATTGATTTGCAGCCAATATTACATTTTAGAGGAACACATCCCCCCTCATGACGCATTGTGTCCGGACGATGTTTCAGCTGTGTTTGTAAGTGGTTCCTTCCGTGCCAGCCATACGGGGGGCTTCCGGGGTGTGTGGTAGTTGAAGGGTTCCATGTGCCATGAAGCGGCTTGCTTGTCTGAGGTAAGGTTGGGTAGACTATGAGACACTAAGTCCTCAGACAGTGATGATGACCCAGACCCTGCAGGCAGAAGAGGCAAACCAACACCCAGAACACATGTCAGTCATGGTCAGGATGATGCTTATGCTTTGCGCCTCCCAGAGTAGAGGAATTGATGTCATCAACGTGTGTCCTTGATTTCTTTTGACTGACAACTGTGGACCTTGGTGAGCATGGAAAGGGTTCCACAGGGGATGCAGGGCTCTCGGGGTCCTCAGCAGTGCCTCCAGGCCCAGTGGCTGGGGACAAGGGCAGCCACTGGTGATGCCTGGGGCCAGTAGCAGGCACACACTTAGCTGTTGGGACCGGCGGCAGGTACCCATGTAGTGACAGGGGCCAGTGACAGACATACACACAGCGGTGTTGGCCAGGGCAGGTGACAAGGTCCAGAGCCAACTCCAGGCTCGCTGGTCACTGTGGGACCCCAATGTCAGTGTATGCTCCTGGGGCTGCACCCTCCTCCTCCAGGGCATGCACTACAATGCAGGTGGGTGCTCAGTGTCAGGCTGGCAGTAGGCAAGTGCACAACTGAAAAGGCTAGCTCCAAGTGCACACATGGTATGGGGGACAAGTCGGATGGCTTTTGCATTCATGGAGCCATGGAATTCTGAGCTTGCTGCCCATGTGGTCTCTTGGCTCGGTGTACATGGGGACAGAGATTTGAGTGCTTGGGCACCTGCTGTCAGCAAATACAAATACCTACGGGGCGACCGCTGGTTTGTGGATGCTTTGCTGGTCATTGGTTTCATCGGTAATGAAATCTATCAACTTTGTCTACAAAGCAGGTCCCTGTGAACTGCAAATGGGTAGGAGATATACGAATAAGAACCCTGTCAGATAGCACAAATCACATCTAGCAACCAGAGATCTTCCTAACACCCATGTCCTCTGGAAGGCTGATTTACTTCCATGCATGGAATGCAGCTTTCCCCTCTGGAGAGGCTCTGCAGGGAATCTGTGCACACGAAATTTCTATTTTTCTGTCCAACCATTACAAATAATGCCTTAGGAAAACAATCAGATTTTCTCCTGTGAGAGGCAATATGTGAGACAGTGTGTCTAAATGGCAAGTTAGGGGGTATACTTGACTTTCACTCTGAGGGAATCTGGGTGCTTTTCTAGAAGCCCAGTCAGCCTTCAGGGCAGCAAAAAACTAAGGTCCCAGGAGAAAATGGTGCAGGAGTTTGAGAGCAATGTGAATTTTTTCAATATTTGCTAATATATCTCTGGAGCAATGCTAACTTAACCAGCTCTTTGGCTTATGATTCTGGATTTATATTCCTTTCTTGTTCTGCTTTTTTCAAAATAAAAACAGCTTTCAAGTCCTGGAGTGACTTTATTAAGAAGCAATTTTAATATAACCCATATTATTTTGCTGTTGCCTAACTGGCTGAGAAAAGCAAGAAAGGGTATCTCTTCATTGGAGATAAGCCCCATTTCAAAAAAGCCACCAAGCTGCCTCGGGGAGAAGGAAAACTGAAAAACATAACTTCATGCCATGAATGTTGAAACCCAAAAAGGAAATAGGTCAGAAGAAGCTTGACTCTGCAGCAAGCAGACAGACAGTTTGTACAAAACCCTTAGTAAACAGAGCACGTGAGACACCAGCCTGAACCTACAGGATGATACCTGGTTTCATCTCACCCGTGTGAGGTTTCCATGGCCGCTGTCACCAATCACCAGCCTCAGCGGCTTCAAACACCACAAATTTATTATCTTCTATTCTGCAGATTGGAAGCCTGAAATGGGTCTCCCTGGGCTAAAATCAAGGTGTCAATAGGGCTGCATTCCTTCTGGAGGCTCTAGGGAAAGATCTCCTTCCTTTCTTGGATCCAGTTTCCAGTTTCTACAGGATGTCCTTGGCTGATGGCTCCTTTCTCCATCTTCAAAGCTTGTAACATTTCACCTTTGACCCTGTTCCCTTGACCTTGCGCCCATCATCACATCTCTTTCTGTTACCATAGCCAGGATGTTCTCCATTTTATGACCCATGTGATGACATTGGGCCCACCTGGGTAATCCAAATAATCTCCCCATCTCACAATCCCTAATCACATCTGCAAAGTTCTTTTTTGCCATGAAGCTAACACGGTTTCAGTTTCCAAGGATTAGGACATGGGCATCCGTGGGGGCATTATTCTGTCTACCACATCACCCAATGATGTATCATAAGGAATTTATGAGAATGGAAAGTGGAATAATTACATTCTGAAATAAAAAAACTGTAGTGCCTTTCTTTTGGTTACACCTGAACACACAGAGATAGCCTCTGCATGGTTGGGGTTCACTCATATCCCTACAGCTTTATGTTATCTAGACCTATCTGTTTACAGAGATGGCCTTAGACATCGATGGTCCTAAGTGGACCTCCAAAAAGGCCACTCTTGGTGGACAGTGGGTAAAATGAGGGCCACAGGAAGAAGGAGGGAAGATAAGGTGTCCTGAGGAGAATTTGAGCATACTGGATAACTTTAGAAGGGACCAGATGGTATAAGGTTCTGCATGGGATGTGTACTGAAAAGACCCACAAGGCAAAGGAAACTGAACAGGTTTGAGGCAGAGAAACAGGCAATGGGGGTGAAAAACAAGAAGATTGGATTTCAGCACAAGTTTGTTCCAGGGTCCAAGTCTCTGAGGGATCTGAAGTAACAACCTTCTCTAAGGTCTCCTGAGATGAGGATACTTTGACATGCCCAATGCAAACAGACCAAAGTGTGCCTGTGCTGTTTTCTGTTAAACAAAAGCTACTCTACTAGTTATTCCCCCAGCAAAAGAAGAATTTGGAGCTTACCTGAGGAGCTATTTCACCAGAGATAAGATTTCTGGGTAGAAGTCAAGGCCACTGAGAACATTCTAACTTTTGCTGCTTAGTCAAGTGATTTCTTACTTATGGTGCCCAACTGGGATGCTGAGATGAAAACAAGGAGCTCTTTTGCCTAGAGGTAAAGCTGGACAATCCTTGAACAGACACTACTTAACTGAGCTGGACCACAAAAAAGGGTGATTACGTGACTGACATCTTCCACCAAAACTGTCTCCAAAGAGCAGATTATATGTAGGGTCTGCAAGCCTGTCTGGGACTGGTGTTCCTGGGCCTTTAGTAGTCTTTCCATGATAAGATCTCATTAATCTGCCACAATGGGGAGCATGGTGGGAGGCTTGCTGCAAGGAGACAAAGAAAACCAGATCCTGCACATAGGCAGGTAAGCTCAACATCGGGGAAGAGAGCTTGCCTACCCAGAACACCTATGTATAGTAACTTCTGTGCTCTGGTGGGCTCCTCACAGGTGAGAGAGGCAGGGGAATTATGACCAGAAGGGCTATGGTCCAACAGTTTCACGGATCCAGAGGCACAAATCATAGGGAAGCACCAGAGTAAGATATGGGAAAGGGCCAGACCCACATTTCCTGGTGTGTACTTCCAAATTCCTTAGTGTCTCACGTATGGAACATGGGAGGAAGAGGAATTGGGACCAGTGAAGGGCAAGGTAGCAGGTTGGAAAGGCGAGAACAGGGGCCGGGAGTCAGAAGATGGGACAATCCAGGTCCCTCCCACCTCTGGCTGAGGGCTCTGGGTGCAGGTCCCTGACTCTCCCAAGCTCTAACTTTAGAAGAATAACTCTCCCAACCCCCAAGGGAATGCTATAAGCAGCAGTCAGCTCCCAGGGCTATGAAAGGCACCTTGCAAATCTAAGCCCCCACAATGGGATGCTATTTCAGAGGGTTTGGTAAACATCCCAGATTTCCTGTTCGGCCTTGTCCTTCTCTGTGTCTCCACCCCAAGTATACACACAGACACATACACACCACCGGGGCACAAGTTATCTATCTATCCCTTTGGCATCCATTATGTTTGACTTTCTTAGTGCATTTCTGTAAAAGAAGAAAACCCCAAACTATTTCTAGTTGTAATTTCAAAACAACATGTATGTGTAGATACAAAGATAAGAGAGATGTTTACAAAGTAAATCTGTAGTCAGAAGTAAATACTTGGGGCGTGCATAATGAAAAGACAAAAATAGTGCCAAAATTCATTCTAATTGAATATTTGTAGCTCATTTCCAACTGGCAAAAAGAAAAAAAAAAGTGCCATAAATAAGGAGATGAGAGATAAAACATGAGTCTCCACTGGAATTGGATGACACCAGAAAATCTGTTTCTTATCTACTCTCAAGCTAAGGTATTTCGGCAATCTACTTTTTGTTGTTGACATTTGGAAGTGAGTCGTGTACACACATGAAAGCTTGAAATGCTTATCATTTGAATTAATAACGTTTTCCCCTTTCAGAAGAGCCTCCACTGCTCCTTCATGCCCGGCTTTGGACTGAAAGTTTCGGTGTGAGTGCCAATTAAGAGCAGAGAGACAATATTTTCAAAGGTTAAATTAACAAAAATGAGAATGAAGGCATATTGAGACAACCCTAAACCCTGATAGAGGGAGTATAAGTTAGTATAATCTTTCTGGAAAGTAACCTGAAAAATCCATTAAAAGGCCTTAAAATCTCCACTTCTTTTAACATATTATTCTACTTCTAAGAAACTAGAAGCTTGGGCAAATGCATGTGAAGAAAGCATCGCATAGGAAGCAATGCTAACCAGTTCATTATAACAATTAATATAATCAACATTTATTAAGAGGATGATATCTGTGATTCTTCAACAAATGAGATAAAAGCAATTGAAAAATCCTGCAAATACTGAACTCCTCCTATATCGGTTATTTGTATGGGTTTGCAGATCTCATTCATATACATATAAGGACGATGAAAGCAAACTGGGAAGAGAACAAAATCCTACTAACGTATGTACTGAAATTGCAAGTGATTTCACTTTGAGTGTTTCAACTATTTGAGACCCCAGAGTATTTATTACATGTATAATTAGAAAAATAAGTTATTTTCATTTTTAATGTACTTGTTGTTGAAAATTTGGAAAATAAATGAGAAATACAAAAATAAAAATCACCACTATAGTGCCAATATTGAGATAACACTGGTGTGTATTTTCTGGGTTTTTTTTCTAGATTTAGATGGATTGGAAATAAATATAAATGAACATGTAAGTAGAGATGAGGATATAGATACACATATGGGTATATGTACCTGAATTTCTTCTTTTAATTGATACATAATAGTTCATCAAAACGATGTGATGGTCATTATTCATGCAAAATTTCTTATTGTTAAATGTGTGACTTGTTTGCAGATACTTTGCTACCGCGATATCACAGTGACAAAACCTTGGCCCACGGCTCCTTGGCTAGTCTCTGGTGAATACTTCTGGATAAAACAACAGAAAAAAATGATGAACTGAAACACATGCACATTTAAATGTGTATGTACACACAAATAGCCAGAGCAAATGCAGGAGAGAAACTGTAAGGGAACCATCTCTTGTTTAAAATCCGAACTCCGTGCCCCTAACGGTCAGGGAAGACGAGCTCCAGAATAAAGTGAGGTCTTGCTGAAGACACTTATCTGGAATTGCCTGCCTGCATCTCCTTGGAACCTGCCTGCATCCCATCACTTCTGTCCACTGAATACGGGATACCGCTTTCTTTTTTTCTTTTTTGTGCTTTTGATAGCAGAGCCTTTCTCTTTTTGCTTCGTTCCACAGACAGGACTAGCATTTTCACTGTGAATTTATTAAACCCAGAAAAGAAAACATGGGCCGCATAAAATAGCATGCTTCCCGAGAGATGCTCCTGTTCATTTCCGACATCCTGGCAAGTGGCTCTCTGGCCTGGGGAGGTAGCCCCCAAGTGCCGTCCAAACCATCATTTCACCTTTGACCACATAATCTGGTCCCTGAGGCTGTTTTCCTGTCCCCTTCGTGTTGCCCCTTTGAATATCGAGATCTTTTGAATATCGAGAGATGGCTTGTCACCTTAGCAGAGCCTGGAGCCCTGCGTGGGCTCTGCAGGAAGCAGCTGCTGAGCTTCCCAGAGATGGGAGCCAACTGCTGGAGACCAAGGTGAGTGCCCAGCTGTCCCCTCAGCGGCATTACATTCTGCCTTTCTTTCCAAGTAGACCTCTTCATTTCCCACGTTCTTTGCTCATTTGTTTCATATCATTTTCTTCTCACTAACTTATTTCAATTAAACAATACACAGCTCATTTTGTCTTATACCAGCATCTCTAGCATGTGTAGACTCTTTCTTGTAGTTCCTGAGTGCCCAGGAGAGCCCTCTAAGTGATCTAGAATGCACAGGTGTGTTTAGACCCAAGCCTCAGTGTTCTAGAAAAACAGATTCTCTTGAAAAAGGAATGAGACAGCTACAGGCTCTTCTTAGTCAGATGTCCTTAAGATCCCAGGCATTTTACATACTATTTCATTTAATGATAACATACTGAGTTCAGAGAGCTTACGTAACTTGTCCAAGGTCCAAGCTTGTCGGTGCTGGAGCAGGGAAGTAACCAGATATGATTTTCTCTAAAGCCAATGTTCTTTCCACTATTCCCTGTTGCCTCCCTGAGTCTCAGCTATGGAAACTTGTTCTAGATTTCATTTGTGATGAAGAAGGATAGGGTCCTGATGAACATTATCAGTTATTATAAAGTAGCATGAAGTCCCATCTTCTCTCCCTTAATGAACAGAATTTTCTTCTTTTGGTTCATTAGGCAATTTATGGTTGTTTCTTTCATGTGTTGAGCATTTCAGCAAGAAACTTTAATAATTTCACCTTGAATTCTAAACAAAGGACCATGTTAGAGTCATTTAAGAGGGATGACAGGGAGGGAAGGCTGATCCCTGCCCCGAGTCATGCCCCTCCTTTGATGTGGACAGTTCAGACTGGACTAAATTGGACATCAGGAGACCAGGCTCCAGTGCAGACGCTGCTGCAAGAAGCCTGTGGAAATCCCAGCTTCCCTCGGCTGCGGTATCCTTCTTAGTAAAATGGTGAGGGTTCGACCATCTGGGGTTTAACAAGTAGGTTTTCATCTCCATGCCAATTCTGTGAACATGGCTCTCACTTCCCAGAATGCTGTGCCCATTCAGAGATGGAAGGCTGGAAGGGTGGGTCTGTGACAGTGACAGAGCTCATCTGCTTCAGGCACAGGAGATCCAAGGTGCATGTGTCTTCCATTCCTGAGGTTAGGAAACAACTAGATCCCTTCGAGTCATGACATTTGTGCCACATAGCTCTGCCTCTTTGGCCCTGTCTAGATGCAACAGCCCCATAAACATCGGTCTACTTGGCACGTCCTGGGCAGGAGGCATCACGGAAGATGAAGATAGGGGACTGAGGAACCGTCCTCTCTGTGGGGCACAGGGGAGTTAAGCTGCCTCCTCTCATGGTACAGCCAGGGCTGGAGCCACGCCATCATGTTTGAAGCCACAGAACACACATGACTCAGGAATGTCCATGTTCTTCAGTGGTTAAAAAAAAAAAAACAAAAAACTAAAAACTAAAATCTTGGCCTTTTACATTAAAACAAATATTTTACAGAGTAGAATATAAAACATATTCACATGATTTTTTAAAATAGGGCTGAAATTTCAAAGAAATTTAGTGCGTGCCCAACCTGCTCTCTCCCAAAAGCCTACATGAGCTTTCTCTTTTATGGCATTGGTGGGACCCCATGGAAAATTCGGCAAGCAGCAGCAGGGAGAGTAGTAGGAAAGTGGTGACCAAAGAGTTCAACAGGGGAAGGAGAAAGAATGGAGACCTCAGGACCTTGTTAACCACAGAGGAACTGCAACACTTGGGGCTAAAAGCCAAGCCATGACCCCAGGGAGCTCTTGAGAGGAGTCCAGGGCTTCCAAAGGGGATTGTAGGAGACCTTAGCATGAGCTCTGTTGAACAAGTTGCCTGAGAGAGAGCAGGCAGGTGGGAATGGCAGAGAGGAAACCTCTTTTGTCTCTCTCCTGAATAAGCCCCTGGCTATTCATTAGCTATAGTCCCCATCCTCTCTATGGCCTCCGCCCGGGTCAATATACTTATTTGGCAAGTATTTACTGAACATCTATGATGTGCCAAGTGTGCTGTAAATTCCACAATCTTATTATCCCACAAGTATCTCATGTCTATTTTGCCCACAACTACCTTGATCCTGGTCTCCTTCTGTCCATCTCAGCAAGTGCTACCAGCGTCATTCCATGATCCAAGTTGGAAGCTGGGCATCATTCTCCTTCCCCCTCAGGCTCACTCTTCATCACCTAGTCAATCTCTAGATTAACTCAGAATCTGGCCTGAGTTGTTTCTTCTCCATGCTTTTGGAGCTATGATTCAGTCAGTCTTGCAGCATCTGCTTCCTATTCTGAAAGTAGAAACTTCTGATGTCTTCCCGTGGGCTTGGCAAGCAAGCCATGCTGACTTGACCTGGTGCCAAAAGCCTGAGGCCTGGGGGTCATCAGCAGAGAGGCCACTGGAAGCATGGTCAGCGCCAATGAAACCGCAGGGCACGGGGTGGGGGGCTCTGGCAGGGGGCACAGGTGGCCCCAGGGGTCACCCTAGACCAGCTCTGGCTATGATTTGGGCAGGCATCCTGCCTATGGCTCAGCTTCTCTTGTGCCTGACCATTATCTAAATACTGTTCCATGGCCTTTCTGGGGTCCTCTGAATTGCTCAACAGCCTTCCAACAAATCCCTTTCCTTGATAAGATCAGTCAAAGTCAGTTTCTGTTGCATGCAAACAAGGTCCTTGCCTAAATGAGTATAAGGCTTTTGGGTATCATTTCCCGGTGAGGAGAAGGGAGGGGACAGAATCACAGGAGATGCTGGCATGTGGTCTTAGCCCCAAGGACTTGGACAGACAAGGCACAGGCTGAGACTATGCAGTGGCAGGTGCAGCCAGGGAGGGAAATGTGGACAAGTACTCACAGCCGAGCCAGAGGGGAGGGATCCGACATGAGTCTCCAGGAGTGCTATGAAACGGGGTGGGACCCTGTGACCAGAGCAGTGGGTGGGTGGGCAGAACAGGATTAAGGAGCTAAGAACAGAAGCAGGGCAGCTCTAAGCATCCTGCAGATGCCCCTGGGTCAAAGTCATGGGATCAGAAATTAGTGCAGCTCCTATCACATCCTTATTTCCCTGTGACCTCACCCCCATCCTCCGAGTCTGCATTCGCCATGAGTCCGAGCCTCCGAATGTTCCACACACAGCCTCACTCTCTCTGGCCATGCCTGCTTGTGGAGTCATTCCAATAACATCAGACCTTGCCGCTGGACTTCATCAAGTTTTGGAGGGAAGAAACGGCATCTGCGTTTATTCACCACCACATCCCCAGGGCAGGCCACACAGTAGACACTCAATAACCATTTGTGAAAGTCATGTCTGAGAGCAAAAATCAATTGTTAGAATCACAATTTGTGCCATCTTCATAGTCCATCCTCATAAGTCAGCGAAGTGGTGCCTAATGCCCCTTCTTACAGTTGAGAAATCTCACACAAATAAGGTGACATCATTGGTCCAAGGTCATGTGACCTTGATCCAGGTCTATCCTCACCTGTGTTCTGCAGGCTCCTGCCAGTCTGTGCACTCAGATGAAACATGAGACAAGGGACCCAGGAGTTGTATGAGTTACAAGCACTTTCCACCTGTTGCCTTTTGGGAAGTCGCTCTCCCTATCTTGCTCTAATCCACAGCCAAGGAAGTGAGTCCAAAGCAGGTAGGCGGCTGGCAGCAGCGACTGCCCACAGACCTGCTGTCTCTTGCCAGCATGTTGTTTTGGTTGAACGTGACTGTCTGGTGAACAAGAGCTCTATAGTCTTCAAGCTGCTCACCCCATGCAACCCTCCATTTTTAATTATCAAGATTGAGTTCAAAGCTTCATGTCACCTGCTTGGAGTCTGTAAGCTTATGAGCCTTGAACCCCTAAATTAGCTGCCTCTGCACCCTCATTGCTCACTTCTCCACAGACATTTCTGTCCCTTCTCCCCACCCCATTTCTTGATGAGCCCAGGGTCTGCTAGGTCCTGGGTCCCGGGCTCCAGGCCCAAACAAAGACAATGTTACAGTTCAGGCCATCTCTTTGGCTATGTCAGTCTCACTGAGGGTTATTTTGAGGATTTCTGGGATAAGCACTCAAAGATGTGTTGAAACCCTCAGGAAAAAGAAAAGACGCCTACAAAAATACCTCGTATTATTGAGAGGAATTTAAACCATGTGGTTTTGCTTTTCTTTTACTGATTCTTTTACAAGTAAACCATTAAAATGCACTCCTCCAAGAGTTGTTTGATGTCCCCAGAGCTCCCAAACATTTTACAAGCTGTTTTCCTTAGAACCAAAGGATATGTTCAACTTATTTAAAAGACATGGAAGGCACCCAAATCTGAAAGATTCTTTCACAACCTTTGAATTGGGCACAATAATTTGCCTGCCTCTAACTCTCCTTGATGGGTGAAATTTGTAACTGTCCGTGTGAAACTAGCCTGATGTGGTGCCTGGGAGCGTTAGAAAGAATGTGCACACAGGAGCCAGGACCTTAGGAAAATTGGGAAGTTGGTAAATGTGACGTTTCTGATGCTGGGTCTCACTCCCTAGGTGGGTGTTGCTATGGAGTCCCCAGCCAGTAATTGAAGGCCAACGTAAATAACTGCTTATCTTAAGAGTTCCCCCTCATATTTCTTTCACAAGTTGATTTTTACAAATAAATAATGTTTCTTTTTCCATTCAAATTGTCAGAGAACAATCATTTCACCTCACGGAGCAGATTTAAGTTCAGTAGACAGTAAAGACACATCATGATTTCAGCAGCCTGCCCTATCTGGTCCAGGCTCAATGCATAACTTCAACCTGGTTCATGCAAAAGAGCTCATCATTGTCCCATCTCCACTTTCTGGGGCTCTTAACAGACATGTTTCCTTCCACAGTATTATTTTTTTATCCTGAAAAATATATTTGCAGTAGTAGCTTAAACCTCTATTTGTACAGCTGATTTTATCTTTGTAAATTCCCCATGAATTTTCTTTTTTTTTCCCCATGAATTTTCTTATGTCTTACTTCTTTTTCTTTTTTTCTTTAAAGATTTTGTTTATTTATTTATTTGTCAGAAGAGAGACAGAGAGACAGAGAGCACAAGTAGGAGGAGCAGCAGGCAGAGGGAGAAGCAGGCTCTCCACTGAGAAAGGAGCCCGATGCGGGACTCAATCCCAGGACCCTGGGATCACGACCTGAGCCAAAGGCAGATGCTTAACTGACTGAGCCACCCAGGCGTCCTCTTACTTATTTTTCTTATGATAGCCCTGGAACAAGCTTCTCACCATTCTGTCATCCAGAAAAGATAAATGATGCCTCACATAAGAAGTTAGGTAGCACAAAGCAGAGACTCCGTTTCCTTGATTAAAAAAGGAACTGCATCTTCTACTGTAGGGTTTTCAAGCACAAAATACTGGAGCACCAGAGCATAGTGAATCCCCCCATGAACATTTGTGATTGAATCAGTGAATGAATGAGTGAACCTCTAGCACTACAGAAGCTGGGGTGGGGGTGGGGTAGGGAGTATCTGAGAGGGGGGCATCCAACCAGTCTACTGTAAGGTAAGCCAATGGAAGACTTGGTCTCCCCGAAGAGCTGATGAGAAGCCCACAAGGTTGAAGAGAGAATTCAGGTAAGGCTGAACAGGTCCACTATACTTCCAGAAAAAATCAATTAGTCAAATTAAGAGACTTCTAGAAATGCCTAATTGTGTGCAATACAAAAGAGCCTTGGGCACCTGGTTCTTTTCACAGTGAAAGAGCTGTTTAGAGAAAAGCCGGTACTTTGTGGTAATTACTGGTTATCCAGTACTTTGTGAAAGGCCTCCATGATCCAGTGCTCCATGATCCAGTGTGGAATGTAGCTTGAGGGTGTCTGGGACAGGGTGACAGAGAACACTGCCTTCCTCCACATCCAGAGAGCAGGAACAGGGTGACCATGGACTCCAAGTCCCCAGGACCCCTGGGCCCAGTGACGAATTTTCGAGTAGGACAGAACTGGGCCCCCAAACAAAAGTTCCACCAGCATGAACTTCAGCTTAATCCCTCCAGTTCTTTCTGGTCTAATGTCTCCTGACAAAAAAGAAGAGCATTACAGGAGGTGAGGAGTCCTGCTTTCTGTCCTTCATCCAGCAAAATCACCCTCTTAACCTCCAACAACAGTCCTATACTTTCTTCGAAATTCTTATGCAACACGTCAACAACAACAACAAAAATGGAAAGGATGTTTTGACATCCTTAACATGGATTAGAGCCTCCGATTACAAAAGGTTCAATATTGCCCACCCCATTCTGGAGGGTCACCCACCTCACAGCTTCTCCTTGTAGGAAGTCTCAGAATTCTACACTGAATGCAGAGAGCTGGTCCTTGGTTCTGTAGGACATGATTTAGGAAGAGGAACACTTCCAAGGATCTGGAAGGATCTGGACTTCTGTGATTGCACCGTCTCCATGCCTCTCAACCAGCTGCCATTCTCATATTTCTCTTAGCATCCAGACTTATAGCCATCCAGTTTTCTTGTGTAGGATCCTGCTTCTACCTTCCTACTTGACACCTCCCCCCAAACACACACACACACACAAGTATGCAGGCACACACACACACGCTTCTCTGGACCCATCCTTTGTGTATGATAATGGTGACCCTCGTTGCTCAGAGAAGCCCTAACTTTTGCCTCCTGGCCTCAGATGCAAACCTTAGCCACAGTGTCTTCCTCTCAGTGGTTCTCCCATGCGTGGTTCCCTCCACCAATGACGGGGTCCATCTGACCTACGAATGTAGTTTTAGAGCCAGAGAAGCTTGTGTTCCAAACATGTCTGCACTGTGTTGTGTCTGTGAGACCTCAAACAATTCCCTGGTCCTCTGGCCCAACTTTTAACACAAAGACAACTTCCTTAACTCAAAGGGCTATTGGCAAGTATTAAGTGAGATGATCCATATGCCAGGACCTGACCTTTGGCCCGTATTGAGCAGAGCTCTCTGCTCTCACTGTCATAGGTTCATCGTGACCATCCATTCACCTTCCATCTCAACAGAAGGCATTTTAAACACCAGGACTAGCACTGCTCTGGCTTCTCACAGACAAGGTAATTCCTTATAATGTCGAACCTTCCAGATCTTTGGAGTTGTTTCCTCTTCCAGAGTCCTATCCTACAGAACTAAGAACCAGCTCTCTGACTTCAGAGCAGACTTCCTTCCTCACATCTCAGGCACGTGGGCCATGAGCCACATCAGGCCTTCTCAACCCTGTCTGGCCAGAAACTGCAGCACCTTGATCAATGTGGTCAGTTCAGCCCCAACCTACCCTCCACTCTCAGCCCACCATTGCCAGTTTGAACTCTTGTATTTGGGGATCAGAAAGATTCATTTCCAAAGTAACTAAAGAAGAGAGTCCTATTAGTGTTGTCCAGGACAAAGCACAATATTGGAATCCTGCTAATGATTCAACTCTGTCAAGGTATTCCCCAAGAAAAGAGGGGGAGTCAGCATTTTTGTTAGTCATCCCTGATGGCCCTCTCTGCAGCCATATTTGCTAGAATCATGGTAACGAAGTACCACAGACTGGGGCTTAAGCAACAGAAATTTCTTGTCTTACACTTCAGGAAGCTAAGCATCTAGAATCAAGATGTGGGCAGGGTGGGTTTCTCCTGAGGCTGTGAAGAAAAGGTCTTTTGTAGAGGGTGGTCTTTTTCTATGTCTTCACATGGACTTGAGCTTACCTACTTACTTGCTTACTTACAGTCTCCTCTTCTTATAAAGATACCAGTCCTCTTGGATTAGGACCCACCCTCATGACCTTATTTTAATGGATTACTTCTGTACAAATTCTATTTCCACATAAGGTCACATTCTGAGGTGGGTTAGGCCTCTAACACATCTTTTGGGGGGGACACAATCCTACTTAAGATATCATCCTTCACACTGGTAAGGCCTATACTGTTCCTGACCCTCACTTCATCACCCCACACAAGATCCCCAATCCTTATTTCCTCCCCAGCTTCCACCTCCCTTATGTTTCTTCAAAATAGCTCATCAAAATTTTTAATTTTCAAAATTAACCTTTCATGGATGGAAGTAACTCCCAGCAGACCAACTGGGGGCAAAGCAGGCCTGGGGGGTCTGGTCACCGGTCTAGGTGCTCACACTCCATGTGACTAGGAGGGAGGGGTAGGGGCAAGACTTTAGGGAGCACTGTCGGTCGAAGCCACAGACACAGAGAGCAGGAGGAAGGAAATTGGAAGGAGCCATGGGCAACAAGCTTGGCAGATTTGGGGCATGTCCAGGGAGGGCCCTGCCCTGCTGGGTCAGAAAACATGTGGCTGGTAGCCAGGAAGCACAGGGTGGGAGAGAGACAACACGGCTGCCTGCTGTGAGGTATCATGATATATCATGCATGACCCATGTGTACTACAGTCCTCTGAATATCTTTCTGTCATGTGAAGACCAGGCCCCAAAGCCTCTGCCTCTTTATCTTCTGCAAAATCCTGAGTCTTCAGTGCCTATGGACAGGCCACTTCCGTGAAAAGCCTGAGCTCACAGGGCCCTGCCCCAGCAGGCGGTTACTTTCCTCTCAGTGACAGTGCAGATCAGATGCCTCAGCCCTCTGAACACCCCCTCACCCCTTGGTCTGGAGTGCAGCTCTCTTCCCCTACTCGGCAAGAACACAGAAGCCCCTGGAAAGAAACACTACCTTCCTTGTCTATACCGTGGGCTTTCCAGCCTCTGTGTCCATCTTTGGATTCACCCTCTGCCTCCACAGGCCTCCCCTCCAGTTTCAAGCCCCCTCCCCTACATCTTCTCAGAAACAATACCTTGACAACTATTCTTCCTCTCTCCTAACTCACACTCCTTCCTCTCAACTGGATCCTTCCAGTTCACTGACTCTGGGACAATCTCACATCTAGCCCTGAACAAATTGCAACCAGAACCCCTCCTTCAAGCACTCCCAAACCCTCCATTTACCTCTCTCAGTTTTCCTGTTCCCACAGTCGAACCTCTCACAGGGCATCTATCCTTTCCCTGTCTCCGTCTCTGTCTCCTCATTCGCTACTCACTGCGAGACCCATTCCAGTTTGGCTGTGGCGTCATTCACATTTCCCTTCTTTCCTTCACCCGGCACCTGCTGTGCCCCAGCCCTTCTAGAATGCATGGATTTAAAAAGACAAAGTCCTCCAACCTCATGGAATTTGCATCCTAGCGACAACAGAGTGGTACCAAAGCAAGGGCGTAGCAGGCGTAGCAGGAGGGAGAAAGTGCGGCGCAGGGTCAGGGGACCAGGAGCGCAGATGGCGGCATGTGGCTTGTGATGGTCAGCACAGTGATCAGGGCAGGTACCTTGGAAAGGATGATATTGAAACCACAGTTGCTCTCAAAGACTGCCAAGTGGCCTTGGCCTTCCATCTTCCCCTCTGTCCTCTGTCTTCTTCCTGTTATCCCTGCTCAGCCTCCTCTGCCCTGAGTCAATTGTGGGCCCTGCTCAAAGGCAGCTCCTTGTGCTTTCTCTTTTCACTCCACAGTCTTATCATGAGGGATGCCATCTAGCCACATGGTGTCATGTGTCACCCACCATCATATGACACACAGATGTGTACCTCCATCCCGGCTCCTGCCCTCAGCTCTGGATTTGGAGATCTGACCACTGTCCTGATGCTTCCCCTAGGAGCTCCCAAACCAGCATTTCCAAGATTGAAGGCAACATCCCCTTCCCCGTCAGCTTTGTTCACCTTCCAGCACTCTCTCTCAGGGAATGGCAGCCTGGACCACCTGCTTCTGCAGGCCACAGCCCTCCACGTGCCACCTGCTTTGCTGGCTCCAGGTTCAGCTGTCACCAACACCTGTCACCCACCTGCAGCATCGGGGGGAACCTCATGCCATGATGTGGCATCCAGCTTCTCACACTTCTATTGACCTAGTCACTTCATCCACTCATTCTGTTTGTAAATATTTATTAAATGTTTCTGAGTATAGAGTCCTTCCAAAAGAAATGAAATGTGTTTCTGTCAGCTTGATTCTAAATGGGTTTAAACACTTACTTTAAACATAAATAATATCTAGATAATATTGTACAGTCTCCAAAGGCTTTTCTCATTTCTCGTCACAACATGCAGTAGGAAAGCAACGGTTGGTAGTGCCATTTTTGTGAGCCAGTGGCATCAACTCACTCAAGGTTACACCGTGGATTCCCATCAGAGCTAGCATGGAACATGAAGGGCAGGTCTCCACGTTCCCTGTTCTGTCATTTCCAATGTGCTCCCTCCACCAGCTCACCATATTCCAAGTTAATCAGTCCTTCCTCAGTACCAAGGCTGGTTGTTCTCAAACTTAGCCGGCTCCAGAATCATGGAGGCCTTAGTAAAACAGAGTGTTGGGCTCACTTGCAGGATTTCTGACTCTGAATCTTCATTTCTAACAAGTTCCCAGTGATCCTGATGCTGCTGGCCTGGGGGCCACTCCTAGACAAGCTAATGCTTTCACCGAAGTCCTTATCCCCATCTGTTCTCACTTCCTTTCAGGAGAACCTTAATGCTACCCATGCTTTCTCCCTTGATTCACCTTTGAGCAGAGACAGGCACCTTTCTTCCCTACAAGGACCATCATAGGGACTTACTCCAATATGGGCTTATGCAATCCCCCTGTCATAACCTTACTACCTCTTGGACTTGATCAAAATGTGGCTGAGAAAAGCAAAGTTTATGGAGAATTTAGAGACTCATGTTTATCCATTTCTCCAATATTCAAAAAGATTCCTAGATTGAGCCAAACCAGCTGAGAGCCCCCACCTGGTTCTGTCCTCATTTTATGTCCTCCTCTGTAAAAGATCCTGAAAGGCACTGGGTTAGTGACCTGAGATTGGGTTGAGCCATTAGGGCATACAGTAAGGCCTCACAGGAAGCAGTCTCCAAGAGCTGCTCTGCATGGCCAATGGTTCTGGCCTAGCATGGAACATGGCTGCCTCATCACTGCCACCACAGAGAAAGCCTCTCCTGATTTGTACCGAGCATTACTGTACTTTCCCTAAGCAGACAGTTTCACTTTGCCTCATGGACACTGTACCTGCTGTATCCAGCTGTGGTTGTCTCTTCTCTTTGGCCACTAGGAACTTGGCACCAGCTCTGCACTCATCTCCGGAGGCTCTAACTCCTCCTGACCCTCCCCTCTTTATTTTCCCATTTCATCAGCATGCTTATGTGTAATGTGCATTGTTTTGTTATGCTATATATATATATATATATATATATATATATATATAAATATGTCTATATAATATATGTAGATATACATGTTATGTTGTATATATTTGTTTTGCAAAGTATGACAGATCTAGGAAGGTAGGTGGGAATGGGGACAGATAGCTGAATAGGCACAGAGGGGAATGCACGGTTGGTCAATGGCAGGTACTCCCCCCCCATGAGAGAAGCAGCTTAACACAGCGACTATATTAATGAAGTCTACTGTCCGATTCCATTTCAGACTTTCCAGATGTCATGCTGGGAAGGGCTTTCAAATGTTACAGACACTGGATGCACCATTTTTCCTTCCCTAAACTCACTTAGTAAATAAATTAATTCATAAACAAACTCAGAACTGGCTATGAGCTTTGTATATTTATATTCCCTGATAGCGTTGTAATTGGTACAATCTTCTTGCAAAGCCATTTGCAAATATTTGCTAAAGTGGATACAAATATTTGTACCACTCTTAATATCTAACCCTAATGAGAAAAAAAATTAACTACACATATGCTGTTCATTATAGCCGTATCTCTCATTATTCACTAGAGAGGCTAAGTAAATAATGACAGAGTTCTACGGAATATTATGAAATAATTAAAAGTGGTGGCCAACACAACTATAGAGCAACATAGAAAACATAATCTAATATTAAATAAAATCAAGGGCATAAAAATAATTCTTTCATGTAAGGACAATTACAAGCAAAATTCCTAGAATAAGCAATGATGATGTTTATACGTGGCACTAAGATTTGGAGTGATTAGGTCAATCCTGCCTCTATTTTCCAAAACATTGTATGATGCGGTCACATTATTTTACATAGAAAAGCACATAAAATAGGGCACCTTGGTGTCCCGGTCCTTTAAGCATTAGACTCTTGATTTTGGATCAGGTCATAATCTCAGGGTCTGGAGATGGAAACCCGTGTTGGGCTCCACGCTGGGCATGGAACCTGCTTAGAATTCTCTCTCTCTCTCTCTCTCTGCAATTGCCCCCTCCTTCTAAAAAAATTTAAAAGGTACATTAAATAGATTTTTAAATGTTACCATTGAGAACACAACCTTGAATGGACAAACAGGCAGCCTGCAGGCCCAGGGTCTGGGCATATGCGAGGAGCCAGAGGCCGACAGCAGTAACTAGGAGAGAAAACATACCCGGCCAGTTGCTGCTGGGGCCACAGGCAGTTCAGGGACCTGGATGCCCAGTGGGCCAGAATCCCCAAGTATCTGTGGGCCAATTTTGAGACACCTGCTATTGGCTCGAAGTTCTTATCGTCACAGACCGTAACCTCACAGAACACTTGCCCTCAACGTTGCTGCGGGCCAGACGTCTGCTGGCTGGACACGTCCACCACAGAAACAGGCCTGCAAATGCCACTGAATCACATATTAGAAAGTGGGGTGCTACTTGTCTCAATCCAGGTGACTTTGACTTCCAGAATCTTGGGAAGAGACATACAACCGAATAAGAAGCAGTGTGAAGGTCACAGAAACCCGGAGAAGCTGTCCCAGCCTTCACAACCACACCCGGGGAGACGACCCATGGGGGCGGCAGAGAACAGAGGTTCTACTTCCCCTTTTAACTCTCTTTCTGAAAGGGAGGCATTTGTTACCAAATGATCCTGAGAAGACTATACACTGCATGGAACACAGATGGTTTTAGGTTCTCGGTGACATTCATGGACTCCCGTCTTTGAATATTTTCTCCTACTTCTCACCAGCCAGGAGGACTCTGATAGGTTTTGTTTTAAAGAGAAACTCTCTGCTGGGTGGGGAAAGTTGTGAATGAGCTCTCCTGGACAATCTTGAGTGGGCTAGATGCTGCAGAACCCCCTGAGCTCAGGAAAATTAGAGAGAGGAAGGCCAATCAGAGAACCAAAATTCCTAATCAGGACCCCCTGTTGGAGAGGCATCAGAAGCTTGAGAGCTCTGGGAAGCCCACACCAAAGACAAGCTCTTAGCCGTGGCTGCATTTTCCGAGGGAAACCTCTTCCTCTGAAACGAGAGAAGCATTGAAAGCTCATTCAGTGGACATGTGTCTGATGCTGCCTGACCTTAAGAAGGAGACCATATATTCAACCATGACTTTCTTACCCAGTCCAGGCTCCAAGAGCCTATTTCATTCAGTGCTAACTCAAGGCTTTGCAAACAGAGATTTATGCTCCAAGTTACAGTTCCTGGAGGCAACGTGTCAAAGCATATGCTAGTTCCTTCTCATCCCTCCTGTACTCCTCAAAGGCTTTTCTCCAGGAGTCAGGTATCAGTTTACCTACCTTTTCTCTAAAATGGTCAATACTTAAGCCAGGTCAAAGGGTAGATTCTGAGTCCTGGCTTAAAGCCCTGCAAGAGTCATCCTTACATCCTGCCTGCGTGCCCCAGGGCTCCTACCTCCCGACCAACCTGGCAACTCCTAACAAATCTCTGGACGGGGGAAAACTATTTGTGTTTTAACTTTGAGTTTTCTTGAGGGCAATAAGTGACTTTCCCCTCTGTCCACAGTGAAGTCCCTCGAGCCCTCAATTTTTTTTTTCTAGGCTTGATCTTTCCAGCCTCTTAATCATTTCTGGGACCATTCCCAGTACTTTCTTGGGCTTCCCTAAATCTATCCTAAAAGCTTTCCTTTTGTACTAAATAAAAGCAAGCTGAGACATTCCTTGGACCCAGAAGTCTCTAGCTTTGCATGGCCTGCAATTTTTCAAGAATGAAAAAAATATAATAATAATAAGACTAAAAAACTTCTTGGAGGAATGAGTCAGAGGCATTAAAGTAACTGCCCGTGCAGTGGATTGTCTCCATAGACTTGATACTTTGGCCCTGCTCTAGACATTTCACATGCTGGGAAAAGGTCTGAAATGTTACTGCCTTGGGGCCCTGCCACAGTTTACAGAAAGCACCTTCTCCTTCAAAAGCTTCTGTGTTAATCAAAGGTGATTAAAACCAGGTCTCCGCCCAGGGCATTCTTTCACAGTTCTGAACACGTAAGGAAAAGCAGAGATGATTATCTGGCTGGCTCAGCAGAGATTTGCTCCTTTCTATAAAAATATACATGCTGACAAAACAACAGCTGTAGATTTATGATTTGTCTGATTTGATCACCTTTCAGCACAGGAAAACCTGGCTTGTATACTCCATTAGAAGGGCTGCTGTGGGAATTGTCGGGGAAAAGGAGGCCCAACCTGGGATGCATACCAGAGATCAAGCTCGGATGTCACTCTGAGCATCACCTTTAAGATCCTGTTTGAATGTTCTAGCCCCCTGAGAAGAACTGGTCCCCTCCTCTGTGCTCCTGTAACCCTTTGGTTGGTTCTCTTCTGGCACATCATAGGGTCTGTTGTGAAATAAGCATCTGTCCACCCCACCCAAGAGACTGAGAGTTCCTTGTGTCTTCAGTGGGGGTCCATTATGCCTTTCCTGAATCACCAGGAAACCCAAGAGAGCTTCTATTTCTCCCAAAAAGATGTAAAATTTGAAGAATGGGTATCTTTATTTCCATCTAGACACAGCAAGTCTCATCCAGACTACTGACAAGGCAATTAATTGTAAGACAGATTCAAAGGCACCTTTATTCATAGGTGGAGTTCAACCAAAGAAGTCCCAATTCATGGAGATGGAAGATGCTGGAAACTGGAGAAATGAGGAGATGCTCATGCCTGACGCCTTCAACCATCCAGGAGAACCCATCCTCCTTCCCAGAAAGGTCTTAGGAAAGGATGCTTTCAAACTTATCATAAATGTGAACATTAAAACAATGAGATGCAATTTTAAATCTATAAAACCCACAGTTTAAGTAATGAACAATTTTGATAAGGTCAAGTTCTGATGGTTATTCTCATGCACAACTTTGCATGTTTGTTTGTATTGGGGGTGTATATTGGTACACATTTTCCAAACATCAGAATATATTCAACAATGGTAGTCAGAGATATAAACAAAAATTATGCTTTATTATTGTCATTGAAGATTCATTTTTTAAATAAGAGATTGAAAATAAGCTCAACTATGCCATAAATGTGGTGATGCATTCTTGTATGTTAAACTACGTGGCAATAACAAGTAAATGTTGAAATTTCAATGGCTAAACACAATAAAGTCTTGCTTCTCACTGAAAGTCTGGTGTAGGTTGGGCATCTCCAGGCAGTTTTCCCCCATGCAGTGACTCTCAGATCCAGGATCTTTCCATCTGCCACTTCCCTCTGCCATCACTAGAGAGCTATGCCAGGCATAGAAGTGGTGTCCTCACTTCTGCCCACATCCTATTGTTCAGAACTCAACGTGTTGGTCCAATCACACTGCAAAGGAGATCTGGAAACACAAACTGCCCACATGCCCAGGGGGAGGAAATGGCATGGAGAACCCATGGCAAGACTGCCACAAATCACTAAGTAAAACAAGGCACCTTTGGAAGAGGGAGCATCATCATGCAGCCATTAAAAGCATGTTCTCAAAGAATGTGTAATGAGAGGTGAACAGTCACACAACATCATGGTAAAGTAAAGGGAAGCCATGACATAAATATAGACAGTGCATTATCCTGATAACATGCGTAGACGGACATGGACATGCGTGTTCACACTTAGCACTGCCACGTTAACGCAGTTATTTCTATGTTGAAGTAATTGTTTTCTTCATTCTCTTTGAACTTTTCCCTAATTTCTTTTTAAGAAGCACACATCATTCTGAAAAATTAAGTAAAAAACAAGTAGAAGTTATTAACTCAAGTGTAATTAATATTTACGCTACATATAACACATGTAACAAGTAATAATAGTAAAGTGACTGAGGCGGGTAGACCGGTAAATATAGTTTTGCCAATTCTTAGATGAGGATCAGGGGACTTTTCAAAGTATTCCTCCAGCCCTCTGAGAACCACTGCTGAATTGAGTTGTTCTTGATGGGAATATATATGTTAAGGGAGCAGAAACTTTTCAGAATGAACTGATAATATGATATCCTGGCAAAAGAACCAGGTTTGGAGCTAGAAGATGGGGAATATTTTTCACACTTTCACACATATTCTGGCTCCTGGGAGAGAAAAAAACTTCACCTCCCAAAGCCTAAGTGTTTTCTCCAGGGTTGTCCTGAATATACAAAACATTGTTTCCAAAATGTGTTCTTAAGGTATGCAGTGATGAAAGCAGTCCCTAATTCAGGGACAAGCTGGATGAAGTCAGGATAACTGACATCTTTACTGCAGAGCTCACTGAACTCCACATACACTGATGTGCTTCCTAGGTCTCCAAGTAGCAGGTAATAATTATTTGGTGAAGGAACACTTTTTCCAGGAATATCATGGAACTAGACCCCTGATAAACACTGTGGGAAAATGTTCATTTACTGAGATACTGAGGTTAAAAGTGTATAACTCTAATCTATTAGCTCTTGTAAGGATTTGTTATATTCCATTGTTAATTTCCGTTGGTTCCATTTGCAGAACAAAAGGTCCTACAGCAGGGTCTCAGTTCCAGACTGTGCTCAGTTCCAGACTATGCTCAGTTCCAGACTGTGCTCAGTTCCAGACTCAGTTCCAGACATGTTTCAGCCTTGGCACTTCTGGAGGACTACATTCTAGAGAGACGGGAAAAGGCAGACACTGCACGGTAATCCAGAAAATGCATGGGTATCCCAGAACCATGGGGAAAGAGATGAAGAGGACTGGATCTGCTGCAAAGTGGGAGGGGCAGAACGTTTACATCACCCCTGCTGGTGCAGCCCTAGAAACACAAGTGAGAACAGAGTTCTCAACAATAAGCATATGTATAAGTTCATGTAGAAGTGTCTAATATAGCACCTGGAACATACAATCTACAAAATTAAACAACAAGGATCAGGCAGGCAATTTAGAAATCTAATGAGTAAAGTAGGTGGATATAAAAATAAGGGGTAGGAGGGGCACTGGCAATTTAGAAAGCACTTGCCCCATTCATGAAGAGAACATCAATCACCTTCAACAAATTATGCCATGCAAGAATCTGGATCCATTGATGTCAGTCTTCAAGTTGTTCTAGAAAAGCCATAAATCCAGGTTTTTTAAAATAAGATGTATCAGTGGCCAGTTGTACCCTGAATTTTCCTACTTGCTAAGAGAAGTTTCAACTTGCTCAGACAGCTCTCA
Organism: Lontra canadensis; assembly: GCF_010015895.1. Classification (NCBI taxonomy): domain Eukaryota; kingdom Metazoa; phylum Chordata; class Mammalia; order Carnivora; family Mustelidae; genus Lontra; species Lontra canadensis. Next base: position 28,154,324 of record NW_022630997.1, read on the forward strand.
GAATCATCTTTTACTCCTCTGTTTCCCTCTCCACATAATCCATCAGCACAGCCTCTCATTTCTATTTCCAAAATACATCTAGCACCTGACCACTTGTCATCACCTCCTCCCTGGTCCAGACACCACCACCTTTTCCTGGATTTCTGCTAGCCTCCTAACTGGCAGCCAGAGTAAACTTGTTAAAACAAAACTGCACAGGGCACTCCTCATTCAATGGCTCCTCATTAGACACGGGACAAAAGTTGAAATCCTTACAATTTCTTGTAAGGTCTACATGATCAGCCAGACCTTGTCACTTGGTCCCCAAACCCCATCTCATCACCCCTCTCCCTTCTATCCTATCATTCTGCTCATTGCTCACTTGGCCCCACTCACAATTGTCTCCTTGCTGACATCCCAAGAATGCTCCCAGCTCAAGGGCTTGGGGCTGGCTGTTTCTCCTGTATATTCTTCCCCCAACTATCCAACAGACTTTCTATCTCACCTTCTGTTCTTTGCTCAAACACCACATTCTCAGTGAGTACCTTCCCCAGTTCCCCAGTTCTCTTTATCTCTTCTCCCTGATTGCTTTTCTCTCCAAAACTCACTACCACCTGACACACATTATATTTTCCTCATTTATGTCTTTATACTATGTCTTCCAAAATTAGAAAGCAAGTCTTCATGAGAAAAGGATTTTGGTCTATGTTGTTCATTGTTGCATTTCTAGCCCATGGAAGCTTTAAAAAAATGTGGAAGGAAGGTAGTAAGAGAGAAGAATGAGCAAATATTCAACAAGTCACGGAATGAGGACCCATAAAATGGTCCCAGGGATAAAGTTCTGGTTATGGACAAAGCACAGTGTGAGAATGAGCTCAGAGGGGAAGGACCAGGCAGAGGGAAAATGGCATTTTTCTTGGTGTGAAACTGCCTTGTTCTCATCCCTCCAATGTAAGCATCTCCCGTCAAAGCTCTGTGAGCATCCAGCTAGTACCAAAAGGCCAGCGATCTGCTGGGTTTGGAGGAAAGTGCTCTGGAAAAGGGGCCAGAAGACCCTGGGCCAGTCATGGCCACACAGGACCTGAGATTTTCCTACTGTGGAATAGGAAGGATGGTCTCTCTCAAGTTTCTTAGAACTCTGCTACCATAGACATTAGGAGTCTAAAATTCTTCAGGAAATTAATTTTATATGTATAAGTGAGATAGTTTTATTTGAAAGGAGGACTCCAGGGAGATGAAGCAGATTCACTGCATTCAAAACACACTTTGGTAGTACTCTCTTGTTGTTAGCATCCAACAGGAAAATGATCACTGTGTCAGACCAACAGGACAGATTCATGGATCCCTTGTCAGAGGTGGGATACATTTCCTACATTTCCATGTGATTTCTTAGTTAATCAGGTATCACTGACAACAAATCCTCCAGGGAGACACTGAGGCATAGAAAGATTCAGCAAGTGTTCAGTCGGATGGGGTATGCACACAGCTAATTCAACCTCCCGCATCTGGGCCTAACTCAAGTGAACTCTTGGATTTGTGAGGCATGGCCTTCCAAGATGTGGTGCTGTTTCAGAAAAAGAGAGAGAGAGAGAGAGAGAGAGAGAGAGAGAGAGAAAGATTGCCACAACTCAAAAATTTTAAAAATAATAATAAAGAATAAATAAATAAATAAATAAATTGCCACAACTCTTTGTTTTTCTTCACCAACTATGGTCTAAATATAAAGGGCCTTTGGAAGACAGCAGGAATGACAGATAAGTACCAGGTGGAGACAATTAACTCAATGTCCTATCAGCCCTGGTGGCTCCAGGCCCAGGCACTCCATCTCTATCCACCAAACCATTATGATGGATAAGGGAGACCTATCCTCAAAAGACAGACACTTGAGATTCTTTGAGATTCTAGGTCATGCCCTTGTGTCACCTTTTAAGAAGAACCAGCTTGAGGCCAAAGGGTCTTCTTTGAAATTATGTTCCCTACCCAAATGGGACTCTCCAGGATCCCTCTGGGCTGTGACCAGAGGGTTCATTTAATAGAGAACAGAATTAGATGACCATGGTGTGAGGTTTGGACGCTGTCATTGTTCTAAGATACAGGGATTAGAGTCATGCTCAGAGAAGACAGCTTGTTGCCTTTGGACATCCTTACAGTTAACATGATTCACCCACGTTGTTGGCCTACACAACTTAGCTTTCTGATGTTCCTTCAGAGAGGCATAGCATGTGGACCCCCTCCAAAAACCTGACTGAGAAGCCACAACTTCTGTGTCCCAAGATGAAACTGCCCCAGGATCCCAGAAGATTCACAGAAGAGCAGTAGAACTCTGCACTTATTAGCTGTGGACCACTTAAGATAAGAAGGCATTCTAAGTTCAATGGAGATGCATAATAGAATAGTCAAGTACAAGGGACTACAGCGCAGGAAAGAGAAACAAAATTTTACCTAATTTAATCAACAAACTAAAGAAAAAAGTCACTGCAGAGTACAAAATAGTAAACAAAATGGAGGAAATTAATTGCTCTGTATCAGTATTTGAAATCAATGTAAGTGAGCTGAATTTCCTTATCTCAATGTAAAGACATGAGATGAGATAAAAATTGAGTAGTAAACTGCCTAGGAGAATTACATGAAAAACAAAATGACCAAAAAACCACAAAAACCCACAAATAAATAAATAAAATGACAGAAAGCTATTTCCACAATGATGGAATAGATATAGTTATACCTATTCTTCCTGCTGAGCACAGCCTGAAAACCCAGACATCATTAAACAAACATAGACTGAAAAGTAAAGAGAAAAAGGAAGACTGTCTAGGGACCCTAGAACTCAAAGAAAGATATGGTGGTGAGCTCTTTGGGTTTTCTTTTGGCTTCATATATTCCAGCTTGGGTGCTAGAGAAGGTAGCAACCTGGAAATGTCAGTAAGTACAGACAAAAATAACCTGTTTTCTGTAGCTGGAAGACCAGAATTGGGGCAGCCTAATAAGACAGAAAAGTGTGACAATAGCCATTCTACTCCAGCCAAACACCACAGAAACCCTCCTCATCCCCACCAGCGATGGTTGAGTAGAGAGCCTACACTTCCACTCTCCCTGGGGTAGAAGAAGATTCCCCCCAATCCTCTCCAAGATGGTGGCAAAGTAGAACAGCCTGGAATTTCATCTTTACTGAGCAGTATGAGCCCCTCCCCACTCCCAATGTCAGTGGACACCCCTCAGGAACCTGAACTTCAACACCCACCCAGCAGTATTGAGGCACCCTTCCCACTCATGGCTGGGATGGTATCAGAGGAGGCTTGCAAAAACACAAATTTAACAAGTATCTAGAGTCTCATAACATAGTAGCTAAAGTGCTCAAGATTCAAATATACCAATATCTGAGAAGACCTCAACTTGAGCGAAAAAAGACAATAATCATGGACATCAAAATGACAAAAAAATTCCAAAAGTTGGAATAGTCTGACAAGAATTTCAGAAAAGCCATCATAGAAATCCTTCAAATAGGAATCATAAAGAACTTTGAAACAAATGAGAAAAAAAAAAAACCCAAAGATATAAAAAACAAAATGGAAATTTTACAACTGGAAAATACAAAAACAGAAATAAAAATGCAGTAGATGGTCACAAACAGCAAAATGTAAAAGATAGAGGAGAAAAATCAGTGAACATGAAAATAAAATAGAAATTATCCACTGTGAACAACAAAGAAAATACATTAAAAATGTGGAAAAGGATTCAGGGACATGTGGAATTATAACTAAAGAACTAATATTTTTATCATTAGGGTCCCAGAAAAAGGAGAAAAGCGGTGGGGCTGAAAAATTATTCCTCCCAGAATGGCAGGAAATTTCCTAGATTTGGAGAAAAGCATATAAGGTTACATATTCAAGAAGCTGATCAAACCTCAAACAGAATAAAGCCAAAGAAATCCACAACAATAAATACCATAGTGAAATTTCTGAAAACCAAAAACAAGGGAAAAGAGCAGCCAAAGAGAAAGGATCAGTTAGTGGTAGAAGAAAAAGCAATGCAAATGAGTAGTGGGTTTCTTATCAGAAACCATCAAGGCCAGAAGGAAGTGGCACATTTTCCAAGTACTGAAAGGAAAGAACTGTGAATTCTGAGTTGTGAAATGTGAAAATATCCTTCAGGAAAAAGGGGAAATAAAGATATTCTCAGATAAAGGAAAACCATGAGTATATGTTACCAGAAGACCTTTCATAAAAGAATGACAATAAATTTCACTAAACACAAAGGAAATGATATAAGGAGGAATATGGCACTAACACCAAAGAAATACAGACAATTATAAGAACATACTATGAGCAACTCTACGCCAACAAATTTGACAATCTAGAAGAAATGGATGCATTCCTAGAGACATATAAACTACCACAACTGAACCAGGAAGAAATAGAAAGCCTGAACAGACCCATAACCAGTAAGGAGATTGAAACAGTCATCAAAAATCTCCAAACAAACAAAAGCCCAGGGCCAGATGGCTTCCCAGGGGAATTCTACCAAACATTTAAAGAAGAACTAATTCCTATTCTCCTGAAATGGTTCCACAAAATAGAAATGGAAGGAAAACTTCCAAACTCATTTTATGAGGCCAGCATCACCTTGATCCCAAAACCAGACAAGGATCCCATCAAAAAAGAGAACTACAGACCAATATCCTTGATGAACACAGACGCAAAAATTCTCACCAAAATATTAGCCAATAGGATTCAACAGTACATTAAAAGGATTATTCACCACAACCAAGTGGGATTTATTCCAGGGCTGCAAGGTTGGTTCGACATCCGCAAATCAATCAATGTGATACAACACATTAATAAAAGAAAGAACAAGAACCATATGATACTCTCAATAGATGCTGAAAAAGCATTTGACAAAGTACAGCATCCCTTCCTGATCAAAACTCTTCAAAGTGTAGGGATAGAGGGCACATACCTCAATATTATCAAAGCCATCTATGAAAAACCCACCGTGTATATCATTCTGAATGGAGAAAAACTGAAAGCTTTTCCACTAAGGTCAGGAACATGTCAGGGATGTCCGTTATCACCACTGCTATTCAACATAGTACTAGAAGTCCTAGCCTCAGCAATCAGACAACAAAAGGAAATTAAAGGCATCCAAATCGGCAAAGAAGAAGTTAAACTATCACTCTTCGCAGATGATATGATACTCTATGTGGAAAACCCAAAGGACTCCACTCCAAAACTGCTAGAACTTGTACAGGAATTCAGTAAAGTGTCAGGATATAAAATCAATGCACAGAAATCAGTTGCATTTCTCTACACCAACAACAAGACAGAAGAAAGAGAAATTAAGGAGTCAATCCCATTTACAATTGCACCCAAAACTATAAGATACCTAGGAATAAACCTAACCAAAGAGGCTAAGAATCTATACTCAGAAAACTATAAAGTACTCATGAAAGAAATTGAGGAAGACACAAAGAAATGGAAAAATGTTCCATGCTCCTGGATTGGAAGAATAAATATTGTGAAAATGTCTATGCTACCCAAAGCACTCTACACATTTAATGCAATTCCTATCAAAGTACCATCCATTTTTTTCAAAGAAATGGATCAAATAATCCTAAAATTTATATGGAACCAGAAAGGACCTCGAATAGCCAAAGGGATATTGAAAAAGAAAGCCAAAGTTGGTGGCATCACAATTCCGGACTTCAAGCTCTATTACAAAGCTGTCATCATCAAGACAGCATGGTACTGGCACAAAAACAGACACATAGATCAATGGACCAGAATAGAGAGCCCAGAAATAAACCCTCAACTCTATGGTCAACTAATGTTCGACAAAGCAGGAAAGAATGTCCAATGGAAAAAAGACAGCCTCTTCAATACATGGTGCTGGGAAAATTGGACAGCCACATGCAGAAAAATGAAATTGGACCATTTCCTTACACCACACACGAAAATAGACTCAAAATGGATGAAGGACCTCAATGTGAGAAAGGAATCCATCAAAATCCTTGAGGAGAACACAGGCAGCAACCTCTTCGACCTCAGCCGCAGCAACATCTTCCTAGGAACATCGCCAAAAGCAAGGGGAGCAAGGGCAAAAATGAACTATTGGGATTTTATCAAGATCAAAAGCTTTTGCACAGCAAAAGAAACAGTTAACAAAACCAAAAGACAATTGACAGAATGGGAGAATATATTTGCAAACGACATATCAGATAAAGGGCTAGTGTCCAAAATCTATAAAGAACTTAGCAAACTCAACACCCAAAGAACAAATAATCCAATCAAGAAATGGGCAGAAGACATGAACATCTGCAAAGAAGACATCCAGATGGCCAACAGACACATGAAAAAGTGTTCCATATCACTCGGCATCAGGGAAATACAAATCAAAACCACAATGAGATATCACCTCACACCAGTCAGAATGGCTAAAATTAACAAGTCAGGAAATGACAGATGCTGGCGAGGATGCGGAGAAAGGGGAACCCTCCTACACTGTTGGTGGGAATGCAAGCTGGTGCAACCACTCTGGAAAACAGCATGGAGGTTCCTCAAAATGTTGAAAATAGAACTACCCTATGACCCAGCAATTGCACTACTGGGTATTTACCCTAAAGATAGAAACGTAGTGATCCGAAGGGGCATGTGCACCCAAATGTTTATAGCAGCAATGTCTACAACAGCCAAACTATGGAAAGAACCTAGATGTCCATCCACAGATGAATGGATAAAGAAAAGGTGGTATATATACACAATGGAATACTATGCAGCCATCAAAAGAAATGAAATCTTGCCATTTGCGACAATGTGGATGGAACTAGAGGGTATCATGCTTAGCGAAATTAGTCAATCGGAGAAAGACAACTATCATATGATCTCCCTGATATGAGGGAGAGGAGATGCAACATGGGGGGTTAAGGGGGTAGGAGAAGAGTAAATGAAACAAGATGGGATTGGGAGGGAGACAAACCATAAATGACTCTTATCTCACAAAACAAACTGAGGGTTGCTGGGGGGAGGGGGGTTGGGAGGGGGGTGGGGTTATGGACATTGGGAGGGTATGTGCTATGGTGAGTGCTGTGAAGTGGGTAAACCTGGTGATTCACAGACCTGTACCCCTGGGGATAAAAATATATTATATGTTTATAAAAAATAAAATAAAATAAATTTTTTAAAAAAGAAGGAATATGGGAACATCAGGAAGAAAAAACAGAAAAAGCAAAAATATTAATAGCCAAAATAGACTTTCCTTCTCCTCTTTAATTTATTAAATTATGATTGACAAACCAAAATTTGTAATGATGTCTATCTAATGCAATTCTCAGTGTATGTAAAGGCCATAAAGAGAAGAAAAGTCTCTATACGTCACTCAAACTACTAAAATTTCAACACCTAGACCGAAAAGGTATGTGTGTATAACACTCAAGCGATTTGTAAATAGAAAGAAAAACAAAAAGTAGAGCTTTCAGAAAAGAAAAAATAAAATGGCAGACCTAAGCCCTCATATATTAACAATGATTATTAATGCAAATGGTCTAAACACACTATCAACCAATCAATCAATCAATCCTAGAATAAGTGAGTTCAGCAAGGTTAAAAGAAAAAAAATTAACAGAGGAAAATCAACTCTATTTCTATATGCTGGCAATGAACATGTGGAAACCAAAATCCCAAACACAATACACTTTACAATAGCCCCTCCTTAAAATGAGACCCTTTGATATGAATCTAACAAAACATTTGCGGGACTTGTATTCTGAAAACTGTTATACACAAATGAAATAAATAAAAGCTGATCTACATAAATGGAGAGACATATTGTGTTCATGGATTGAGAGTCTCATAGTAAACACGTCAATTCTCTCCAAATTGCCAAACAAGGTTAATGAAATTCCTATCAAAACTCCAGCAAGAATTTTTTGTAGCTACAGACAAACATATTTGAAAATGTATAGGAAATGGAAAGGAGCTAAAGTAACTAAAACAATTTTTAAAACAAAGAAGAGAGGGGGAGAATTTACATATAATAGAGATTTACTGGTCAAGACTATGTTGTATTTTCACAAGATCAGTGGAACAGGATAAAAAGCCAAAAGACAGGCTCACAGGTAAGAGGTTTTTGACAAAAACTGAAAAGCAGTTCAGGGCGCCTGGGTGGCTCAGTGGGTTAAACCTCTGTCTTCGGCTCAGGTGGTGGTCTCAGGGTCCTGGGATCCAGCCCCACATCAGGCTCTCTGCACAGTGGGGAGCCTGTTTCTCCTCTCTCTCTCTGCCTGCTTCTCTGCCTGCTTGTGATCTCTTTCTCTGTTGAATAAATAAATAAAATCTTAAAAAAAAATAAAAAAGAAAAGAAAAGCAGTTCAGTGGAGGGAGGAAAGTCTACAACAAATGCTTCTGGAGTAATTGGACAGCCACAGGCAAAAATATGAACCTCAACTTAACCTCACTCCTTACACAAATTTAGCTCAAAATGCATCAAAGATGTAAATGGAAATCTAAAACCATAAAATGTTTAGAAGTTAACCTAGGAAAAAGAGCACTGTCTAGATCTTAGTGAAGACTTCTCAGACCTGACATCGAAAGCATGATCCAAAAAAGAAAAACAAACAAACAAACAAACAAACAATAAACTCCACTTCATCAAAATCAAATATTTTTGCTCTGTGAAAGAAAGACCCTATAAAGAGGATGAAAAGACAAGCAACAGACTTGGAGAAAGTATTTCCAAATCAGGTATCTGGCAAAGGTTTCATATCCAGAATTTATAAAGAACTCTGAAAACTCAATATTAATAATAATGTTTAGAGTTCCAGATAACATATTTAAAAAACTAAACATACTCTTACCCTATAACACGGTCATTTTATTACTCCCAGGCATTTATCCCCAATGAAATGAAAACTGATGTCCACACAAAGACTATACATGACAGTTCACAGCAGCTTTATTTGGAATAGTTAAAAACTGGAAACAACCCAGATGTCTTTCAGCCAGTCAGGGTCAAACAAACTGTGGAACACCCATTCCATGGAACACTACCCAGAGGGGGGAAAAAAAAATGAACTAATGATACATAGACAATGCAGATGGATGTCAAGGTCACTGTGAAACAAAATGAACCTCCCAAATGCAAATGCTGTATGATTCCATTTACTAGTATTATTGAAATAACAAAATTATAGAAATGGAAAATAGTGGCTGCCATAGGTTAGAAATGGTGGGGCAGTGGGGAGTAGATGATAAGAGAAGTTTAGCGTGAGGATGATATTGTCGTGATGAACTAGGTCTGTCTCTTGAATGATCTGGTGGTTCCATGAATCTACACATGTGGCAAAATGGCATAGAACCACACACACGTGTTGTACCAAGGTCTATATCCTGATCTTGATTATGGAAGATGTGAGCATTAGGGGATACTGGATGAAGGGTTCAGAGAACCTAAATGTATTACCTTTGCAACGTCCAGTGAATTTATAATTAATTTCAGAATAAAAAGTCAAAAAAGGCACAAAATAAAAAACACAGTAAAGATGGGATGAAAATGAGGGATGGGTAATAATAAGTGGACTTTAACACAAAAGAAGTAAGGTTGGTCTATATTGAAACCAGATAAAGTGAAATTCAAGGGCAAAAACTTTAAGTTGAGACAGTTAATGATAAATCACCAATAATAAAAGACATGTTCCATAGGCACCTGGGTGACTCAGTTGTTGGGCGTCTACCTTCAGCTCAGGTCATGATCCCAGGATCCTGGGATCGAGCCACACATTGGGCTCTCTGCTCAGCAGGAAGCCTGCTTTCCCTCTCCCACTCCCCCTGCTTGTATACCCTCTCTCACTGTGTCTCTCTCTGTCAAATAAATAAATAAAATCTTTAAAAAAAAAAAAAGATATGCTCCATAATGTCTAACCATCATTAACCTTTTCATACCGAACAACCCAGGAGTAAAATAAATAAATAAAATAAAACTTCATGGAAATACTTTTAAAGCCTTTAAAAAGCAACTCAAACAGAGCAGAAGATTTTTAATTTATTTCTTTCAGTCCAGATACAGAAGATTTTAATAACATAATCAGCTTGATTTTGTGAATATATAGAAAGGTGTTTGCTACAGCCCTAAGGGAATTATTTTTTCTTATCCCATATTTTCATATTTATAAAAGCAAACCATGTAATAAAATATAAATACTCAATGAATTTCCAGAAGCAGAGGGTGTACAAGTGTTTTAAAAATCATTATTCAGTAAAACCAAATACTACCAAAAGATGATAAAAATGTCCATTTGAAAACTTAAAGAGGAATTACATATAGGCTAGATTACCTATAATGCAATGAAAAGGAAACTTTCATATCAGTACTGTGTTTTACATCTAAAATCATATTCAAAGACACTGCTTGGCTTTGGATATTTTTATAGTGTTAAAACGCAAACTAACAATAACTGAACCAACCAGAGAATAAAATTCTGTATTGATGTAAACAAAATCTGGAAGGGAACCCACAAAACTCTCACAACTGTCTCTGTGGAGGTAACTGAGGTTGAAACCAATAGTTGACAATAACTTTAGCTAATCTATAATGTTTGAAGTTCAACCCTGGCTGCACCCATTATTTATGTGACAAATCCATAGTTTTTAAAAATAAGAAAAAAGTAATTCATAAATACATCACACACATAATTTAGGAATTTAAAAAAATAAAAGACTAAACAAAAACTTACGAATAACAAGTACAGGTGACATCAGTCACGGTCGTGTTGAGTGCCGTAGCTGTGGAGCTTAGTGTGTGTCCTTAGTCTCCGTCCATGCTCACAGTTTCCCTTGACTCCAGTAACTTTATGATCCATGTAGACAAACAAGGGAGCTGTGTGCGGTGCTAAAGGAAGAGTGGTTGCATTTGGAAAGCCCCACCTGGCTTCAAGGCCCAGCTCTGACACTTAGCAGTTTTGTGGCCGGTACAAGTCACTTAAGCTCTCTTAGCTTTGATTTGTTTTGTTTGCTTCCATTAGGATAAGAACACTTTGCAGAGTGGCTATGAGGATGAACTGTAACTATTTATATGAAATCATAAGGTATATATTTGCACACACACATATACGCGAACACATCCGTACATACATGTATGGAGAGCTAGGTGGATGGATGATAGACAGACAGACCTACATCTGTCTCTCTTTCTTCTCTAGAGCTATATACATATGCTTAAAAATATGCACCAAATTGGGTTCTAGAATATTAATCATGATTATCTTAGGTAGGGTGAATTCTGGTGGTGTTTACTTTCTTTATAGAAGAAAACAGAACCAGAGTTGTCTGGTTGTCCCTGTGTCCTCTGGACAAGACTTCCTGATGCCCCTCAGGCTCCCAGGAAGTTGTCATTTGTCCTAAAGGTACTAAATGGTGGGAGACGCTCTAGGGACAGATGAGTATACTTTATATTGAGGCCACTTGAGTGACACTCAGAACTGTCCCTGAGAAATGAGGCATTTTATTTTCCCACATGGGGAGCCATGTCAGAGACATTCATACTGTACTTTCTAAATACCTCGAAGGCAATCTGGGACTGCAGCCAAGTCAGTCCCAGCTGGCTGGGTGCCAGTTTCCCCCGGGTATTCTTAGAACCTCTGACTGAGTCCTCAGGCCCTGGTATCCCTTATGGCCCAGAACCAGAAAGGCTGGACTGCCTTCCCAGTCCCTATACCAGTACAGCCCAGAGGTTATGTTCAGGGGCAAGAGAAAGAGATCAGGCACCTGGCAGCTAAGATCAGGTCCCTTTTGAACTGAAAAGAAAATCCAACTGTCTTTCTGCAGGCCCCTAAGACATGGAAAAACCCCAGCAACCTCTACTGACACAATCAATACAGGACTTAAAAGTCAGTTGTCAATCAAAAGCTTTCGTATCAAACCATGTTCAAAGGAGGACAAATATCTCACAAAGAATATATGGCTTGTTTGAGGAGACTATAGTCAATCTAGCAAGCAGATGGGCTGTGGAGCAGACAGGGAACCTCTCTGGAAGGGAAATGGGGGAACAGATCGCATGGCAGGAGACTGGGGGTTGGTTTTCTGGAACACAGACCACCAGGCAATTAGAATCAGCCAGCCCCTCAGTAACCAGGAACTGGACTGTCACACGGAATGAGGAATAAGATAACACCTGTAAGAAAATGTCCATTTACAAGCCTAAACCCTGTATTAGAGTGAGGGTGATCATTCCTCGAAGAAAGAGACAGAGAGAGACAGAGTGTGTGTGTGTGTATGCACATGCGCATATACCCACTATATACACATAATTTTTGACTCATTTTTTTCCACTTACTAGCAGATTTTAACCATCCTTCCCATTGCAAAGATGCAGACATAGCTCATCCTGCCTCAACCTCTAGGAAAATTACGAGTTTACTGCATGGCTGAGTCATTGGGTTGGTATTTCCTGGTTTATGGTACAGTCCAGAGTCAGCAGAGGTTCCCGTGCCCTGATCACTCCGGCTCAGAGCCTGCGGGCACATCTTCCTTCTCCTCTGCCCCTGGGGCTGGGCAAAGGAAGTTCAGCAGGTAATTAGCGGGGTCCCAAGGCCCTCCATTCCAACTCGGCTTTCTGCATGGCCCCCAACACTCCCATCCCTGCCACTCTAAACTGGGTGGACCTTCCCTCCCAGTGTGGAATCCTGGAAATTGGAAATTGCTTGTTCCAATGCCATTGGCTTCCTATCACCCAAAACTGCCTTTGTATCTCAGGATGATTTATGGCACCATTTCCAGTACTCCAATCCCTTTGCAGACTTTTCTCAATTTCTTCACTGCAAAGGTCAACATATGGACCTAGCTCACCCTTGTGAAACTAGAAAACATGCATTCTAAAGCAAGATGGGAAGACCAAGTGCTAAGTCAAAGATTCATGCCCTCAGGGTGTCTGGGGGGCTCACTGGGTTAGGTGACTGACTCAGGTCATAATGTCAGGGCTCAGCGTGGGATCTGATAGAGATTCATTCTCTCTCTCTCTCAAAATAAATACATAAAATATATAAAAAAGAAAAAGACTCATACCCATGCCAGACTGTGATATAACTGGAGAATCTTAAGGACAGGGGTAGCAGAAAGAGCAGAGGGTAGAAGTGGGAACATTCATTCAACAATATTTGCAGAGCACGGTTCTGCCCAGTGACAGGGGATGAATTGAGAGGAACAGCCAGGTGCCAGGAGGTGCCAGACTTTGCATGGCCCATTTCTTCTGTCAGTGTCCTTGATAGTCAGTGTCCTTGACCCGAGCTCGTTGTGCCATGGACAGCGGGAGCCACCCTGCTCTGCCCTTATAGAGCAGGAAGAATAGCCACAGAGGTGAAGCACCTGGCCAGAAAAAAAAAGCTCAGACAAGCACAAAATTCCAGTAAAACCCAATTTTTAAATAAAGTTATCAGATCAGAAATCCAAACAGTGAGCACTTAAGAGCAGGGAGGTGCATAAAATAAGAAAATGCTGTACTAGGCACTTTTTCGGTTGGGTGAGAGTTATGGCCGTGGTGCTTTTAGTGCCTGGGAAGGGTTATAAATAGCCAAGGAAAAGGGATTTTCCCATATGCTCTTTCAAATATGCACAAACACACACACACACATTCACATTTTAACACCGTACTGTATTTTTCAGACGGTTTCAAATTTAAAACAAATGAGTGACTCAGATGGAGATATTGAATGTGCCAAGTTTTAACCCGCAATGAGTTACAACAAAGGAGCTAAAAGCATGAATGTGTGAAGCAGCCTCAGGACACAAACCAGGACTCTGACCCTTGGAGGAGAGAGGGTTCCCATGGAGAAGCCTTGTCTCACTAATTGCACAGAGCACCTGGCCACAGGATTATGAATCCTGACCTTTCCTGGTATGCCCAGATGGCTCCTTCCATGGGCAATAGGGGGTGCCCAGTGGTGAAGAGGAGGGGCTCTGGAAATTCAGCAGATCATTCTTTTGTTTCTCTCTAAACCACAGACAAGGAAAATCAGAACTTTCTCTCCAGATTCAGGGCCCCCCATTTTTTTTCCAGTAAAAAAAAAAAAAAATCAAACTGAGAGATATTTCAGGATTCCATAGTCATGATGTCTTGACTACCTACAAATGATTAATCCTTGTCCTGGCAGTGATCAAAGGAAATCTGTTTCTAAACAATGCTGCCACATGAACAGAATCAAGAAGAAAGAGCTGGAAAAGGTGTTCTCCTACCCGGGGGGTGCAACACACGCTCAGAGGACATTTGTAGCAAGATGAACAATAGAAATATGCATTTCTCCATCCATTTGTTTATTTATTCTTCATTCAATAGCTATTTACTGAGTGTGCTGGGCACTAAGGGCTAGGGTAGGGACAAAAATGAATGCATTTCACAAATATATATGGAACACCTACGATGTGCCAGGCTCTGTATCAGGGGCTGGAGATCAGTGATGAGTAAGACCAGCAAGCTCCCTTCCCTTACGGAGCCTGCATTTTGCTGGGGAAAGACAGAGAGTGAACAAACACATAACTAAGCAAGAAAATGACCAGGAAGGAAGTAATGACCATGAAGGGGAAGGAGGTAGACATTATCTGGGGGAGGCCAATCTGAAATGGATTGTATTTCCACTAAAACTTGAAGGTTCACAAGGCAGGAGTTGCATAAAGAGCCAGAATGAGCATTTCAGCCTAGGGAAAGGCAGAAAGGGGGAAAGGCCATGGTGTGTTCAGAGCACTGAAGGGACCCACATACTGATCTCTTCCATGTTAGCCAGATACTAGACTCAGCAGCCGTGGAATGATTTATGACACGAAGGGGCATCGAAAAATGAATATAACTTTTCCAGGAGAAGATGGAAGCATCTATGCCCTTCTTGACAGATGAGGGTACAGATCCTGTGGTGGTGATGTTCCAAGGCCCCAGGGTAAGTTCCTCTGAGGCTGATAAGGTGAGGATACTGAGGAAGGAAAAGCAAGACTATGTTGCAATAATTAGAATGGAATCTACAAGCAAGGAACTTCCTACTACGGACAACAACTGTTACATTACCTTGCCTCAGATGAAGAAAGTGCTAGAATTGACTCAATTACCAAAACATAACCCCGTTTATGGTGAAATTTAGAATTCTAGTTCTACTGAGTTTTATGCTATTTATGGTTCTATGCCTGCCAAGGGAATGATTTTCAACTTGAAATGTGATCCTGTGTTTAACCGCAGAGCTGGTGCTCTAATGTCTAACTTATTTAGTCCTCATGGCCATATATTAAAGGATAGCTGGGTTGAAAAACCTGGCGAACAAATGCAATCATGGAATGTTAAAAAATACAAACCTATTTCTAAGCCAGCAGCCTCTGATCCTACACATTTTGCTTGGTGCCCAGATGGGAAGCACATTTTAACGGCTATGCACGCTCCCAGGTCAGGTGCTAATAATGGGTACAAGCTTTGGCATTAGGCCAGCCCTATCCTGGCAGCCATTTTTTTGGCTAGGCTATTGCCAGCAAAAACAATAGCTTACTAAGCCGTTAAAAGTGAAGTACCCGACAAAAAATCTAAATTTGTAGCGATTGCTGGACTCTCGGCTTTAAGAAATAAACCAATCACCATTTCCAAGCTCTTGGAGGAGACACCACTGTTGAATTAGAGATCACAACCAGGAAATGATAAGCCATTGTCAAAAGCAGCTCTTAAAAATCAAAGGCAATATGAAGCTAAGAAAACTCCAAAGCAGGAAGCAAGAAATGACAAGAACCAAGATTTGGCACCTTCCCTGCCCCACAGAACACACCCCGAAATAATGCATGTCTCCATTCACATCTGGAGACCTGAGAAAGATGAAAAATTCAAGAACCAAAGACCTGAAAGCAACTGAACCTTGAAAGAACAATCAGCAACAGAAGCACAGCTAGAAAAACTCTAAGTTGGAGAAATGTTAAGAGATGTCATTCTTCTCCAGGAACAGGAAGATTTGAAATTGGTTCCTTTAAAGACTGACAGAAAGCAGATTGTTAGCCTAAATCAGTGGAAATGTGTCTTGTGTCTTAAACCAAGTACCTGAATTCCACCTGCCCATCCCTTTCCCATGTTGTCTACTGCTCATTGGTAACTCAACCATACTCTAAGCTTTGGAATATATGTGAAATTAGTTAAATAATGTCCATGAAATTGGCTTTTCCTACATTCCAATACACAGAGAAAAGAGAAGCAAATTTCATAGTTAAGCTCAACAGACTGAAAATCAAACATCGTTATTCAGTGTCATTTACCATACAAATGAGTAAAGGCATTTTAAAGTTAAAAAAAAAATGTAACGCATTAGACTAGATAAAAGAAGTCAGTGCAAAACAAACAAGATATACAAAAGTTCATTTCTGGGAGTGCCTGGGTGCCTTAGTTGGTAAAGTGTCTAATCCTTGATTTCAGCTCTGGGTTCTTAGCAAAAGAAATCTCCAGTCTCCTGTGTGGGTGACAGAGGTGGCTCCAAGTGAAAAAATGAAAAAGTGAGTGCCCTCTTCCAAAAAGCTGGGGAAAACACTGTTGCTGTTGAAGGTTCTAACATATTAAACTTTTCTTTTCTTCCATGATGTGAACTATTCTGAGATTATATAGGGAGAATGGATTTGCATTTTTATTGTCATTAATTACTTCAAAAATCAAGACTGGTGTTATATTAATATTTAATACTCCTGTATTTCTTTGGCTAAGCATTACTCTCCATATCCCAAGTCTTCCTCAATCTAATTATCAATATTTTTATTTATTTTACTGAAATAGATTTTCCAGAAATTATTTTTTTATTTTTTTATTTCTTTTCAGTGTTCCAGAATTCATTGTTTATCACCAAACCCAGTGTTCCATGCAATACATGCCCTCCATAATACCCACCAGCATGCTCATCCAACCTCCCACCCCTACCCCCTCCAAAACCCTCAGTTTGTTTCTCAGAGTGCAGTCTCTCATGGTTCTTCTCCCCCTCCAATTTCCCTCAACTCGCTTCTCCTCTCCATTTCCCCATGTCCTCCATGTTATTCCTTATGCTCCACAAATAAGTGAAACCATATGATGATTCTCTCTGCTTGACTTATTTCACTCAGCAGAATCTCTTCCAGTCCCATCCATGTTGATACAAAAGTTGGGGATTCATCCTTTCTGATGGAGGCATAATACTCCATAGTATATATAGACCAAATCTTCTTTATCCATTCATCTGTTGAAGGGCATCTTGGTTCTTTCCACAGTTTGGCAACTGTGGCCATTGCTGCTATGAACATTGGGGTACAGATTGCCTTTCTTTTCACTACATCTATATCTTTGGGGTAAATACCCAATAGTGCAATTGCAGGGTCATAGGGAAGCTCTATTTTTAATTTCTTAAGGAATCTCCACACTGTTTTCCAAAGTGACTGAACCAACTTGCATTCCCACCAACAGTGCAAGAGGGTTCCCCTTTCTCCACATCTTCTCCAACACATGTTGTTTACTGTCTTGTTAATTTTGGCCATTCTAACTGGTGTAAGGTTGTATTTCAATGTGGTTTTGATTTGACTCTCCCTGATGGCTAGTGATGATGAACATTTTTCCATGTATCTATTAGCCATTTGTATGTCTTCCTTGGAGAAGTGTCTGTTCATGTCTTCTGTCCATTTTTTGATGTGATTATCTGTTTTGTGTGTATTGAGTTTGAGGAGCTCTTTATAGATCTTGGATATCAGCCTTTTGTCTGTACTGTCATCTGTGAATATCTTTTCCCAAAAGTATCTTTTCCCAAAAAGGGTTGCTTTTTGTTTTGTTGACTGTTTCCTTTGCTGTGCAGAAGGTTTTGATCTTGATGAAGTCCCAAAAGTTCATTTTCTCTTTTGTTTCCTTTGCCTTTGGAGACATATCTTGAAAGAAGTTGCTGTGGCCGTGTTTCCAGAAATTTGATAGAGCTTCTGTTTGATAAACTTTCTAGTCCCTAAAGAGCTTTAGAAAAAACTATTTTCAAATTTGTATTTAATTTTTTTTCTTGGAGTAGAATTCTAATTCAAAAATCACATACCAACAGCTTTGAAAATACTGCTATTGCTTTCAGAAATCCT
Source organism: Lontra canadensis (assembly GCF_010015895.1). NCBI lineage: Eukaryota > Metazoa > Chordata > Mammalia > Carnivora > Mustelidae > Lontra > Lontra canadensis. The sequence goes on from NW_022630997.1 coordinate 28,172,368, forward strand.
CTCCTGCTTTTGAGAAATCGGATTCCCATCTGATGTTCATTTCTTTACAAAGAAACTATCTTCTCTTTCACTTAGCTTGTTGGCCTTTAGGACACTTTTGTCATTGTTGGTTTTCTGAAATGTCACCACAGTGCAGGCCTATATATATCATGCCTGTTACATTTGTACTACCCAACACTCAGTGGGTTATTTCTTTCTTTCTTTTTTTTTTTTAATTTTCAGCGTAACAGTATTGTTTTTGCACCACAGTCAGTGCTCCATGATCCGTGCCCTTTCTAATACCCACCACCTGGTTCTCCCAACCTCCCAACCCCTGCCCCTTCAAACCCCTCAGATTATTTTTCAGAGTCCATGGTTCACCTCCCCTTCCAATTTCCCTCACTCCCTTCTCCTAACTCCCCTTGTCCTCCATGCTATTTGTTATGCTCCACAAATCAGTGGGTTATTCCAATTTGAGGATTCATGTCTCCTTTTCTGAAAATGTTGTCTTCTGTTATTTATTTCCTCCCTTCAAGCCTCTGTTTTGTTTTTCTTTCCCTTTGCAACCTCAGTTAGATAGGATTTGGAACTCTTTGATAAACCTATTGTGTCTTAATGCTCCATTAATACATTCTGTTTCTTTGTCTTTTGGGGTTACATTTTGGAAGAATGTTTTGTGGCCATCCTCCAGCTTACAAATTCAGATTTTAGCTATGGTGATTCTGCTCTTTAATATCCGTTTTTAATTTCATTGTTCTTTTTTTCTCCAGATCACTAAGATTTTTGTTTTAATATATAAATACTCTCACCCATTTCTGCAACATTATTTCATATGTTAACGTTGATTATACTTCTTCTAAATTTCCTGATGCTCTAAAATTTGCCTCCATCTTCTTCATGTAATCTGTAATTTCAATGTAATTTTCATGTAATTACAAATGTGGGCACTAATGCCTGAATCATAGAAAATAATAATACAAATGTTAACTGCTGTTTGAGTTGGTTCGTATCAGAACCCAGGGGTAGAGAAATTAACACCTGGAGGAAATTGATATGGTAAAATTGGTGCTGTGATGGATGATATATTTTGATCTAGGAAATTTCTGAGTGCCTTGTTCACTGTCCCCTAAGAGAAATCTACCCCTGTCCCTATGTCCTCTATCCTGAAAGGTAAGATGGGAGGAGTTCTGAGGAACACCAGGCATCCCTGCAGTATGGAGTTGAGCACATGAGGCCAAGCCTGGGCAGGAGGAGAACCCTGAGACTGTTGGGTATTTGTAGCTTTCTACTGTGGAAGGTAACCTGCAGCACCCTTCAGGGTTTCTATTCTCTAGGCCCATCTGTTTTGTGTTTTTTATTTTGATTTCCACTGATAGCTCTTGAGGATAGCTGAGCATCTTCTTTCTGCCCAAGAACTGAGCAAAGCAAACTGTAGCCAAAACCAGCAGCTGTTGGTTTGCTTAATAGGGAAAATATCTCCCAGAGCTGCCAAGGAAGCATGATAGAAGGGGATCGAAGAAACTTTAGGTTCTTTTCCCAACATAGAAAGCAAATTTTAGCACACACCCCAAAAATGTTCACATTCTCACTTCCACTCCCAGATTCTGCATGGGAGACCCCTGACTCATTTTTAGAGGTGCTGCCCAGCCATTTATGGTGGACTAAGTTGGTCCATAAATACATTCCAAGTTGTATCTGTTTGTCTGTGCTCTTTCTACATGGGCTAAAAACTCCTTGGAGATAGAGTTCCAGGGTTTTGTGATATGGAGAAACCCTGCACCCAGCCAGGACAATGTCCCTTTCCAGGCTAGCCAACATCCCTGCCTCTCAGGTTTGCAATCAGATGAGCACAGACTTGGTGCCAGTCTGTGGGCTGGGGTTTTCCCAGGCATGGAAAAGGGATGTAGGGACCTTGGATGTCAGTTAATGCCACCTGATAGCGGCCAACTCTCCCATTACAATCTGGGCAGTTGAGAAACTGGGACAGGCAAGTCATTCCCTGTCCATTTCTCATAGTCCAGTCCTGTTTTTTGCCTTGTTTGTAGTGTACCCCCCGACACAAGATTTAGTTAAACCAAACTGTGCCCCCTCATACTCTCCCCCCATACTTCCCCCTCCAGCTGAGCTGCCAAGAGGCCAACTGACTGCTGGGGATAGCAGACTTCCCTCTCTCCCAGCACTGGAAAGAGAGGAAGAGTCCAGCTGAGACCTCTTCTTCTTAAGTGCTTCCAGCCTTGCCTGTCGGGACAGAGCAGGTCTGAAAACGAGGGTGAATACGGGTCAGAAGGGAAAAGACAGCTTCCATAAACATCAACAAAACCGCCTGGAGCTGGGGCCAGAGCTGGTGCATTGCTGTTTCTAGATCAGCTTTTACCTAAGACTAGCCTTGCAGTGAGTCAAGAATGGATCTCGAATCAAGGATGAGGAGGGAGCATCAGGACTGAGTCTACACCAGCCTGGGCCAGCCTGACTTATGACTGCCTCTGATGGATTTTCTTGCCAGAGGCCCAATGCTGTGTGACTACCCTTTCTCCTGTGCCCTCAACCACATTCCCAGGAACTGGTCCTTCTCCACTCCTTCCCCTATTCAGGAAGGACCTTCCTGATGACGTCCAGGGTTTTGCATGGTGCCAGTGATGACTTTGGGATGGGAACTGTAAATTTTCTCTTTGTTCTTTCTGTCCAGGCATCCCCCACCTGCCCACACCTAGACAGTTTTGACAATCACTTAGACTGGACTTGAGTTTCCACTTGATAACAGGAGGCATAGAGCAGAGGAAAGAGTTATACTTAGGGTTTTGTCAAATACTTGGTTCTACACTTACTATCTCTGTGACCTTGGGCAGGTCATTGATCTCACTGAGCTCTACCTGCCTCAGCAGTGAACGGCAGAACAGAAACTCCCATGGTGGCTTCTCTGTAGGAATAGCTCTATGCTGACTGGTTCTGTTGGCTCTCCCAGCCCTTCTCTAACAGGCTGGAGGAAAGAATTCCCCTCCACCTCTCCCTGTTGTCTTCCTGAGTCCTGATACCCAACCAGTTGCCTGTTCTGGCCTGGCCTTCTGCTCCTCTGCTCTCAGCAAACCACCCTGCAGTGTTGGGACAACTGCCTTTATCTACAGTGCCCTCCTAATCCCATCTCAGTTGGATTGAATATGTCTAGTCTCTCCTGCTCTCCCAGCTGAATAGGATTACAGTAGAAATCATTGCCCAGTCTTGGGTCTCCTTGTACCACTTTTACTGCACTGTCTTCTCAATGCTGGGGCAGGGCTGGCTGTTGGCTCCCCAGGAACAGAGGCCAAGGCATGCAACATGCTTCTCAGGAGCACTTGTATGTATGTTTCATACCCAGAGGTTTCCTGGATTGAATATATTTAGGAAGCACGCAATGAAGTCAACAGTCCTGGACTGGGGGTCAGGAGAGCCTCAACTTCACACTCTAGCTTCACACAAGTTACCCAAATACCAGTATAAAAACACCCTTGAAACTGTTCCTCCCATTGTGTCTTCTACTTTAGAGAAGGTAGAAGGCACCAACTTCTATTCATTGTCAAAGCTGGAAACCTGGGCTTCACCTTTGACCACTTTCTCTCCCTTAACTTCTGCATCCAGCCAATCTCTCCATCCAACCAATCTCTACCCATTATTAGTCCTGCTTCCTCTAAATCTTGGGTTTGTGCATCTGTCTGTACATCCACTGCTCCATCTTGGTTCAGGCCAACATCATCTCTGGCAGTCTTTTTAAAAACAAATATGATCACTACACTCCTACACATAACATCTTGCAATGTCTCACCTTGGCTCTGTGGTCAAAAATAAGCCCTTAATACAATTTCTAAGCCTTTGCACATTCGGCCACTCGCTACCTCTCCAGCGCCACACACCTCTCCCCACTTCAGGTGTTGTGTCCAGACTCCAGAATGCACTTCAACTCAGTGCTGAAAGAAGATGTCTTGTGCCATCAGGATTTCACCAATGCCATCACCACTGGCTGTATGATTTCATACCACGGCATTCTTCATCCAGCCTGAGTAACTCCTATTCATTCCATGGGCCTCAGCTCCAACATTATCCCTTCCAGGAATCCTTTCCCACATCTACCCAATTTGGTTTAGGTGTCTGCCCTCCCAACCTGCATACTCCCTTCATTCCTTCTTATAGTAATTGGCATCCTGCATGGAAACTGCTGGTTTTCTTGTCCGTGTTCAACACTAGCCTTAGACCCTTCAGATGGCAGAGATGTCATCTCTCCTTTTCCATGTGGTGTCCCTTGCACAGAGCTAGAAGACACTCAGTATTTCTCTGATACACTCTCCTCCTCTAGAATTAAATTTGCCAAAAGGGTGGGTTAAGACCATTCCAGATTAAAGGAGACTGAGAAGACATGACATCTGAATCCAATGTATAAAGCTGGTTTGGAACCCAAAGCAGAAAAGTGGTATTTGTGGGACAACTGGTGAAATCTGTGTAAGGCCTGTAGATTAGATCGGTGTCACATCAAATTAATCTCCTGATTGTGATCATTGTACCCAGGTTATATAAGATATGTCTGAGAAATTTAGGTATACAGAATTCCTCTTAGGTTTTTTGTGTCATACTTTGTTAATTATAAAATTATATTAAAATAGAGGTTTTAAAATGCAAGCAAAATAAAGGTGTGGGTTAACTGGAAAGAAGGAGAATCAACTTCAGGATTCCCTTGGAACTTGATTTTCTTAGTAAATCCAACATGTGTTTTCTTTTCCTTCGGCTTTTCTCTATCCATAGCAGGTAGAATCTGCAGGTTAAAGCATGGGGAAGGAGTCTTATTTCTGCATGTCTGCATGGAAAGGCTGTGGGTACTTCAGCTGTTGTAGTGTGAATGTCATCCTCCAAAGAGCCCTGCTCAGTGCCATCAAACTAGTCTGCCAGCTGATGGATGAACTTCCCATCAGTGAAAGTGGGCAAGTGCCAACTCAAGCCCACTGGACAGGGGCAGGGCAAATGGCTCCCCAGACTTGGCTACACATTGGAGCTGCTTCCCATGGAGTCAGCTTAGCTTCAACCTACTGAGAAGGACGGCGCCTGAAACATTCATGAGAATGGATTTCACAAACAGATAAGAACACCAGGAAAGAGAGAGCCCCTCACAGCATGTCTACAGCCCAACCCCAACCCAGAGCTCCAGCCCCTGCCTTTCATCCCCCGGCCAACCTGGGTCACCCTTGGCCTTGTCTTTAAGGCGCAGATGGGATTGTCTGAGTCGGGGTTGGAGCCTTCCTTTCAGATGTTAGGAGTGCAGAAGGAGTGGCAGGTGAAACTCCAGGCCTGGTTCATCAGCTCGAGACTTAAAGCTGAGAAAACATCCCCTGCAGCCCTCGGTCAGGCCCGGCGCCCTCTGTGAGCCCAGTGAGGTCCTGCTGCTCTCCTCCGTGCCTCGTGAGCCACAGGAAAGATGCTGTTATCCTTGCTCCAACAGCCATAGAAGCACTTGGGCTCAGAGGCAAGAGACCCAGAGCCCATCCACCCAGACCCCAGAGAAGGGGTGCCAATCTTAGTTTGGGCATGCCAGGTGACATGGTGACCACTTGCCCCTGCAGTTGCCCTGAGGTTGTTAAAATAGAATGAAATGCAATCTGTCCCCTACAACTTCCACCTCCAGATCAAAGTTCTACCCTATGGTGATTACACAGAATCCGTTTGTTTTCTCTACTACATTATATTACTTTAAACATCTGGAGACAGCGATCTTTTTCCACCCAAGTCTTCTTCCCCACCCCCCCATAAGCAGCTCATTTGGATTAAACAATTCTTCCACTCACCTCCATACAGCACAGTTTCTAGGTTCCCCAAGATGTTAATCACTATCTCCTATGTTCACTTTCAAGGTTCTTTCTATAATGCAATGACAGTTAAAATAGGAAGTCCAGACAAAGTAGCCAGCACAGAGGATAGCAGAACTACCTCCATTCCACCATTATTAATGTAGGCCAAGATGGCCTTCTTAGAAGTGGATGGTGATGCTGGCTCCCACTGAAGTTACCAGCCCCCCAAACTCCAAAACATTCACTGATATTTACTCCACTAACTTCTGGATGAAAAATATTAAATGTTAGTCACTGTTCATTTCATTTCAGCAGTTAACATCAATTTCACTCCTGCTGCTGGGCCTCCCAAGGCCCTTGGAAGAACGTCCTAAAGAAAAGTGCCTGGGTGGGTCCAGGCACATTGCCTAAGATGGGAGAACACACAAGAAGGCAAAGCATCAGCATGGCCCAGCTCAACAGATGAGGCCTCCCTTACTCTGAGTGAAGTGGAGCAGAGAAGAGCCTGACGCATTGGAATGTGGAGATGAGGTAACAGGAAGCCAGTGTGTTCCAGAGACATATGAATGGCTGTGAGAGATGCTGGAGGTGAATGATGGGCAGTGCTGGCTGTGTGGCCCCTTAGAAGCCAAATGGGAGCCTGCAGACTTGTGGGTGCAGAGGAGGGGTCTTGGTGACTCAGACACCCTTCCTCACCTTCATCCAAGTAGCTAAGACAAAAGCATCACTCGGGCTTGGCCACTTCTCAAAGAAAGAAAGAGAGATTGAATGCGCACCTCACAGAGGATCTGATTTACTGATCCTGAAAGAAACACTGAACCTTTTTCATCTTGATAGCATCCAGACTCCCAGAGGAGCATCAATTCACTTTCACAGAAAATAATAACATCTTCTCTGCTCTGGAACAGCAAGCCACAGTCCGAAGGAAGAAACTCTACCTAGCAAAGTGGCACCAAGAAAACCTCTCCTGCAAAGGCAAAGAATGCATTAAATTGATCCCTTACAAACACATCTCAGCCGGGGAGAGTTCTGTGGCAGTGAGCTGTCAAAAAGAAAACCAATGTGTCGGATTTTCTTTCATCACATAAAAGAAGTCAGTGAAATGGAGCACTAGATTTTACTAGCAAATGCACCAGCAGCAACACACACAAGGTAACCTTGACCTCTCGCAGGATTCTGCATATTTCAAAGTTCCTGTGCAGATGAGTCAGGTCAGCTGTGGCCAAGTGATTCCATAGTTAAACCACCCACAGTTTAGACCACGGCTAGTCTAAGGTCCACAGAAGGCAGTTTCTGGGTGGTAACAACAATTGGGAGGTTTTGTGTACAGCCTGTGGTCGCTGGAGGTGTGCAATAGCCTTTTGGCATGCACAGTCTCATATCGTGGTGGCCCAGAGGCAGGGTCTCTGGTTGATGATCACCATCACTTCTGGTTTGAAGTTGTGGCAATCTGTTGTTTCATGTAAGTTGCCCACTTTCTTCCCTTTCCCGCTTAGGTTTTGTTGCCTTCAGAAGTATTCAAGTCATCTTGAAATTATACATCTCAATGCTTTGAGACTAATTTTTCTTTTTTTTTTCTAATTATTCTTTAACAGGAAAATTTGCAGGATACTTCATATGAAAAGATATATTTAAAATGGGCAGCATAGAGCACCTGGGTGGCTCAGTAGGTTAAGGGTTTGACTCTTGGTTTCAGGCCAGGTCATGATCTCAAGGTCATGAGATTGAGCCCCAGGTGGGCTCTGTGCTCAGCAAGGAATCTGCTTGAGTTTCTCTCTCTCCTTCTGCCCCTGCCCTCCAATACCCCTCCTACCACATTCATGTATTTGCTCTCTCTCTCTCTCTCAAATAAATAAATAAATCTTTAAAAATGGGTAGCCTGAATAAAAAGTAGAACTTTCAAGGGCTTTGGTGTGCTTCAGTCAGTTAAGCATCCAAGTCTCAGTTTTGACTCAGGTCATGATCTCAGTGTCACAGGAATGAGCCCCACACTGGGCTGTACTCAGCATGGAGTCTTCTTGGAATTCTCTGCCTCGCTCTCTGTCCCCCATCCCCACTCTCTCACTCTCTCCCTCTCAAAAAAAAAAAAAAAAAAAAAAAAAGGAAAGTAGAACTTTCAAACCAAACCATTCTGAAAGAAAGAACTAGCTAAAATTTAAGAACTGTTATACAATTTGAGCAGAGTAAAACAACAATGGTAGCTAATAGAGCATTTATTCCATGTCAGTTACTATCTAAACACTTTATAATATTAATTTTTTATAGTTCTGTGGCAGCCCTGCATCAAGGAAGTTCATTGGCACCATTTTCCCCACAGCATTTGCTTACTTTCTGTCTCTATGTCACATCTTGGTAACACTCACAATACTTCAAACTTTTTCATAATTATTATTATATTTCAAATTAATTATTATATTTGTCATGGTGATCCATGATCAATGATCTTTGATGTTCCTACTGTAATTGTTTTGGGGTACCAGGAACCACATCAACATAAAATGGTGGACACAACTGATAAATGTTGTTTGTGTTCTGTGAATTGCGAATTTTTGAAAAGACAAACTACACCCAAAAAGAGAAAGTTGTTTTCTCATGGTTACTCTTCCAGTAACTTTAAGAGATAGGATTTGAACTCAGAGCCCATACCTTAATTTCTTAACTACTTCTCCCTCGATATACAAACACACCTTGGAGATATTGCAGGTTTGGTTCCAGACGGCCACAATAAAGCCAGTCAAATGAATTTTTTGCTAGCCCAGTGCATATGAAAGTTATGTTTATACCATACTGTACTCTATTAAGTGTGCAATAGCATTATGTCTAAAAAAATAATGTACATACTTTAATTAAAAAATACTTTATTGCTAAGAAATGCTATCATCTGAGCTTTCAGGGAATCATAATCTTTTTGCTGGTGGAGGGTCTAGCCTTGATGTTGATGGCTGCTGACTGATCAAGGTAGTATTTGCTGACAGTTGGATGGCTGTGACAATTTCCTAAAATAAGACAATAAAGTTTGCCACATCAATTCATTCTTCTTTTTACTTGAATGTTTAGGGCCATTGTAAAGTTATTAATTGATCTAATTGCAGTATTGTTGTGTCTCAGGGAAGAGGAAGGCCTCAGGAGAGAGAGAGAGAACAGTCAGAACACAAACAACATTATCAGTTGTGTCCACCATCTTATGTTGATATGGTTCCTGGTACCCCAAAACAATTACAGTAGGAACATCAAAGATCATGGATCATGGATCACCATGACAAATATAATAATTAATTTGTAATATAATAATAATTATGAAAAAGTTTGAAGTATTGTGAGCGTTACCAAGATGTGACACAGAGACAGAAAGTGAGCAAATGCTGTGGGGAAGATGGTGCCAATGAACTTGCTTGGTGCAGGGCTGCCACAGACCTTAAATTTGTAAAACACGAGGTGTGCTTACAATCTATTAAATCGTCCTTTTGAAAGACAAAAACTCTCAAATTATGTCAAATCAAATATACTGTTTACTTATTACAAAATCTTCCTCTCTCTCTCTCTCTCACACACACACACACACACACATGCACACACAATAAAAATTAAATAGAAGATAGACAAAGCTGTTATCAAGGCATAAGATCAAGTTTGCTCAGTTCAAGGAATTTCAAGGAAAAGGGAATTCCCTCCACCCTCAGACATGAGACTACTTCTCCATAACAAAGCTATCACTGTTCCTGGCACGCATCCAGCTCTGCTCTCAGTTGATTAGGAACCCAGGGAAGATATACAAGCATCTACCTTGCTCTGATTGTCAAAAATGGGGTGGCACTTGGACAAACTTATTTAAGAAATTGAAAGAGTAGGTGCCTGGTTGGCTCAGTCAGTAGAACATGCAACTCTTGATCTCTGAGTTATATGTTCAAGCCCCATGTTGATGTAGACATTACATACAAATAAAAATCTTTAAAAAGGGGGGGCATATGCCACAATCTCAGGGGCACCTGGGTGACACAATCAGTTAAGTATCCAACTCTTGATTTAGGCTCCAGTCATGATCTCAAGGTTGTGAGATCAGCCCAGCCTCAGGCTCTGCACTGGGCATGTAGCCTGCTTGGGATCCTCTTTCTCTGTCTCCCTCTAACCCTCTCTCCCACTCTCTCTCAAAAGAAAAAAAAAAAAAAAAAAAAAAAAGGAAAGAAAGAAAGGAAGGAAGAGAAAAAGAAAAAGAATTAAAAGAATAAAACACAAAAGACCAATTATTTAATTAATAAAATTAACAATTGATTATAGAGCTAGAGATGTAAAATATAAAGATATGAAGGTACTGTTTCAATCAAAAACAATGCAAATTTTCAGAAAGTTGTGGAAATTTTATAAAAAATCTACTGTGTTCTTTGCTCCTAGTAAATATCTTAAAGAGTAAAAATCATTACAAGTTCATATATAGACTAAATCCAGATACTAAGAATTAAAGGGTAGTTCCTTTCCCCCAAAATAAAGTTAAAATTTTAAAATATAAAACAATATTAAAATAATATTTGTACTAAAAAAGAAATTGAAGGTAAAATTAAAAGCTAATAGAAGTGAATATAATCGAAGTTTTATCCCAAAACCTATAAGGTATAACCAAAGAAGCACTCTGATGAGCATTTATAGCTTTAAATGAATTTCCCTTTTTAAAAAAAAATCTGAAAATAATGAAACATTCAATTTCAGTAGATCTTCAAAGTCAAAACCTGGAGAAGGAGTTAATGACGGTAACACAGAAGTTAATGAAGTGAGAATGACATATAAGAAGATAATAAAATAATGAGTCCATTCTGAGCTGGAGGTCTTGCTTACCTGATGCCTCAGACAATCTCTGAGTGGAGTTCACAGACCTCTGTCCTACATCACAATGCCTGGGTGGCATTCCATGACCCAGTGTTGGTGACCTCACGACCTCAGAAGGAGCTCTTTGCCCAGCTCTCCTTTAAAAGTTCTTTCTCTAAATGAGCCAAACTTGAGTGGGCTCTCAGTTTGGTGTTGCCATAAACCATGGTTCCTGGCACAGTCAGACCACTGGTCTTCGAGCAGGGACCCCACAAGTGGCAGATCGGGAGAGACTCCCTCCTTCATCCTCTGGGAGAAGCAGCCAGAGTACACCGCAGGAATCAGCTGGGTTTGGAGACTCCAAACTGGGCCGTGTTCCAGAGATAGAAACACTCAGTCACAGGCCAGGTGAGCTTGGAGAGCAGCCAGATACCAGGGAGACGGGAGTGACTGAGCACTTTTCTCCAAGGTCGCACTAAGGAGTTGGACCCCAAGCTCTCTGCTCCTCCAGGCAGGAGATTGGGAGGACACCATTTTCATTACTGTCCAAAGCTCTACGGAAAGCGTTCAGGGAACAAAAGCTCCCAAGCAAACCCGAGCAGATTACTTAGCCTGGCCCCTGGCAAGGGTGGTACAATTCCACCTAGGGCAAAGACATTTGAGAATCACTGCAACAGGCCCCTCCCCAAGAAGATCAGCAAGAACATCCAGCCAAGACCAAGTTCACCAATCACTGAGAACTTCAAAACTTCACTACAGGAAAACAGCACATAAAATTCATGGCTTTTTCCCCATGATTCTTTAGTCTTTCAAAATTAATTTTTTTTTAATTTTATTTTTTTCTTATTCTATTTTTAAACATTTTTCCTCTTTCTTTTTTTAACTTTTTTAAACTATTTTATCTTATTAATACCTTTTTAAAGAATCTTGTTAAATTTAGATTGTTATAGTCATATTCTATCCCTTCATTGTATTTAACCTTATTTTTTGTATACATATAAGCTTTCCTTACTTGAAAAATTTGGGATACAGTTTCTTGTACAGATCAAAATATACCCTAAATCTAGCATATGGCTTTCTTTTAGTCCCCTGTCTGATCATATTCTCTCCTTTTTTTTTTTCTTTTTTCAACCAACTTCTTACCAATTCCCTTTTTAGAATCTTTTTAAATTTTCATCTTTACAGTCATATTCCATCCCTTCATCATGTTTACCCATATATATATATATATATATACACACTTATATATATATAAGTTTTTCTTTCTTTAAAATTTGGGGAGGCAGTTTCTTCTAACAGACAAAAATACACCCAAAATCAAGTCTGTGGTTCTGTTCAAATCATATATTTTTTCTTTTTTCTTTCTCCTATCTTCTCCCCCCAGTTTCGGGTCTCTTCTGACTGGGTTAGTGTATATTTTTCTGGGATCATTGCTACCCTCTTAGTATTTAGTTCTCTCATTCACCTATTCTTATCTGGATAAAATGACTCACCTCAAAAAAAAAAAAAAAAAAAAAAAGAACAAGGGGCAGTACCAACAGCTAAGGGCCTAATCCATATGGACATTAGTAAGATGTCAGAACCAGAGTTCAGAATGATAATTATCAAGATGTTAGCTGGGCTTGAAACAAAGCATAGAAGGTACTAGAGAATTCTTCTCTGGAGAAGTAAAAGCCCTTTCTGGAGAAATAGAAGAACTAAAATCTAACAAACTTGAAATAAAAAAAGCTATTAATGAGGTGCAATAAAAAAAAAAAATGGAGGCTTTTACAGCCAGGATAAATGAGGCAAAGAGAGAATTAGTGATACAAAAGACCAAATGATGGAGAATAAGAAGCTGAAAAACGAGATAAACAACTAGTGGACCACAAGGAGAAAATTCAAGAGATAAGCAATACCATAAGACAAAACAATATTAGAATAATTGGGATCAGAAGGTATATTGGGGCAAATTATAGAAGAGAATTTCCCTAATTTGGCAAAGAGAACAAGCATCAAAATCCACCAGCCCTACAGGATGTGGGTCTCTGGCTGGCAGCCAAAAGGGTCCAGTAAGTGCCCATCAGCACAACCAGGAAAGTCAGCACAAGAAAGGCAAGTAGAAAACCAGAGGGAGCCCATCGTGATGAGACTGTGTCAGCTCCAACTTGGGGGATCCTCAGGCATGGAGAGCAAAGGAACACGGTGCCATCCCCTGCCAGTGCTCATACTCTCTCCCTGCTGCCCAGGCCTGGTGCCAGCCTCTTTGCTGCCAAATGATTCTTTTACAACGAAGCAAGTAGAACCATGTAGGTGTGGTCAAATGAATCTGCAGTTCCATCACTGACCAACCTGGTCAGTCCCTTCATCTGTTGAATTTCCATTTCTCATCTCATTTAGCAAATGAGATTATTACTAAGTGAATCCATTATTTGATGGCAAGTATTGCTGAAGGTACTGATGATAAAGCATGAAACTGTGTCCCTTTGCAATCGTGGTATATCTTACCTGCATATAAAAAACATCTCAGCAAAATGGGTGAGTATTAACATTGAAAAGTCTACAAAAACATTCTAAATTATTGACAGTGATTCTGAGAGGCAAGTCAGATGAAGAGGTTGGATGGAAATTGACTTGCCCCCCAGGCCCAGGGACCCGTAGCCATTGGGCTTACTCACCATCTCCATTTTCCAGAACACAGAGTCACTGCTCCCCTTCAAGAGAAGCAACTTTGAAGAATGGCCAGCAACAGTAGAAGCACGTGGGGAAACGTGTTTTCTGTATGTGTCTATGCAAGCACGTGCACCTGTGGAGTATTCTGGGGGTAAATGGTAGCATTGGGGTCATAGGTTAATTTTGTACCTCCCACTGTGCGATGTGGTAGAAAACTGTGAGAAAAGGTAGCTGTTAACACAGTTGTATGCAAGTTAAGATTAGATTCCATATAAATCATGCACTGCTCAAAAGTTTTGAAATCCAAAATTCTAAATGACAAGGTCTCAGCCCATTTTTATATTTTTAATGAAATTCTTAACTCCACACCTGTTTACAGATACTTCTGTTAATTACGCTTTCGGGTAACTTTTTAAACTGATTCCAATTTGTCTCTATCTCCGTGAATTTTTAGAATGGAGATCATACCATTTTATTTATTTATTTATTTTAGATTTTTTTTTTTTTTTTATTTGACAGACGGAGATCACAAGTAGGCAGAGAGGCAGAGAGAGAGGAGGAAGCAGGCTCCCTGCTGAGCAGAGAGCCTGATGCGGGGCTTGAGCCCAAGACCTGAGCCGAAGGCAGAGGCTTTATCCCACTGAGCCACCCAGGAGCCCCTGGAGATCATAGCATTTTAAAATCGGGACATTTCCTAAAGGATATGAAAAAATATTCTTCACCATTGGCTTGGTTGACCCAGTATCTCTGAGTACCAAAGATGTATGAATTCATGAATTCATAGTGTTTTGTGCCTTCTGCAAAATGATTTGATCAGCCACCTTCAAAACCCAGCATTTTCACTAGTTCCATCATTAAAAGCAGTGTAATTCTAGTTGACACGATTTGAGAGTTTCAGGAGAAAGGTTTATAAGTTCTGAGATTCGTATGGTTGTGACTCGGTGTGGTATTTCACTCTTATTAGTCACGAGATCAAAGTTTCTAAGGCTTTATTACCAAATAAATGTTGACCAGCGTACACTGAGAATAGCTAATATAAAGGGAACTCTCTCAACGTGTCTTATGTTCATTTCGCTTAGAGTATAGTGTTTTGGGATCATTTTACATTTGGGTAAAAGTTGGCAAAGCTTCAAAAAATCTCCAAGAAATCATGAAAAGACAGAGATTAGTAAATTTATATTTGCAAAATTAATAGGGAATTAAGGGCTTTCTATAATTTTTTTTTTTTTTTTTTTGCTGTAAATATGAGAGTTCAGAAAACAATGCATCTTTAGCTAAGGTCTAAATTCTCAAAGCTTCATGTTTGGTACTTCTGATCATTTCCATCACTGTTCTTTTGAAATGCAAATTAATGCTTTTTAACAAGAAAAAAAAGAAAGAAAGAAAGAAAGAAAAAACCACAAGCCTCTGTTGCTGATACAGTTTGGAATCAAATAATTTTTGTCCTCGTAATTCAGAACATTAAATAGCTAATGCATTTAATGCCACTGATTGATTATTCAGGGCTTTGACCACAGTTTTAAATAGAATCCAAAATAGGGGTGCCTGGGTGGCTCAGTGGGTTAAAGCCTCTGCCTTCTGCTTGGGTCATGATCCCAGAGTCCTGGGATCAAGCCCCGCATCAGGCTCTCTGCTCTGCAGGGAGCCTGCTTCCTCCTCTCTCTCTCTGCCTGCTTCTCTGCCTATTTGAGATCTCTATCTGTTAAATAAATAAATATAATCTTTAAAAAAAAAAAAGAATCCAAAATAATCAAAGTAGAGTAAACAACTTTATCCAAAGTAAACTTTGTTGCAGAAGTGCCTCCCCCCACCACGTAGATTTTAGGGCAGGAATGGGAAACACTTTTGAGGGATTTCACACAGAATCATTTTTGGAAAATCTTCGCTGGAATATGCAAATTATTCTTCAGCATGCATTTTAAGTGAGGGAGGGAGGACTCGATTTCATTTCAGTTTTAAATATTTTGGGGTCAAAGGGGTTTTCAACATGCGAGTTGTCTCTGGAATTGTTTTCATTTTCAAGTGTCAAGATTTACATCAGGACGGCCGACTGGCTATGGGTTTCTCCCTTCCCTGATGCTGTTCCCCTGCTGAACTCAGAACAGTTGCCTTAGGGAGGGGAGAACCCTCAGGGTGAACGAAGTCAATGTGACTTTAAAAGTGATCAAAGTGTTTTCCACGGTGAGGCCTTCACTATCTGAATGCAGAGTCTCCCAAAGCGGTAAGTCAGTGATAAGTTTTTGGTCACCAGCCTTATTCACACTTTTGTACACCATCGCTTGCACTAGCATATTAGTGTGAATCTTAACAATAGTTTCACAGTGTATACCGACGGTTAAACATAATTGATATAAAGATGTTTCTGGGGACGCCTGGGTGGCTCAGTGGTTTAAGCCTCTGCCTTCGGCTCAGGTCATGGTCTCAGGATCCTGGGATTGAGCGCTCTCCTCATCGGGCGCTCTCCTCAGCGGGGCGCCTGCTTCCCCCGCACCTCCCCCTCTGCCTGCTTCTCTGCCTACTTGTGATCTCTCTCTCTCTGTCAAATAAATAAATAAAATCTTAAAAAAAGATGTATAACTTTATGTGCTTTACAAAGAACAGCTACGATAGATGGCTGAATGTTCTTGAGTTGTGTTTGTATTTTGTTTTGATTATGTTCTATTATCATTCACCCTCCTATGAATTTGAGTGTCAGGACAGTCTTTGGGGGGAAAAAGAAGAGGATGGACGGAAATCAGAGCTCAGGTTCCATAATCAGACCAATGAAGGCCACAGTCCCTCTGGAAGAAGAGAGGGCTGGCTGCCGTGACCCTGCGGCCTCTGTGCTATGAGCCTGTGGTCTCTGACTATGCACAGCCTTGCAGACAACACCAAGGGGAGTTTGAGCCTCAGTGAATATCTGTTCTTTCTCTACTCGCTCTCTCCACAGGAGGGACAGACTCACGTCAGCTGCAGAATTCTCTTCCTCCATGAGCTGCATATTAAGAAATGGAGTCCAGCTAGATAAATAAAACAAGTCCCTGTGGCAGAGACCCTTGCCGCCTTCCACAGCCAAGAGAGGCCTCCCACCAATGGATGGCTGCCCTGAGCAGCTGAGGGGCTGCCTCATGTTTCAGAGCTTGGGGGAGGAGGGCCGTGGGGGACAAAGGATGCTCAGCTCTGTAACGTATCCCAAATCACCATTCCTCACTGTGCAAAAATCACAGAAGGCCTGAGGAGTCTCTTAGGCAGACGAGAAGCTTTGTTCGTGGATCCTGGAGAACAGTGCAGGGGGAGGCAGGGGACCCATGTGGAGAACCTACGAGGCTCCCAGGAGGGGCTGCAAGGAGGCCAAAGCTTGGCTCTGTTATTAATGGGCACACAGAGCCCCCGGGGCCAGACAGGCCTGTCTCAGAGGAAAGCAATCGCTCAACAGAGGAGGCAACACAGGTCTCTCTCGGCTCCCGGATGTCTGCTGAGGGAGAGGAGCTGTGAAGGAAAGGTCAAGGTGATCTTTGGAAAGAGAGAGATGGCCAAATAGCTTTGCCAAGATGCTATGTCATTGTCTCCTAAGACATTTGTGTTATGGGGACAGATGGTAAGACAGTCTTGTCCTGGTCTGCAAAGGGGATATGGCCCCTGTCCAGGGGTCCCAACATGATGGTGTTAAGCCACAGACCTTTGGAAAAGGAGGACATCTCCAGGCTTTGTGAGGAACCAGAGAAAACAAAAACCTCAGTCCGTCCCACTGCCCCCCAGAACCCGATGTTACTACTCACCTGAAAATATTAAGAAGAGGGTGCCGAAGTAAAAAGGGAGCCTGGAGGGCAGCAAAACAGTAAGGCTATGACCAGAGAAAGGAGAGACACTTACAGACCTCTCTCCCGTGTGTCATCGCAGGGATGCTCCCGGCCCGGCCCACCGGGCTTCGGCTGATATGGCCAATGTTCAGATTTTCTTGTGAGTCACACTCTGTCCTTGGCTGGGTGGTCAGACCCGGCCAGGACCGTGCTCACGAGCTCCAGCACAGTCTGCGCTTTGCACGCAGCTGTTGTCCACAGATGTCGCTCCTACCGGGCAGCTTCTGCCAGACAGAGGCTTTCCGTGGTCTTCACCAGCACAGTGCCTAGGGCACAGTGCCTGGGACACAGTCCCCGGGACACCAGCTGACCAGACTCATCTACATAAACATCATAGAAGACAAAATAGCATTCCCATTTTTGGACAAGTACACTGAGGTTCCAGGTTTTTTTTCCCTAATCTTAAGCGTAAGCTTCTGCTTCTAAGTCCCTTTCACCTGCCACATTCACAGTCAGGTCATGTCCTAAGTTGAGAAGAACTGTCTTGGCCCACAGCAAGCGTTCCCAGGAAGGTGTCTGTTGGGGCTGGAGGGGAAGGAAGAGAATGAAAGAAATCAATGCCAGGCTGTGAGGTCTTCAGAGGGGGTATCTGCAGCCCCAGCTCCAGTGGTCTGTCCTAGAGCAGACGCTGCCAGTCCTGGGGGATGTAAGCTGAGAACCGTGAGGTTTTGCTGCACTTGGGAAGCATCAGGTAAGAACAGCTAATATCCACATTTACTATGGGTCGTGCACCTGAGTACTTTACAAATCACAGCAGTTGCACCCACATTTCCCCCACCTTCCAATCCTCAGGCTGTGTGACAGTGTGTGGTTTCTGAGGCCATATTACAAAAGGTATTACAACCTCCCCCCATTCTTTTGGGTTGCCCTCCTCTGGGAAGCAGTTGCTCTGCTGGACACTTAAGCAGCCCACAGAGAGGCCCCTGAACCACTTGCTGGCCATGCGAACAAGCCACTGTGGAAGACAATCCCTGGGTCAAACCTTCGGATCATCTGCAGGGTAATGATCACAACTTCATGAGACACACCAGGAAGAATGGCACTCCCAAGTCTTGCCCAAGCTTCTGGCCAAAAAAAACCAAAAAGATCACGAACTATTGTTGATATTTTTCAGCCTTTAAATTTGGGGTGACTTGTTCTACAGCCATAAATAACCAGCACACATTAAAACTGATCTAATTACTGCAAAAAAAAGTAAGGAGTAAGTATACTATTATCTTTACGTAATAAATGTGGAACAGCGGCAGACAGCCAGTATACATTTGGCAGAGCCAAATGGTTTGAAGTCCATATCGTTTCTATCCAACTATCCAACGCAGTAGCTGAATTTAATTAAAAATTTTTTTAATGAAAAGTTTTGTTTTTCAGTTGCATTCGTTGTATTTCAAGTGGTCAGTGTGGCCAGTGGCTACCGTATTGGAAAGAATGAATAGAGAGCATTTGTGCCATTGCAGAACGTTTGTTTGGACAGTGCTAGTCTAGAGCATGTGCTAATAATCACATAATATTTGCCAGTGACAGATAAACTGGAAGATCCCTGCCTGTGTTCGCTAAGGGCTTTACCACCTTGTTAGGTTACAGAGTATAAGTGACTGAATGATACAGACTGAGGGTTCTGGGCTCTGAAGATTCATTCTGTACTCTGGATACACTACGTTGGGAGAGATGCACTCCTCATTGAGCCCCTCCACCTCCTTCCCACCCTTTCTTGAGACCCCCTGGCATGCTCCTTGTCACTCAGCACACTGACAGTCAGTATGCCAATGCATCTTTCTTTGTTGGCCTGGGGTCCTCTTCTCTCCAGCCCATCACAGCTTGGTGTTCTGTTCATTGATCTCCAAAGTACTACATGGAACAGTGACTTAGCCCATGCCCCATTCTGGCTCATTGACACACCAGGGAAATAAGATTCAGCTGCTTCCTTCATGGACCTCACTGCGCATTGGGAGGTTCGCTGCAAGGTGGTGTAATAGAAGAATGCGGTGTAATAGAAGAACCTCTGAGAAGCTATGGAAAGACAGAGACTGCAAGGGGAAACTTGGAAGTTTCCTGGAAACTGGAAGTTTCCTGGAAGGGTTTGAAGAGGACACACAGAAAGATGACATCTAAACTGGTCTAGATAGACAAAGAGGCTTGGCAAACTGTGAAGAAAGGCAGACGCCTTCCAGACACAGGCAATGACTTTAAGGAGCACAATTTGCTCCAGGAACGGCAAAGTCTGAGGAAGCCAAAATAATAAGGTGGACAAGGAGACTCGTGCCAGGCTATGTGGGACCTCCATTGTATACAAGGAAATGCTGACTTTGTGTGGGAAATAGGACATGTTGCTTTGGCATTTACATTTATAATTTGTGGGTGTGATCCAGACGTAAAGCCACTGGTAATTGATATACATGGGAGGGTGACTGGGGAGGCTGACGCCATTTTGGAATGATTCCTCCACCTCCCCACTGACTCCCAGCTGGGCTTAGGTGGAAAAAATATGGAGGAATATAGCAGAGACTGATGGCCCAGATGTGGAGAGAGTCTAGCCTACTGAAGGACTACAGGTCAAATCACAGAAAATCAACCTGCCAAGAGCCAGTTCACAATGCCCATCAAATGAATACATTTAACTTGGCAGCTTCTTGCAGCTGCTTTGCCGACAGAAGCAGAAGCAGGAGCAGAATTCTAGGCCAAGGCAGTTCAAATACATGGTCAGGATATAGATCCACAAAAGGGATATGGTAGTAACCTGCATTTAAGGGAAGGCCCACCCTTTCACATAGTCAGGTCATTCTGTGATTTAGAATTCGGTCACTTGATTCCCAATCAACTAGCCACTGGCAAAATTGCTTCTCAGTGAATTGTTCTGCCTCCCAGGAAAAGACCCCAGAGGTCTACTAGACCTTCGGCTTCCAGAACATTCGCTATGGTCACCTACCCAAGTATAAATAAAAAGTTTAATGAAAACTGAACTTGCTCAACTCTCGGCAGTCCCTCTCTTTCCTCGCCTCCCAGCTCAAATTCTCAGAACAGAAGGCTGACATCATTTTCCATAGGTTGTTTCAATCCCTTTCCGGTTCTTTTCCATCTTCACCAAAACATCCTTTCTTTCCTTCTTTATCTCTCGTTCTCTGGCTCTTGCCCTCACTCTCCTGCTCACTCTTTGCTCTTTCTTCCTATAAACAATGATATAAATTACCACTTAGCTTGTGCTGTTCAGCGTATTCTTGGTCTTTATGGAGACAACAAGCTCTATAATGGATCACCTTTGTGGAAAAGCACAATCCCTGTAATTAGGGGCACTTTGATGGAGAGCCCAAGCTCCATAACTCAGGAGATCATAAGCATTTCTACTCTGGTGAAGTCCAGCTTAAAGCAAAAGAAACATGTGTTTCCTGTCCCTTATTCTAAATCGATTGGGCCATTTGTCTAATTTAAACACTCTATAAATTACATATATCCTCCAAAGATAGGGACGAGGTCGAGATATTTGATATATGCTTTTTCATATGGCTTGAATCCATCACTGTCTTCCACGAGGCCCCTTAGCTTTCTCCTGAGTGGATGGAGGCCCCATAACTCTCTGATCTACTTCATTTTCTCTGACACCCCTTAGGATCCCTGTTCAGATAGTTTGGCCAAAGAATTATGGCTGACTTTTGAAAGGCATGGATTGAAGGCAAAAGGAGTACTGCATCCCTGGCAATCTCATGTTTTGTTAGCACAACCATCAGATTCTCTCCAGTTTCTCTCCCCACTTTGTCCATTAATGCAATATGAGACTCGAACAAGGGGAAATTCAGGGAAGGTAGACTAGGTATGGACATTTGCAGCCTACAATTATGTACCGTTTTTGGCTGAGTTAGCTCAGCTGAATTTTAGAAAAAAACTTATTCCAATCATTCGATTTCTCTAGTACATGAGCCTTCAAGAAGCACAAAAAGCAGGGTGCCTAAGTGCTGCAGTCAGTTAAGCATCTGACTCTTGGTTTCAGCTTAGGTCGTGATCTCAGAGTCATAGGATTGAGCCCCACATTGTGCTGCACGGTCAGCAGGGAGTCTGCTTGAGACACCCTCTCACTCTGACCCTCCCTCCACTCACACTCATGCTCTCTCTCTCTCTCAAATAAATAAATAAATTTTAAAAAATTTTCTTAAAAAAAGAGCAAAGATCTCTCCCTGAGATTTAGCATCTCCAACTGCAAATACCTTGACTTCTCAAATCTTGTTAGGGAAATTGTAACCTAGCTACCAATTAAACTTTCTTACATTATAAATCAATGAGATTTCATTTTGTTTTTAAAAGCTGGTCTTTTTTCTCATGCCCATCTGTTAAATCACATGTTGGAAGAATATATGAACTGGAAGAGAAATAATAGCTCAGTGAATTCAAGACCCTCACTTTATAAATAGGCTGAAATCAGGGAAGGGATAGCAAATAGATATGATTTTCATAGAAAAAAGATTCCAGTGGCTAATAAACATATGAAAGCTCCATTAGTTGAGTAAATTTTAATACAAATTATAGTGTGGAGGAAGAAACCAAAAGAAGAATTGATTACCATTGAGACAAAGAAGCATGTACGGATGTGAAGAAAATTGGTGTCTTCAGTATTAAGCCTTCCCATTCAGAGACATGATTTGTTTCTCTGTGTATTCAGCTCTTGCTGTATCCTTCAGTACATGCAAATGTTTCATTTATATAGAAGCATAGTTTTTGTTGAATTTTTTTTTTTCATTCCCTTTCAGGGTTTTCTCATTTCCAGGTCATTCACCTCTTCCTGAGTCTTTTGTTGTCCTCGTAATAACATGGTCTCTTATTATGTTACATTAAATAAGAAATAAACAAGAACTCTAGCAAAGGTTCAAACAATGTTCTCTAAGGACAATGGGGGAACATACAAATCTTACAGAAGGGAGTGTTGAAATTGGTCTTTGAAGAGTGGGACAGTTTCTGACACATGGCACATAAAAAAGTGGAGATGAGAAAGGAGATCATGGAGATTGATGCATGAAGGGATTAGGATGGGTCCTAGTGTGAAAGTCACTGAGACTGGGGCAGCAAAACACAGATGTGTCCTCAACCCAGGGATGGAACACTCCAGGATGGGCCAAAGTTTGGGTACTTTCAGCACACACTACCTCTCTCTTTCTTTTCAGTTCCCTGCACCCTAAGCCCAGAGCCCTCGAGTTTCTCCCTTTTCCACACCCTCCTTCTTCTCCCAGGCTGACGACTCAGAACTCCAGGCCTTTTGACTGGAGTAAAAGCCTTGAACCAAATAGCCCAATGCAGAAAGACCCACGGCTGTCTTATTTCTCAATTTGGGTCCCTCTGGCTTTACCTAGATGGGTGTGGGGTGTCCCTGTAAACTTCGCTCTCCTGGACTGGGACAGATGTTGTCACTGCACTTTGGTAACTAAATTCTAACTCTATTCCTTCCAGTTCATTCTGACCACTTGACATGGCTTTGGACTCTACCAACTAACTCTCCAGCCTGTCCAAGGTTTTCCTGGCTGTCCCATCTCATGATGATTGAGGGATCTTGTCCAGGTCTTCCCACCTGTGAAGACAGATGATGCCCCTACATATGCATAGTCAACTCTGCTGTCTTCCAGAAACAGAGATTGGACCTTCACATCCATGTACATCAATTCCTTTTAAACCTGTCATTAGCACAAACTTTCTCAGAACTTTGCTGTATTAAATGTGACCTGATGGGTGCTTCCTGTGCTTCTTTTCCTTTGTCTCAGGGAGAACTGTCCTGAACAAATTGAGAACTTGAAGAAGGCCCACCAATTCATGTCTGTGGAAACTTAATGGAATAACTCCAATGGTTCATCCAGAAGCAAAGTCCATTAAGAGACCCCAATAAGGAAAACATCTTTAAGTAAGGAGGTTCATCTTGAATTCACCCCCATCTGGCAGATTCTCAAGAGGTAGTTGTGAGTAGCACAAGAGAATGAGAACAGCAGTTCCAACAACTGTGCAATCCAGAGTTCCCTCAGTAGAAGGTAGACCATTTCTGAGAAATAAGGAGATATATCCCTCAGCTTCTATTTTGATTTCTCATATGTCTATCGGGAAAACTGAGTTTGGAATGTTGAAAGCAGCTTTCCTAAACTCCATGGCAGTTAAAATTTTGGGTGATTTAGTTTCTGCCAATTGGATGAACTTTCTCAACACTTTAATTCAGAATAGAATTAAGTGAATTCTTTAAATGGACTAAATACACCAAATAAAAGACAAAGACTGGAACATTCAAAAATATGACCTAGGGCATCTGGCTGGCTCAGTCCAAAGAGCATGTCACTCTCGATCTCGGGCTTGTGAGTTCAAGCTCCACGTTGGGTGTAGAAATTCTTAAAAAAAATAAAAATAAGTAAAAACATGGCCCGAATATATGTTGTCTCCAAGAAATTCACTTCAAGTGTAATAAGATAGGCAGATCGAAAGTAAAAGAAGAAAGTTATATCATGAAAACATTAACTGAAGAAAGTAGGGAAAACTATATTAATATCAAAGTAAATTTCAGAGCAAAAAGTATTACAGAGATGGAGCTATTATTAATAACAAAGGTCAGTCTACTGTGAAGACATAGTAATGCTAAATGTGTATGCATCAAATTATAGCGCTGCAAAGTATATAAAGCAAAAAGTGATAGAACTGAAATGAGAAGTAAACAGATCAGCAATTATCATTAGAAATATCAAAATCTCTCCTAACGATTGATAAAATAACTAAGCAGAAAATGGGCAAGAATGCGTTCAGTCAACAAGAACTTACGGTCAACAAGAACTTATCAACATTCATAGAACACTCCACTCCACATCATGCACTCTCTTTTCAAGTGCCCACAAAATATATGCCAAGGTAGACCATATCTTGGGCTCCAAGACTAGCCTCAAAAAATTTAAAAGAATTGAAATCACAGAAAGTGTATTCTCTGACCACAATAAAATCAAACTAGAAATCAATAACAGATGGAGAACAGGAAAATCTCCAAACATGTGGCAACTAAACAGCATACTTCTAAATAATGCATGAGTCAAAGAGGACATCTCAGTGGAAATCAAAACTACATTGAATTAAATTAAAATAAAAATATAACATCAAAATTTGTGTGACACAGAGAAAAGCAGTGTGGAGAGGGAAACTTAGAGCATTAAATGCACACATTAGAAGAGGGAAAGTCTCAATAAGTTAAGTACCCTCCACAAAAGAATCTGGAAAAAGGAGAGAAAAATAAATCCAATGCAAGTTCCTGGAAATAATAAAGAGCAGAAATCGGTGAAGCTGAAAAAAATAAATAAATGGGGAAATCAATGAGACAAAGAGCTTTGGAAAGGTGATGAAATTGACAAACCTCTAGCAAGATGGACAAATTAAAAAGAGAAAAGACACGAATTACTAAAATCAGAAATCTAAAAGGAGATATAACAACAAACCTTTCACATCAAAAGGATAAAAAAGGAAATAGTACAAACAGCTCAACACATGTAAATTCAAAAACTTAAGTTAAATGGACCTATCCCTTGAAAAGGACAAATAACCACAGTTTACCCAATATAAATAAATAGTTTGAATAGCCTATACCTATTAAGAAAATTGAATTTGTAATTTAAAAATCCCCAGATAGATATCTTCAGGCTCAGAGCGTTTCACTGCCGAATTCTACCAAATGTTTAAAGTAACACAAATTCTATACATCTTTACCAGAAAGTAGAAGAGAAGGAATCGTTTCGTCAGAATTAAAAACTTCTATTAATAGAATGATAAGACAAGCTACATAAATGTGAGAAAATATTTGCAAACTATATATCCAGCACAGGACTATTACCTAAAATATATAAAGAAAACTCAAAACTCAAGAGTCAGAACAAAAATAATGACTGAATTAAGAAGTGCCCAAAAGGCACAAAGAGGAGTTTTGACAAAGAGGTTATAACTATAGCAAATAAGCACCTAAAATGATACTCAGCATCATTAGCCTCTAAGCAAATGCCAACTAAAACTACAATGAGATATCACTATATGCCCATCAGAATGGATAAAACAAAAAATGGTAGCACCCTCAAATGCTGGCATGATCTGCTGATGGAAATGTAAAAGAACAGAGCCATTCTGGAAAACAATTTGGCAATTTCTTAAAAAACTAAACATGAGACCACCATAGGACCCAGTAACTATGGGTATGAAACCCAGAGTTGAATTAATTAATTAAGCACTGACATGTGAAGCCAGGAAGCCGCATAAAAACATGTTCATGAATATTTACAGCAGCTTCATTTGTAACAATTACAAACTAGAAACAACCCAGGTTCTTCAACAGGCTGGATAAGGGAAGTGTATCCATACCTTGGAATACTACTCATCAATAACAAGCAACTACTGATACAGGCAACATCCAGAATGAAGCTCCAGAGCATTATTCTGTGTGAAAATGCCTATCGCAAAAGACAACACAGTTTATGATTCCATTTATATAATATTCTTAAAATGAAAAAATTACAGACATGGAGAACATAATAGTGGTTTCCAGAAATTATGGAGGGGTGGATGCAAAAGGGGAGTAGGCACGACTACTGAAGGATGACATGAGGGATCCTGGTGGGGATGGAAATGGTCAGTGTCCTAACTGTATCACTCTCAATATCTTGATTGTGATATTGTACTGGAGTTTCATAGTATGGATGTACCACAATTTGTTCAGCTATTGGAAGAAACTAAGCAAAGTGTACACAGTATAATATTCCTTACATCTTCATGTGAACCTATAATTATCTCAAAATAAAGTTTATTTTTAAAAAAAGGAAAAAAATAATCTTATAGGCAAATGGAAAGAGAAAAAAAGAATAAATGAAAAAAGGAAAACTGCATCAATTCTTTCAACTGCAAATTGTCTTTCATAAACTTCTCAGAGTCTATCCTGAATAGAAATTTCTAACTCGGACGAATCTACTCCTTATCCTAAAGATGGAATCAATGTTGGGTTATCATTATCTATCTCAAAGAACTGCACATTTCATCCAATTACCCTCTTCTTTACCAAGGTTCACATAATTTGCTCCTTAAAAAAATTCTTTGCCTGCTTAAGGCCTGAAGGAAAGAGGCTTCAGACATATTTATTTCATTATTGATCACTGAAGTAATCTAATTGAACTCCAAAAAGCTCAATTAGAAAGATGATTGATCGGGGCGCCTGGGTATCTCAGTGGGTTAAGCCTCTGCCTTCGGCTCCGGCCATGATCTCAGGGTCCTGGGATCAAGCCCCACATCGGGCTCTCTGCTCAGCAGGGAGCCTTATCCCCCGCCCCTCTGCTTGCCTCTCTCCCTACTTGTGATCGCTCTCTCTCTCTCTCTGTCAAATAAATAAATAAAATCTTAAAAAAAAAAAAAAGAAAGATGATTATTCAGAAAATATTTGCTAAAAACCTCTACCGCAATACATTTGCCAAAATGAAACAGGGAAGGAAAGGTCTCTCAATATCTTGGTTTCCAAACCTAAATTTAATAATAGCCCCTTTGCTTTCACTTATGTCTAAATACCTTGACTCAGGTCTTAAACAAACTCTACGTGTGCCAACGTGGCCCAACAAACAGGAAAACGAGCCCCTTCCACCTCTCTCTGCTAATGACAAGATTTACTACTGTGAGCCAGGAGTGACCTTCAGAAACAGCTGACCCTGTGGGCTAATTATGCTTAGAAAGAAAAGTAAAACATTAACTTGGTTGAAGGGTCACTGTTGCTCTTGGCATGCATTCCACACCACTGTATTCAATGAATCAGTGGACTCCATTGCATCTATTAAGGTACATTTTGTTGTCCATATATCCTGTCAATCTCAGGCAGAGACAAAATTAGAAATATGGCTAAGGTCAGCCAGTTGATGAAACCAATGTTTAAAATTCTGGGTTGATATCATACCTTCTGGGCTTTGTGGATCTAAAGCCTTAATCCCCTACCAAGTGTTTTTCTAGCCATTTGAGTTAAATTCAAAGTTCTTGGGGGACCTGGGTGGTTCAGTGGGTTAAGCCTCTGCCTTCGGCTCAGGTCGTGATCTCAGGGTCCTGAGATTGAGTCCCTCATCGGGATCTCTGCTCAGCAGGTGAACCTGCTTCCCCCCTTCTCTCTGCCTGCTTCTTGCCTACTTGTGATCTCTCTCTCTCTGTCAAATAAATAAAATCTTAAAAAAATAAAAATAAAAATCAATAAATTCAAAGCTCTTTCCCCAAGAACCATCTTGAATCCACCTGTGCCCTTCTGCTGGCCTGCTTTCAGGCAGAGGTGGAACAGCTCTCCATTTGGAGCTGACCCATTAAGTTTCATAATTTCCATAATGGAAAATGAGACCAGCTTGAGCCCAGCCTGAGTCCACTGTGTTCTGAGTCAATAAAAACTAGGCATAGCAGGTACTAGAATACCATCCCCACCAGGGGGTAAGATGTTGCCCTAAGTCTCAGCATTGTATACTTGCCCCAGTACCCCACCCAGTCACTACTGAATGTGTCCAATCCCTAAGGCTGGGTTTCTGCTCTGTCTCTAATTTTTTATTCTAGTTCCTATTTGGCTGTGACCCAAGTTTTTCCGGCCATCCAGGCCTCCCTTTCTTCAAGGGTTCAAACCCGACTCCTTTACCACCCAGCTACTGACAACTCAAGATGTTATCACTCACCTGACTTTGAGTTTCGCCAGCTCTCGGAGATTCAAGCTCATGTTTCCAGAATGCTATGAAACAGAAACTCTTGTTGATTTTTCTGACTCACATAACCAGATCCACCCCCAAAAAGAAAGAATAATCCTGATTCAGATGCGTCTTGGACAGCCCTGGGTAGTCCGAGTACCATCACTGGGATATTCAATTCAATTTAATTCAATAAAAATGTCTTGAGTTCTCAGAAGTGTCTGGCACTTTTCCAGCTATTGGAATTGTGAAGATTAATAGGACACACACAGCTCCTGCCCTCCCAAAGCTTGTTGTTAATTGGGAAAACATACATACAAACACAGATCTTCAATCTGATATGGTAAATGATGTAATAAGCCATGAATTTGTGGTTCATTGAAAATAATGCATGGTTCCTCCCAGAGGAGGAGGAGAGGGAGGGAAGGTAAGCACAGAGAAGGGATGTAGCAAGGGCAGAAAAGGGAGAAAGAGATTCCCCAACACTAGAAAGGGCACATCAGGTGGAATTTTATAAGGAACAGACACCTGCATGAGCCCACCTGGAGCACTCTAGGGAGAAGGGAGACTCTTACAGGACAGAACCTGTATGGTAGCTTTGGGAAGACTGGCCACAAACCCCATAATTCTCAGCCTCAGCAAAAAGCCGCACACCCAACCCTGGGATGGAAACCTAGTACCATCTGCCCACAGAGAGTCAGGCGAGAGCTCACAGGGACTTGGGACAAAGAATGAATG
Source organism: Lontra canadensis (assembly GCF_010015895.1). Classification (NCBI taxonomy): domain Eukaryota; kingdom Metazoa; phylum Chordata; class Mammalia; order Carnivora; family Mustelidae; genus Lontra; species Lontra canadensis. Next base: position 28,200,844 of record NW_022630997.1, read on the forward strand.
GATCAAAGGTGACCTGTACAGATGATGAATAAGAGTTCTCTCAGGTGTCCTGTTGGAAGTAAGATCCCCAGGCCTTCACAGAATTTCAGGGTGGGTGGAACAAATCTCAGTTGTGGAGATAATGGGTTTTTCCCCCAGCCCTAGCACAAGTGTGGCTCAAAGCTGATTATAATCGATTCTATAAAAATTAAACACTGTGGGGGCGCCTGGGTGGCTCAGTGGGTTAAAGCCTCTGCCTTCGGCTCAGGTCATGATCTCAGGGTCCTGGGATCCAGCCCTGTATCAGGCTCTCTGTTCAACAGGGAGCCTGCTTCCTCCTCTCTCTGCCTGCCTCTCTGCCTACTTGTGATCTGTCTCTGCCAAAGAAATAAATAAAATCTTAAAAAAAAAATTAAACACTGTGACCATCGTGTGTGTGTGTGTGTGCACGTGCGCGCACGTGTGCGTAAAACAAAATGTGTGCATTCTCACAGTGATAAGCACAAAGCCCAGAGTAAATATAGAAGAGGGAACCTGACAAAGACACGGACTCCAGTAAAATATTCATGGAGGAGCTGATGGGTAAACTGAGTCTTGAAGAGTAAGTTGATGGGTATCAGGTAAAAGGGAGCATAAAAGGGATTCAAGAGAAGTGAACCCCATGGGAAGTGGGGGTTGGAGTGCTAGAGGGCCACAGAAGATATTCCTCTAGGTTCAGGCCCACAGTCTTCTTAGGTTTTGCCTGCTACTATTTTCTAGTTTCTATTTGTAAACAGCCCTGATACCTTACACAGGTTGGTGGGACCCACCTGGCCCTCGTCTCCTCTTTAGCAACTACTCCAGAAGCACAACCAAAAGAGTGTCTCATTCACTTTGTTTTTAATTGGGCATTCTTCATCTTTCATCATAGCCAAGATGATAGAACACTCAAGCTGAAAGTGGTTTAGCAATGACTTAGTCCAAAATTATCCTCATGCAGATGGGGGAATTGAAGCCCAGAGAAGAGAAATGATCTGTCATCTGTCACACATCTTGATGGGGTAGAGTGAAATCTGCATCCAGGACTCCTAATGTCTAATCCTGTATTCACACTTTAGAAGCTCTTCCATGTAACTTGTTTACGTTGTTCCATATAGTTGGGTCCCTAGATGCCCCTCAGAGTTGAGTGGCACTAAATCACACAAAGGGCTACAGACACTGGCCATGGGCAGACAGTGGCTTCTGTCAGGTGTCCATGACAGCCATGTTGGAAGGTTATGATGATGTGAAGAAATGGCTGAAAATGGCAATAGAGCTCTCCCACCTCAGGGGATGACAGAGCCCAGGGTCAAGGGAAGAAGAGTGTCTTCCTTAGCAACAGAAATGAGCTCAGCAGGGACAGGAATCTAAGTTGACTCTGCTGTTTCCCTTCTTGTTCTACCAACCACCTCCCATTTCCACTTCCCTGCCCTCCAGCCTCCAGTTCTCTGCTACTGCCACCTGGAGGCCATGGGGCAGGAAAAGCATAGGAATGAGACTTTCCAAGATAGAAGCCAAGGACAGAAAATGTGGTTCTTGTCACCCAAGCGGCATGGACTTATTAGATCCTTTAACTGACCCTGTCCAGGCATGGCAGACAGCCACCAACCCCCAGACACTAGAACCCTTCCCCAGGTGGCATCCATCACAACTGTGCAATGGTTAACTAAAACCCATCTTTAGAAATGCACTTTTCCTGAGAAGAGGGAACTTGAGAGGCTTAGGCCATTGGAAAGTAATGAAACTTTCCTGATGGAGAAGCTGATAAAAAAGAGAAAGAGACACATGAACAACATAGAGAGTCCAGTCTCAGGGCCCAGGACAGGCAAGAGCTCTCAGCCAAGGATGACTGCTGGCTGAGCTGGAGACACCAGCTGGGGTACAACTTGGGGGGAGATACCTTGTATTTGGGCCACAGCCACTTTCGGGAGTCTTCAAAGAAAAGTAATAAGTGGGCTAGTCGGCACTTAGCCAACTGGAGATTTTCAGAAATGGACCTTTCAGATACTCCCTAGTTCAGATCTTTATGCACTGAACTAGTTTCATGCAAAAATTACCCAAAAAAGGAGATACTAGACTATGCTGCCATCTCTAGACAGCTTGGATCTCTTGTTACATCTACTGTGCAGATTCAGGTGGCGGGAGGAGTGAAATTTGGGATGGAGGACTGGCAGAGTAGGGCGGTACAGGAAAGCCCAGACCTGACAGTGCTGTCACACTCTGTGTCAAACCATGGCCTCTTTAGAGGTGGAAAGTGGGGTGGTATGTCCAGAAATACACAAAATCTTTGGCACTCCTCCTGTCAAAAAGTAGAATCAGGGGCTTGGGTGTCTCAGTTGGTTGAGCGTATAACTCTTGGTGTCAGCTCAGGTCATGATCTCAGGATAGTGGGATCTAACCCTGTGTGGGGATCTACACTGGTGTGAGGTCTGCTTGAGTCCCCACTCGGCCCACCTCTCTCTCTCAATCTCTCTCTCTCTCTCTCCCTCTCTTAAAAAAAAAAAAAAAATTCTTATCTACTCTCCCTTCCTGGAATATGGGCCAATCTTAGTAATGCTCCTTACAAATAGAATACACCAGAAGCACCTTGCAAGGCTAGATGGTAAAATGTCACGATGAGTCTTCCATTCTCTTCCTCTTCTTCTCTGTCTCTGTCTCTCCCTTTCTACCTCCCTCTCCCTCTTTCACTCGCCATCAGGATGCTGGCGCTTGACACCCAGCCACCATGAGGCAGCCACATGGCAAAGCCACATGTGGGTACGAGGGAGTGAACCCTCTGACAATTGCTGCCCCAGGCTGTTGAGCCCCACCCCCCTCCAGATGATGCGAAGTGGAGCAGAGATGGGCTGAACTCACTAAGTCAGGCCCAAACTGCAGATTCATGAGCAAATTAGATGTTGTTGGTTTAAGCTACTAAATGTTGAAGTGCTTTATCACACATCAACAGATCTGTGGACCGGAAAGCTTCTCATTCAGACTTCTCCTTTTTGTAGTATTTGGAAGCTGAGGTCCCCATGAGGCAATGCTTGGCCATTAGGCTACAGCTGCTGCTCAGACTCTGGCCTTTGGCCTCCTGCGCCACTGCCACGTCCTCTGCCCCATGTGAGGATATATAGTCTGTGTTGACCGGCTGAGCCCTCGCAGGAGGAGGGGGAGATGGAGAAGAGGGAGTATCTCATTCCCACAAAGTGGCCTTACCTGAACAATCTATATATTGTGTACGGATACCAGACAATGGGCTGAGCTCCCAGGTTCCTAGGAATGGGTCTCCTTGCATGCCACCTAGCCCTGTTTGTATAAAGATCGCAGGGAGTCTAGTAGAGGCTGGGGAGACAATGGCAGTTCAGGTTTCTGAACCCTGGGAGGCAAACCCACACAGATATGGGGAAGGGAAAGCCTTTCTCAGCTCTGGAGTGGCTGCCTGGATGCCCAGAGGGTCTCCTTGGAGGTGGAGGGAGCCAAGGGGCAGGAGTTTTGTCCAGTTGGAGCCCAGGGCCAGAAATGAATAGGGAAGAAACAGCAGCAAACTTCATGCCTGTGCTCTCTGGCCAGGCATGAGGGCAATGTCTGGCTCCCCACAAAGAAAGAATAAGCTATCTTACAGCTAATCATCAGGGGGGAAAAAAAATAGTACCATGTCCCTTGGTAGATGCAGATGGAATTCACTGGCTTTGAGGGACAGGATGAGGTCAAAGGGGTAGCAGAATCACAAAACAAAGACGTGGGACCCCTGAGAATCAGAGAAGGACCCCACACCAGGGCACAGCTCTCATATTTGATGCATGTACTTTAATATGCTTCTGGCAGTCCTGAAATCAGCCAGTCCATCAGTAAAAAATGGGGAATGATGACTGTGAACCCAGGATACCCCTGGGTACTCTAGAGCAGCCAAGCAATGGGCAGAGCCCTATTTTAAGGGTCTGCAACCCTGCCCTTGCAGGATTCCCAAAAGGAAGCCTAAAGGCACAGGCAGTGTAAGGATAGCATGGTACCCGCCCAGGCAGAGATACGGGGTCAGAGTTCACAGAAGGACCTGAGCTTTGCAGAGGTGGAGAGGAGCACAGGGGCCTGTGGCTGAAGACCCAAAGGAGCACAGCTAGAAGTTATCAATCACCCTCTCATTGTGTCACTGAAACCTTGCTAGACTCACTATTCCCCACTGATCCGGCACTACTCACCTTAGGATACTCCTAGACTGCATTCCCACCTCTCCAGCCCATGCGTGCTCTCGCTCTCTGTCCATCCCCCCACCCCAACAGCTCTCACTTGCTTCTCCCTCAGCCTTGCTTGTTGCTGAAACTCTGGGTCTGCTCTTCCACTCTGCCCTGGGCTTCATCCCATCCTTTCGCAGCTTCGGGGCTTTTTCAGGTCCGGCATGAAAAGGCTCAGAGACCCAGAGGGGGATCCCAGCCTAATGAAGGAAGACACACCTACAGTGCACCGCAATGCAGGTCTCAACAGTGTCGGTCCAGAAACTAAGGCCTCCGGGGAATACTGTCTGAGCCCAACAAAGAAAGACATCCGTTCTTAGGAGGCTTCTAGAAGGTTTCCTGCAGGAAGAAGCATGAGACACATCCCCTGAAGGAAATGTACGCTCTCAGGGCTGAAACATGAGACGAGGGTAGAAATCTTGGCCAAGAGAACAGTCCTAAACAAGGCTCAATGCTGAAAAACTCTGTAAAAATCAGGGAAGACCCTGCTTCCTCAGTGGGCAGGAAGAGAAGACCCATGCTGTCATGACGTCCCACACCATGGGCTGAGATGGATCACTGAGGCCTGGAGAAGGGCCCATAGATAGCAGGGAGAATGTAGCTGGGCCCAGCCTGGTACACATGCAAAACAAGCGTGGGAAGGTCCATCAGTGTCCCTCAGGGGCCTACCTTGAGCACCAGACACATGGGGCAGGGACTGATATGGCAGGGGAAGCTCTGGGAGAGCATTTCTCTGGGCCTGGCCCTGCCTCCCATCCATGCCATGATGGCCACAGCTTACAGTGCAGACTCTCTGCTTCTGTGTGTCCACATATGGTTATTAAGTACATGTCCCACCCCATTGCCCCAGCCCTGCACCCTGTGTCAGCACCTCCCCAAGAGCCAGGGGCTGGGATGTATCTGGGACCCTCCAGCCAACCATGGCTCCTCATGACTGCTCATGAACACAAAGCACATGGGCCTCAGGCATCCCTTCCCTTTGCTGGAGCTCATGAAGAGTGTGGACACGGGGATAGGAGGGCCTACTGAGAAATTCCCCTTTGGCAGCACAAAAATCTAAAGGACTCCTGTTAGAAGAGGGACTGGGATGAGGTAGTGCGTACTTCTCCAGTGCCTTCCTCAGCTCGGGCTTCCAATTCATAGGCTTGAGCAGGCTCCCTGGCTCTGCGTGGCTCAGTAGGACCCCAAAACCAAAAATACCAAGGGTCAATGTGGTCTCTGAGAATTAGTTTTTCTTCACAGGGAGCAGAAACTATCCCAACCACAGGGAATGGGGGTCCCCCTGGTTCTCCAGGGAGCAAGCATCCCTAACACCTCCAGGTAATAGTTAAGTCAAGATGGTGTCTTTCCAGGGAGTTGTATCCTCATAAGAAAGTGCTCAGTAACCAAATGGTGGGGGAGGGGGGCTCATGGAAGCGAACAGGGCAAGAGCTGGCCTTGGCCAGCACAAGCTCCCACTCTAGACCTCTCCAAGGGCTCATCCCCACGTCCAATGGAAGAAGGTTTGGGGGACCCCATTCTTCCTCAGGTGTATGCTGGGGCTGGGGCTCTAGTCTCCCCAGCGTGGCCCCCCAGCCCTCCTCTATAGGTGCACTGGCTCCAGGAGTTTGCTGGCAGCTTAGAGCAGGGGGCCAAGAGCAAAGCTTCTTTCCAGCATGTTGAGCTTTGCATTGGGTTAGCCTATCTGGATGGTCAGCTGGTTAGCTTTACATAGCTGCCATGACTGGAGGCAACCTCCCACATTCAGCTCAAATGCCCAGTTCTTCATGCATATTCATGGTTGTTTACAGTTGTTGTTTTTAATCCTCTTTATCCCTTATCACATGATCTTAAACTTCATGGCACTCTAATGAAAGGTAGGGAGTGTGGGGTGGAGAGGTCTGAACTGAGTATCTCCTGTGTGGCCCTGGGTCATTTGTTCAGACATCTGCTCCCCAGGCTCCTGCAATCCCACAACTCATGGAAACATTAAAGGTCTGAGACCCTGTTAACAGAGAAGGAAATCAAGGCCAGAAAAGAGAGGACATTTCAGTCCCATACCAAAGTGAATGGCTTATCCATCAAACCATATGACAAAGTTATATTTTGTCAGGATTCGCGGAGCCCACCTGGAGAATAGAAGAATAAAAATGGTTTCTTTTTAAAATTCTCTTTCTCTCACTCTCTCTCTGTCTTTGATTCCAAAATCTGTAACCAAAAGCACAGCACTCTTCTTCAGGATCGATCATCTTCCTTCCAATGTGGATCCTACAAAAAGGATCTGTACAGGCATGAAGCCTCTGTGGAAGGGAGAAGGTGGATCCTGGTGGCTGAGCCTGTCCACCTGCTGGAGGACGGGGGGCGTTTTCCTGCCTTGCTCTCAGCATCCCCTCAGGAAAGGCAGGAGAGAGAAGAGGCTGCAGGCAGCCTCCAGCCCAGAATGGAGAAGCGAGGCCAGAAACCACACCACCAGAGCCCAGTAAGGAGCTCCCCAGCTCTCCACTCATGGGCTGGCTTCCCCCAGGGGCCTGTAGGAAGGAACGAAGAGGGAGTGGGAGCAAGTCAGAGGCTCCATGGCTGCAGCCGAGGCCACAATGGGGACATTGAAGCCGGTGTGGGCAGTAGTGGGCAGGGGCAAGGAAGAAGAGCACGGAGGGACAGGGCTTCCAGGAGAGCCCCCATGAGAGGGTCTAACGTCCTCGGAGCCACAAGGAAGGAACTGGGCTTTGAGGGAAGGGGCCTCCTGACCTTTAAGTCTGCCCTCAGTGCCACAAGGGGTACAGGCCAGACCTCAAACAGCCCCCCTGGGCTCATGCCTGCATCTCATTATCTGTCCTGCCCCAGAACATCAAGTGGCCCTTGTTCTCAGATCCCCCACCCTGCCCCTTCTCAAGCCCTTGGCTGAAGCGTGTGTTGTGGGCACAGTAACACTGGAAAAAAGACTGAATGCAGACCCCTACCCTCTGTCCCCTTCTCTACTGTTCCTCACCAGCCCAGATGCCCTCAGACTCAGGGCCCCGGGTCTTCAGTACCCTGGAGGCCAGAAATCGGGATCCTCTCCTCCCCCATCCCCGGAGCCCATCCTGTGGCCCCGAGGAGGTGCCTGGTCCATGGATGGGCACCGTCACCAGCCGTGGTGTGGTTCCCATGAGTGGGCATTGGCCTTGGCACCCGATCTGCTGTGTGCCTCACACCAGCCCCCTTGCCCTCAGGCCTGTGGGTCTCTCCTTGGCCTGAGGACCAGCATTTGTTCCTTCTTGATTACCAACAGGTGAACAGATCCTCCAGCAGAGGCAGATTTGTGTTTGTAACCTCCTAACATCCCTCTCTCAAATCTGTTCCCTCCTTTCCTCTCCACCGCCACCCTACTCCCAGCTGCCCTCCTCCCTGCAAGGATCTCTGCAATGTCCCTCAGGCCTCCCGTTCTGACGCTCTAATTCATTCACTAGGGAAAAACAAAAACAAAAACAAACCAAAAAAAAGGAAACCTGATTGTATCACTCACACCCTAAAATCCCTTCAAAAATTTCCCCATTGCTTTTGACCTGGAGACCCAACTCCTTCCTGTGGCCCAGATGGCCTCCCAGCTTCTAGTACCTTCTTCATTTCCCTGTTCTCCCATCAGACAATAAAGCTCCCTGAGGTCAGGGGTTATGTCTGGTTTGCTCCTTAGGCTATTTCTAGTTTGTGATTTCATCCTGGGTTCAAGCACTAGTAAGAAGGGAACAAATGAATGAATGAATGAATGAATGAATGAACGAACGAACATTGATTTAAGCACATGATTTAAGGAGGAAGTTGTCTCTCTGGAAGGTAAAGAGGCAAACTCCCTTTGCCCAAAGCATGCCTTTAGTCTGATGCCAGAAGTTCCTAGAAGTTGGATTAGATCCCTCCCAGGTGTCTTCCAACTCCGCAGGGGACAGTTTTCCCTTTTTCAAACAGAGCCCTTGGACTCAATGCTTCACCCAGGGCCATTTTATTCTGCTGCTTCACATGTCTGTGAGAAAGACCCTGGGCCCGGCCAGGACCACGTGGGAAGAGGGAGCCTGACGCTGGGCTGCAGGGACACAGAAGAGCCTTTATTCTGGCGGACTCTTGTTCCCTCCCTCTGACTAAGCCCATGGGTGTGCTGCGGGGGGAGGGGGATAACAAGAGAGGTCTTGAGGAATGCTGGGGAAGGAAGAGAAGCTGAGTGTCTGGGCTGTGTGACCCCAGGCTACAACGCTACAATGGCTCTCAAAACATTCTCCTTTATCAGGAAGTTGGAATGTGAGTCACACTCCACGCCCCCCGAGGGTTTCCTTGCTGAGCGGGACTACAAATTGTTCAACTAATTGGGCCGCATGCTGAACTCAGCCTTAGTCCTGAGCGGGCCTCTGTGGTCAGGAGAGCGAGCACAGAGGCAGGTGCCAAGGTGAGGGAGGGGTGCTCCCAGTGCTCCCAGTCTTTCAGCAGGAGCCAGGAGATGTTGCATAAAAGGACAAGTGGTCCAGCATTGTTCAGTTCACAAAGAATTGACCACCTACAAGGGTTAAATCCTTAAAATTATCCCACGAATCCAGCAGAGCAAGATGGGACTATCGCTCTTCTGCAAATAAAGACAGTGAATCTCAAAGAGTTCTCTGCAATGTTTGTGGTTGCAGAGTTGGGGGGGCCAACGGGGGAGACGCTGAGTCAGGCCGGCAGCCTCCCAGGTGGGTGTTAACCCACCACATGACACTGCCCTCTGGGGACTTTGGATCTCCACAGTAGAGGTGATGGGTAGATTGTGGGAATTCTTCATGAGGTTTTTAAAAAACTATCATTGGTCCATGTTGGTTTTATAAACCTCCCTGGAAACAATAGGGAGAGTTAGATAAGCCCTGGGTTAATGGTGATTGCACGGAGTTCACACCAAAGGCTGAAGAATGGCCAGAGAGATTAAGACAGAAGATGTGATCCCCGGACCTCTGAACCTGCTGTCTGGGCCTCCGTGGACATCTGGGGAACAGCTGCAAACCCACCTCCTTCAAGGCGTAGACCAGCCCAGCTAACAAATACAGGCGTCTTCACCCTAAAAGGAGGAGCAAGGTGACAGATAGAAATATTATTTTTGTTATTTATTTCTCACCCATGGTTGTATAACACCATGCCACCAGTCTGTCCTGCTGGAAGGAGAATTAAGAACAATGTAGCGGGTACATAAGGGAATAATATATTCACTCTTCAGGTTTTGAACTCCTAAACTAGGTCTTGAAACTCCCAAATTAGACAATCGTGAGAAAAGTCTATACTTCTGATTTTCAGTAGCCAAGTTGTGCTAACAGCTGTCCTAGGAGAGTAACACACACACCGTCGGGCACTGGGATGCAGAAGTGAGGATGGTAACGTTAGCTGACACTTGTGGTCCGCCAGGGACATGCAATGCCTGACTGATGTAACCCACGCATGCTCTTTTGCTAAACCCTCAGATGCCCTGAGAAGAAGCAGGCTTCTGGATGAGGAAAAGAAAGGCTTGGAGCCAGGAGCCAAGCCTGATGAGTGGGCAACCCAGGGAGGCTCATCTGAACCCCTTAAGAGGAAAGGTTGTTCAGGTCCTTTGCAGGCTTGAGATGATTCTATTTGTCTGTTATCATGAGGACGAGAGAGAGCACATGTGTGTCTTAGGACGTAGATGCGAACAGTAGTCTCCTGGTGACTTAATGCTAGTAAAATCACAAAACACGGAGGCTTACTTTATAAACTTACTCCCTCAGAGGCAACATTGTCTCTATTAAAATGATAAAGAGCGTGTGAATAAACAGAAAGAACTAGTTTTGTCAGAAGGGATTCAGTATGTTTGTATTTCTAGCTTCTAGGGTTGGACATAATTGGAGCCTGCCTTTTCTGAGCTCACACATACATGTGTGCATACACACATGGGCACACATACATGTGCACATACGCACACACTACTCCGGGGACTGGACTGAGCTATTTCTGGTCCTGCCTTAGTCACCGTCTTTCCTACAGAGCAGTGCCCTCCAACCCCTCTGGGCTGACTGTCTTTTATGATTAATGAATGGTTTAAATACCCACAATCTCTGCAGACCAGATTGAAGACCACTAAGCAGTCTCCCAGCTGCCCTCAGAATGGGCTGTAGAGCCTGCGACGGGAAGGTGCACAGACACATCTGTGGAGAGACAGGATGCCAGACACACTGTCCAGAGCCAGGCTACTGAGGTGCTAGCCGTCCGACTCACTGGCTGTGTGACCTGAGGCAAGTGCCTTACCCTCTCTGAATCTCAGTTTCTTCATCTGTAGCTGGAGATAGGATAGCGTCTGTTCTTAGGTTTGGTGTGGAGATTAAATAGTTGGAACAGAGCAGTGTTTGAAACAGCACCTTTGGCATAGTAAGGTAGGAACTCCAGACCCTCCTCCTACAGGCTCAGACCCCCAGGATCTGCAGACCCTCAGGAGGTTTGGAGCTTTGTTCCCACCAGCAACCACACAGCGTACTGAGTCTGGAGGCTTTACTGGCCTGGGCCTTTACGATTCTGTGTAGTTGGGCCCCTCGGTACTGGTTCCTTTTTCATTTTTCTGAGTGAAATTCCCCGTTGGGCCTGTGAACCTTGCCCTTGGACTCCAGCTCGTGTGGCTCAGCATGGACTCCACATCAGCCCAGTTCAGGGGTTTCTCTCATTCCCATCCTTGTTTGGGAGCTGTTGGTACAATACAGAGCCTTCCAGAATCACACTGCTACTGTCCCCCAGACTAAGAGTACAAACCCTGTTCAGAGGCTCCCATGGCCCCAAGCCACCTTCAGATGGAGAAAAAATCCAGAGCAAACTCCTGAAATGGTTCAGACTAAGCAAACTATGCCATTCGAACAATACTGGACAGAGTTTTAAAAATGGTGGCCCCTTGGGGCAAATGTCTTCGGCTCAGGTCAGGATTCCAAGGTCCTGGGATCAAGCCCCGCATCAGGCTCCCTGCACAGCGGGAAGCCTGCCTCTCCCTCTCCCTCTCCCCCATGCTTGTGTTCCCTCTCTCGCGCTCTCTCTCTTTCTCTGTCAAATATACAAATAAATAAATCTTTAAAACAAAACAAAACAACAGTGACCCCTGGAGTATGTCAAATTCTCATTGGGCCAGAAGTGGGGAAATGATCCGACCACCCTACATGAGTCACTCATGTGGCCCATTTGAATGTGTTGAGGTTCACAGTGACTTGACAAAGATGTGGGAGCTGAATGGCCCAGCGGGTGCCCTAGGAACCTCCCCCTGGTGAGTGCACGTGTGGCTGTTATTCCCACTGACCCCCCGAAGCCACTGCAACTTTTTCTCAAAAATAAGCATACTTCTGCTTCCTAAATCTTTTAATGGCTTTCAACACATGATAACAAAAACATCACTAACAATAATAATGGTCATACTGTCAATGATTTGAAATTATTGATACCTTCACACCCAGGACGGTGCTAAGAACTTGACTTCTGCGGCGGTGGCTAATGTTTTATGATACGCATTAAGCAGGTAGTACTGTCATTCTGCTTTACAGAAAAAGCAACTGAGGCCTGGGCATATAGGCACATGGCCAGTAAGTGAGAGAGGCAAGACACACACCCAGTTCCTTCTCCAAAACTGATTTTTATGCATTGTCTGTGGTCATCAGCTCTCCTTGTCCCTGCTGTACTGTTCTCTGCTTCTCGAGGGTATGCCCGGAGCCCCAGAATCACTGCCCCCCTGGGTCGAGGTTAGGTCAGTCTGTGAGCACGTACACCAGGATGTGGAGTTCAGCAGGAGAGTAATTGTGATTCTCTGTCCCATGGTCTCTGGCTCTGGGTGTCACAGGGAGATGATATTTGTGGACAGGCAGCTCTCAGGTCTCCAGGCAGCCTCCTGGCCACACTTGCTTTGGTACCACAGGCCCTGGAGGCACTGGTGACGACTTCCCTTTGATTTCTGCTCTGGAAGTCCCAAGGGAGTCTTCCTGACCTCCACTCCCCAGACTCTCCCACTATGGAGAAAGCCGCTGGTTCCCCAGGTTAAATCTCTCTCTACTCAGGTGACCTGGCACGTTTCTGCTTCCCTACAAATCCCTGGGCAAACCCCCTCAGGTATAGCTCCCAGGGTCCAAGACACTGCCAGCCGGAGAGACCATCCTCTCTCCTCCCCCTGTAACCCTCTGCAGGAGATGTCTTGCTCATACCCCACACGTTTCTCCCTGATGCCCAGCGCTTTCCACCTGCAGGCCAGCTGGGAGCTCGTTTCTCCAGGAAGTCTTTCTTGACTCAAGGACCCAGTTAGTTCTCCTGGCTTCATCCTCGCGGCTCCCTGTGCACTGAACATCCTGTTGATGGCAAGCTCTACAAATAAGCAATTGTGGCTATTTTGCCCACCACATACCAGCCCAGGGCCTATACGTATATTAAGCATTAACGGATAAATAGATGAAAAATGTCGAAAAGGCTTTGAGATCATGATGCCTGGTATAGGGAAAGAATATATGCAGCTCAAATCCCTAAAGTCAGCTCAAGAATGCATATTGGTACAGACTCTGAGCTGGGTAGGCTCTGTGGGGTAAAAAGGTGAGCCCGCTGGGAGCCCACATCGAGGAGGTGTGAACATACAGAGGGGTTTCGTGGTCTCCGTGCAGCTGCATTCTGTTAAGATTTCTGGTAACTCCTGCCTCCTTTGGTCCTCTAGGATTGTATTTGTGCCGGGAGAAAAAGCAATGCCAGGAAGGAGACCACTCCAGATGTCAAGACTCAGAGGATGGCTTATTTTAGTTCCAGAGCTTTCAACAAGAGTAACCAATTGATATCAGTTTCTTGAACAGCACACTTAAAGACTGAGCTGACAGCATTTAAATATCTTTATATATTTCATCAAGGTCATGGAAAGCAACTTTTTTTTTTTAAATAAGTGGAGGAACAGTCCCACAGTCCCACATGGGTGGGGAGTGGGGTGTAGGTGGGGTTCCACTGGACGGCCAAGCCCCGTTGAAGCTGTGACCAGCTTTTAGCTTGTGAAAACCTGCAAACATGCTTTAAAACCCTACACGATTTTGTATAAATGACACTGGAGGGCAGCGGGAAATCAACTTTTCCACACCAGCTGCCGTCTGTGGTTGGCCCCCTTGCCCAGGGTTCCTAACTTGCCCTCCCCCCACCTCGACACTCCCCGTTCCCAGAGAGGGTGTTTCTCAGGCTGCATCTCAGCCCACCATCCAAGAAGCAAAGCTGAAGGAGCAGAGCTTAGAGCTGAGAAATCACTAGGAGTGGACATGAAAGCAGCAACAGGACAGGAGCCAAGAACAAGGATCAAGTGAAAGAAGCCACAGGGGGGAATAAAAGCCTCCAGATTCACCAAAACAATCCTGGACCTCTGCTGCCCTCTAGCAGGCACTGGTGGCACCGTCTCCCCACCGTCAGAGGGCAGGCACCAGAGCAGGCGCCAATGCTGGGCTCTTTAACAGACACTGCCACTTTTGAGCAGGTGACCTTGGGAAGTTATTGAAAACAGCCCTGCAGAAGTTCTTATTTGTAAAGTGAGGGGTAATACTAGTCCCTACCTCCTGTGAGATGTTTATGAGGTTTAAATGGCCAAGATGAAGTAACAAAGGACCAGACTTACCTTCCAACCCCCCACCACAAGAAACCCTGGGGGTGGGGATGGGGGTTGGGCAGGACTGACCAAATATCCCAAAGAGCAGTTTTCAGCACAGGGCACATCAGACACAAAGTACAGGGATCCCTAGGAGAGAGGAAACAAATGATCCCCATGATTGCCCAGCTCACTGACCAGAGAGTTTCCAGGGTACAGGGAGGGGAATCTGGCACAGTTTGCAGACTCCATGAATGGAGGAGACAAAGCCAGCGTCCAAAGATACCGAGACAATTCCTGAGGACCTGGAGCAAGACAGAGCTGAGCAAAGAGAGAACTCCAGAGAAATCCGGCGCTTGCTTCCGCAGCACACGCACTAAACTTGGAGTGATACAGAGAAGATTAGCATGGCCCTGGGTAAGGATGACGCACAAGCTCACAAAACTCCAGAGAACTCCAGAGAAAGGATCCTCTTTAAGTATGTAGCAGAGTACTGATCAGCACGTATGTATGGAGAAACTACCAGAGCCCAGGAAAGAACCACCTGTCCACAGTGGAGGGAGGGGTACCCAGCATTCACACAGGATCAGAACAGGGTCTCTTCCCACAAGCCAGAATGAAAACTTTGTAAACCATTAGGCATTAGGTGGAATCTTGCTTCAGGAGTAGGGAATGATTACCCCTAGAGTAAACACCGTTCCAACCCGCAACCCCCCCCCCCCCCCCCCCCCCCAACCCCCCCGAAGAAAATTAAAAGCAAAACCCGAAAGGGTCAAAATGTTTTTAAATAAACTTAGCCAAAACCCAGGAGGAAGCTAAAATTTAAAAAAAAAAAAAAAAAAAAAGGAAGAAAACAAAAATAGCCAGCACAAAAGGATAAAAAGTAACAGTGCCCAACAATCAATAAAAAATGGCCACACATGCAAAGCGGCAGGGAAATTATCCATAATGAGAGGAAAACCCAAGCAATGGATTGAGTGCCAAAATATAACTCATCAAAACTGGTAGGACAGGGATCAAGCAATACTTAGAGGGACGTTACAGCACTAACTTGGTTTGAAAGCAAGGAAAATCTCAAATCTATGATTATCAGCTTCCATCTTAAAAAAATAAAAGAGAATAAATAACACCCAGAGTAAGCAGGAGAAAGAAAGAAAAAAGATTAGGGCATAAATCAAAAATACAAAGTAGAAGAACAAGAGAGAAAAATCAGTGAAATTAAAAAGCTGGGGGGGGGTTTAAAAAAAAAAGATCAGAGTTGCCTGGGTGGCTCAGTCATAAAGAGTCTGCCTTCAGCTCAGGTCAGAATCGCAGGGCCCTGGGATGGAGCCCCACACCAGGCTCCCTGCTCAGCCGGAAGCCTGCCTCTCCCTTTCCCTCTCCCCCTGCTTGTATTCCTTCTCCCGTTATGTCAAATAAATAAAGACTTAAAAAACCATATAAATAAATAAACAAATAAATAATAAATAAGATCAATAAAACTGATAAGCCCTTGGTCAGACTGCTCACAAAATAGGAAAGAAAAACTCAAACTACTAATGTTTGGAGTGGCAGATTTGATATAATTATAGATTCTACAGCTATGGCCAACAGACACATGAAAAAGTGCTCCATATCACTCGGCATCAGGGAAATACAAATCAAAACCCCAATGAGATACCACCTCACACCAGTCAGAATGGCTAAAATTAATAAGTCAGGAAATGACAGATGCTGGCGAGGATGCGGAGAAAGGGGAACCCTCCTACACTGTTGGTGAGAAGGCAAGGTGGTGCAACCACTCTGGAAAACAGCATGGAGTTTCCTCAAAAAGTTGACCCAGCAATTGCACTACTGGGTATTTATCCTAAAGATACAAATGTAGTGATCCAAAGGGACACATGCACCTGAATGTTTATAGCAGCAATGTCCACAATAGCCAAACTATGGAAAGAACCTAGATGTTCATCAACAGATGAATGGATAAAGAAGATGTGGTATATATATATACAATGGAATACTATGCAGCCATCAAAAGAAATGAAGTCTTGCCATTTGCGATGACGTGGATGGAACTAAAGGGTATTATGCTTAGCAAAATAAGTCAATCGGAGAAAGACAACTATCGTATGATCTCCCTGATATGAGGAAGTTGAGAGGCAAAGTGGGGGGTTTAGGGGGTAGGAAAAGAATAATTGAAACAAGATGGGATCAGGAGGGAGACAAACCATAAAAGAGTCTTAATCTCACAAAACAAACTGAGGGTTGCTGGAGGGAGGGAGGTAGGGAGAGGGTGATGGGGTTATGGACATTGGGGAGGGTATGTGTTATGGTGAGTACTGTGAAGTGTATAAACCTGGCAATTCACAGACCTGTATCCCTGGGGCTAATAATACATTATATGTTAATAAAAAATAATAATTAAAAAGAAATTATAGATTCTACAGCTGCTAAAAAGAAAAAAGAGTGTGTTGTAGAAAACTTGAGACCAGCATAGTCAACAAGTAAAATAAAATGGACAAATTCCATGAAAGCCATTATCAGTGTTCACTAAAGAGTAAACAAATGATCTGAAAGATCTTTATATCTATTTTTAAAGTAAATTTATACTTTAAAATATTCCCACAAAGAAAATTCCAGACCCATATGGTTTCATTAGCTAACATTTAAGAAAGAAATAATACCAATTTTATATAACTCTTCCAGAAAATTGTAAAGGAGGAAATACTTGTCAACCCATCCTAAGAGGTTGGTTAGTATTGCCCTGACACCAAAACCAGACAGACTTTATAAGAAAACTGTAGACCTATATCCCTAAGAAAACCGATACAAAAAATAAAAACAGCCAAACAAAATTTTAGCACATTAAATCCAATGATACAAAAAAATAATACATCATGACCAAGTAAGATATTCCAGGAAGGCAAGGTCAATTGGTGATTTGAAAATCAATCTGTATAATTCACCACCTTTATCAATTAAAAAAGAAAAAATATCATATAGGCATCTCAGTAGACACAGTAGAAATATTTTCATAAAATCCACCTTCATTCCACACAAAAACTGTCAGAAAACTAGAAATAGAAGGAACTGCCTCAACCTGATAAAGGACCTCTATAAAGAATCTTCTGTGAGTTCATCCAATTTCATAGCTTCCAAAATCATCCGTATACCAACAAGTCTCAGATTTATTCCTCTAGTTCAGACCTCCTCCCTAAACCTTAGACAACTCTCCACCACTTGAATATCGAATAGCAATCTCCAATAATAATATATTATTTCATTCACTTAGCTAAGATTTGAGCTTTTCCTTCTACAGTAATAAGTAGTAAAATCAGAGTACTGTTTTCTTTACATGCATTGTTCTTATCTGAATTTTGAATTAAAAATTAGACTTATAAAACAGGCCAGAAAACTTTCTCTTTTTCTATTGATGGAATCCTTTATAAAAATCAGGAATTAACTATTCCTTGCAAGTTTTATAAAACTCACCTATAACCCCTCTGGACTTGAGGTCTTTAAATACCACTTTAATTTCCTTAATAATTATTGGTGTCTATATAACTTTTCTCATTTCCTCCTGAACTAATTTGGGCCATTATTTTTCTAAAACTTCATTCGTTGCATTTGGTTTTTTAAAATTATTAGCACAATTAAACATAACTTATAGTGAGTGTTTCAAGGAATGAGGGGGTTTGGCCTTTTTAGGCTTTGCTAAGTTCACTTACCAACCTATGCTTATTTGCGTAGGTCAGCCTTCTTCCCAGTTGGAAACAACATCATTTTCTTCGATGATGTTCATATGTATCTCTAGAATTGTCTACAGCGAATAATGTCTCCTACAGCTATGTCCTCCCTTGAAAGTCTATGTTGTTTTAGTACCAATTTCAAGAACCTATGGAGTGCCTGGTTCCTTTCTACAATAAAATATAGGTAGATCCTTCACACTCTTCCTCCTTGGCGTTGGTGTTTCATGCCACCAAAGACTGCTACCGTGTCTTCCATCTTCTTAAGATTTATCCCTTCCCACTCAGTGCTAGTGTGTTGCCCAAATAACCACTTTGATGTACTGATTACACTTGGAAGTGTTATCTCTGCTACATTATAATAAATCCAGGATTAATCAAACTCAGAACAGCTGCCTAGAACTCCCAGTTGACGGTGGTAACTTTTTAGTATAGCTCCACTTCTAGAAGTAACTAGCTGAATAATAATAGTTATCATTCCCTGAATGCCTACTATAAGCCTGACATAAAATGGTGTTCTGGATGTGCCAGAAGCTTTATTAGAGCCATCGAAGGAATAAATGTTAGTAACTTTGTTTCACTGATTAGGAAAACATGGCTCTCCTATGACTTGCCTGAAGTCATCTAGTGAGTAACAGTGGGGACTCAAATTCAGATCCATCTGGTTTTAAACTGCTCACTGAAAGCTGGAACTGTTTTCAATAAAGAAGCTTCCAGGGGCACCTGGGTGGCTCAGTGGGTTAAGCCTCTGCCTTCGGCTTGGGTCATGATCTCAGGGTCCTGGGATCGAGCCCCACATTGGGCTCTCTGATCAGCAGGTATCCTGCTTCCCACCCCCCACCCCGCCCACATACCTCTCTGCATACTTATAATCTCTGTCTGTCAAATAAATAAATAAAATCTTCTAAAAAAAAGGAGAGTTTCCAAGGAATGACCCAAACCAAATGGTTTCTGCCAAATCAGGTATACCTACAAAATTTTAAGCTCCTAGTTAGTATTCTAATTCGTGGGTAGTTATTAAGTTTCATGACTATCCTAACTCCTGCCTAATGGAAGTAGCTGTCTGCAGTCTTGTACTGAGAAAAACTGTGCAGCTGGTTTCAGGCTAAGAGAGAAAGATTGCAGAGAATAGATTCTAATGCTGTTTGTATTAGTCAAGATTCTCCGGAGAAACAGAGCCAATGGGATGGATAGATTAAGGAGAGGGGGAGAAAGGGCTGGCTGGCAGACTGGAAATTTCAGCAGGAGTTGATGTTGGGGGTCTTGAGTTCCAGGGCTTTTTAGAAGTAGAATTTCTTCCTTCCCAGTGGAGCTGTCTTTTCTCTTATACCCTTCAACTGATTGGATGAGGCCCACCCACATTATGAAGGGTAATCTCTTTACCCAAGGTCTACTGATTTAAATTTTAAAATTTCTTCACAACATCTAAACAGATATTTGACCAATCAAATGCCTAGCCAGGTTGACATATAAAATTAACCATCACACAGTCATAGACCAGGAAGACAATATTCTGTACAACCGTGGATCTCAAGCTTCAGCATGTATTGGAATCCTTTGGAAGACTTGTAAAAACACAGGTCATGGAGTCCCACCTTCTGAGCTTCTGATTCAGTAGAGTGAGGCTGTCTTTATAGCAAGTGCCCTTGATGTTGATGATGCTGACCCAGGGACCACACTGAGAAATCCTGTTGCATGTTTCTACTTTGCTCTAACTGATGGCATTAAAGCATCGTAAACCATCATTACAGAAATGCATTTTTCTGATCTGTATTCTCTGTATAATAATGATTATTTGAAAATTTCCCAACATTTAAGTTTTCAACAAGAAGGACTTTCTTAACCCCCAGAAAAATGTCCACCTAGCCCTGACCACCCCCTCATACAATTATATAAAAAAAAGTTGGGTGACTACTCACATACATCTAATCAGTTAATTAATAAATAAATTAACTTAAATTTATTTAATTTATTCCAAAACAGTAGAGACACATGCCTGCTGGTCAGCCTCGATATGGTCAAAGTGCAGGGGAAGGGCACCAAGAGTCAAGACTTCCGGCTGGGCAAGGTCATGGGGCTCACAGTTTGGAAAACTCATCAAAGCCAGAGCTCCTGGTTCCTCCAGGTCTCTCCAGACCTAATTACTCTTCCACCAAGGTCTTACACATCTTGATTCTGTTCAATACAGACACTCAGACAGTTGGTGCTGTTGGTTGGGAAATGGACTGCTCTGTAAGGTAGGAGGTTGCCTGTGATTGGGAGAGACCAAGCAGAGGATGCTTGGAGGGAATTTCATAGAGAGAATTCAGAGAGCAGACCGGACACATCCTTTGCTCTCACATTGTAAAATTCTATGAATCCCTGAATTCCAGCCCAAATTCCTGGGATGGAGCTTAAAAGAAAGGAACACACCTTAAAGAAATATAAGAAGGTGACATTGTTAGTAGGACGGTTATGGATGCCCATTATAAAAATATTAACCCTGCTTATGCATCTTAGGTACAGAAACCCAAAATCATGATGTTAAAGCTGTTTTGGGGTTTCAGAAAATAATAAATAAATAAATAAATAAATAATCTCTACATCTTCTACACCTGCGGGAAAACTGTTTTGACTTGGATTAATCTGGAACTGAATGTCACATTTGATCCTGCCAAGGCTTGGCAGGGCCCCAGGCAGGGAATGGTTTGCATTCCATCTAGAAAATCGGCTTGGGTGCTAAGGAACCCGTCGTGTCAGTGGGGTCCCATCAGGGTGGCCAGGCCACAGTGCTCTTCGGGGTGGGCTCGGGCAGCACGAATGAGATGAGGGTCAGCCCAGCAGCATCCTGAAGGCGGTTCCCCATCCCTAGTCTCAGCTTGACCCTGCTCATCCCTCTGCCAGTGTCACTGCTGAAAATGCGACCAGCTCGGGCAGCAAAACAAAATGAAATTTATTCCCCCCAGAAGCTGTGATTCCCACTGTACCACACCAGTGCTAAGACTCAGGGCCTGCGTTCTAAGAATTAGTGGCCATAGCCTCAAACTTGGAGCCAGAAAACCCAGATTGAAGACTAGGCTCCACCCTTTAAGGACCCTGTGTGTCAGGCGAGTCCTACCCGCCCCCTTCACCTTCGCTTCCTCACCCATAACCCCGGGTTATTAAGATGCAACCTCTCATATGGTTCAAGACCTATAGAACGTGGAGTCCAAAGGAAGCTTTAGACCCAGCTTGAAGGGGTTTTACAGCATATGTCACAAAGATGAGAATACGGCATAAATTATTCTTAACTTTTCCTCTCTGTGATCTTCAGCAGAAGCATGAATAGAAGCAGGATCTTAAATCTTTCGTGGCAGTCAGCCAGGGGACCAAGAGGACAGCTGTGAGAGGGGGGAAGTGATCTTGAAAAGGAGGCTGGCCGGAGCTTGGAGACCAGAAGACGTGACTGTGGCCCACGACAGGGGAGAGGAAGCAGGCACTGGTGACAAAGACTGCAATGAAGCCTTATTCCTAAAGATAGCTGTGAGAACTTCTGCTGTGTCGTGTGTTCCCTCAAGTCTCCAAAAGACTAAATTCAAGTCTTATGCTACTTGGCAATGCTTCCAGAATTAAAACTGCATTTCTTTGGATGCATTGCAGTGCTAAGACTGGACCTTATGGCCAGGCAAGCAGACCCAGACAGTCTTTGGTTGTGTATACTTCAATGAAGAGTCAGGGCCAGAGTCATTTTCGGGCAAAGCTGATGGTTCCCAGATCCCCACAGAGGAGTGCCATGATCATAACAATGGCAGACATTCCTATATGTTCTATCATGTCCAAAACATTTTCACATATTCAGTACTTTCCCATTCCATCTATTAGGCAAAGCGGAGACTTCGTTCCCTCCTCAGCGTTGAATGGTGAACACACAGGTCACTTTTCCTAAGCAGAGTACGTTTAAGAATCTCATGTCTGATTAGAGCAGGGTGCAGGGGACCACGGGAGCAGAGTCCCTGTCCAGCGGTGGGAGTGACGGTGCTCTGGGTCACCAGTTTTTTCCTTTTTACCTTCAAAGGCATAGAGAAAGTTTTACCTTCCAGGATCCTCCCAAAAGGAAAGAAAAGTTAGCGATGATCTTTTTAACCACAGCGACTGGCAAATCAGAGAAGTCACTAAAACGGCACTGAGGCCCAAGACACTGGTATTCCATCCGACCACAGCAAACCAAGTAACTGGATAATTTTCCGGTGTTTATTTGCAGGGCTGGGCTAAGATCTAGAAAATATCTAAATGAAAACAAATCCATCTGAACTTGGCGTTTTCCACGGACCTAATAGCTCACTTGCATTCAGTCCACGGATTCCTACTTAGGAGACAAGCAGAGAATTCCAAGTAACAAGGTCTCTTGTCTTTCAGAGTGGTTATGGGATTTCCAGATGGCATGTTGGAAGGTATGACAAATGGAGGCCGGCCTGGAAATGAGATAAAACAAGGGTGCTTGAAGGCCAAAATTAGATGTCGCACAGCAAGGTTTGACTTAACAGCAGTGCCGAAAACAAAACAACCCCTTGTGACCGTGCAGGGCTGAGAAAACAGCCAGGTCACAGGACCCATTCCTGCAGGCCCTGGAGCAATCAACAGCTGGGAATGTACTAGAAACCTGGGAGGGAGCAGCCTGGTTTGACATTGAAAGGTCAGCTCAGAGAAGGCGGGGAAGCACCCCCCTGCACACCCTTGTACCCCCCCGCCCCCACCCCACCCAGGCTGCCTACCCAGCTGCAGACATGGGATGGCTCAGGTGAGGCCTGGGCCTCCCTGGGCTGGGTGGGAAAGTCACCATGATGCAGCAACATCTCTGTTCAGTGCAAACGTCCCCTTGTCACACCAGCCCAAGTCCTCGGCCTCCCCCAGCCTCCCTGAGTCTCAGGTCCTGAATCCATATGCAAAGAGGCTGTGTGCACAGTGTGGAGGAGAGCAGAGAGTTCTGCACTCAGATGCCAGGGCCCCACTTTCTAGCTATGACATGGACAAAGGCTCCATCCTGCTGAGTCTGACATCCTCATCTGTGAGGGGGACAGTAACATCCACCTTACATAGGACCCTGAACAACTTAGTGCTGAAGAGGCTTAACTACTTGCATCCTCTCCTGACCAGTTGCCTCCCAATCTATAGGCCTGTCTCAGGGCCCCTGCCAACCTGGGGACACTGAGGACCAGTCTGGGGCTCGTTCCCCTGACTTCCCTTGTGCCCAGCATGGCTGAGGTAAGTGTCCTCAGAGAACTTCTTCGTGCCTACACTGAGGCCTCAAATCCCCCTCATAAAGCTCCAGAGGCCATTCCCTGCAAGTTAAGAATGTTCGCCAGGACCCACCTCCCACTCTCTGCTTTAAACCTCTGATGTCAGTCTGGGTTTCCTAGGTTCTAGCCTCATGTCAAATCTCACATGGTCTCCTCCACCCCCCCACCTGCCTTCCCTTCTCTCCTATTTGTGCATTTATCTTCCCTTCTTCCTCCTTTGTCTCTTCTCCCCCTTCCCCCATCCCTCTTCCTTCCACCCTCCCCGTCTCCCCTTGCCTTGCTTCTCTATTGATGACTGTTTGCATGGCCTTCCAAACTTTGATTTCGTTTGACTCCCGAAGACACTGCCCATTGTCTCATCCCCTTATTCCCAAACTCTTCACTCAGGGCCCCAGGAGGTCATGCCCTCAGCAGGTTCTTCTCCCTTACCTCCTAGACACGATCACACAGTCGTCAAGTAGAGTGGACATTTGCTTTACAAAAGTAAAGTGGGGGGAGGTGGATTTATTCTCACCAGTGAGACCCTCAATGTCTTCCTGCCCCAAGCCTGGCTTGTCAGCCCTCCGTTCAGTCCTGTGAGCAAATGCAATCCCTTCTGTTTAAGTTACTAGTATAAGTCTCTGTTGCTTCCAGCCAAAGAACTCTCCTTCCCTGAGCAAGAGAGGGCAAGGCACTCAGGACACCAGCTACAAGGGAATCTTGTCTGAGTCTATTCCAGTTGTAGTCATGAGAATGATTAATGCCCAACCTGAGGTGGGAGCAGTGTGTGCAGAGAAGGGGACTGGATTAAAAGCTATGAAGAAGGCAAGGACACTGGACTCAGGTGTGGAGGCTGAGCCCACCACCAGCCTCTTGGTCAGGGTGTTGGGTGGAAGGTGGTGCTCTTACAAAAGTAGCCAGTAAGGGAGGGGGACGTCATATGATCTGTTTCAGGCACAGAAGGACAGATCTACCTACAGAGCACCCAGGGGAGAAACCCCAGGAGCAATGGAGTGTATGGTTCTGAAAATCACCCCAAGAACAGATTATTTCCCAAGGATGTTGGGGAGATATTCCTGCCTGGGCTCCCAGTTCAGAGTGTACCTGGTGGGGAACTTGGATGCTGAGGTTGGCAAGGAGCCAGCGTGAGGTGGCAGAAACCCTGGAGGAGAAGTCTGAAGACCTGGCCTCAAGTCAGGATCCCCACCACCCTGTGGCTTCAAAGGCAAGCCACTTACTGCTTTTGAGCATCAGTCTGCCCATCTGTAGAATGGGGAGAAAACACCCTCCCAGCAGGGGGAATGATGAGTGTGGGAGGGCCTATGGGTTATGGGAATAGAGATGGTCTCACAGGCAAGTCTGGTCATGGGCAAGGAAGGACCAACAACTTTAGATCAGGGCTGGGGCTATAGGGAGGAAGAGGAGGAAGCTGAGGGCCTTTAACACACAGTGCAATCATACCATTTTACAGAGTCTGGCCCACCCTGAGTAACGTAGCTCAGACTACTTCTTTCTCTTCTCAATTAAATGCAAAAGCTCATCAAATACTTGCTCTGGCCTCCAAGTCTTTATGGATCTACTGTTTTTCTCTGTAGGTTTTCAGATTTAAATCCAAGCTGAGGAAAGTCTGGTTAAAGACAGGTTTGCTCTGGTCTCTGGAAGTGGGAATGGGAAGGACCCTGGGCAATATAGCAAAGTCTCACTGACAGTCAGAGACGTTCCCTTCTGAGGCTGGCTGCCCGGGGCTGAAAGACTTCTCCGTGTCTGGGGGCCATGCGGGTCCCAGGCCCACATGTGGCCCAGGAGACTCTGTGGAGGACACCGAACATGCCATGAAACAGAAGGCACCTGTTCTTCTGTCACTGGAAAATGGAGCCACTGAGCAGACCAGAGTGAAGCCGCAGATGCTGTGGGTGAACGGACAGTGTGACTGACTGCTGTCACCCTAGAGCAGCACAGTTCCACGTGTGGCATCCTCTTATCAGAGCGACAGGAGAGCCTGAGGAAATGGACACACATAACTCAGGACCCACCTGAGCGTCCCCCACACAGACAAGAGGGAGCAGTCCTTGGGTGACCGGGGACCAGTCTTAGAAAGAGCAGCCAACGCGTTCTAGAATATTGGGGCTGGAAAGGCCCCAAATCATGTCATTGCTCAGCCGGAGATCAGTGAAACTGTCCAAAGCGGAGGGAGGGCAGCATCTTCTATACTGTCCGTGGGGCAAAGACCCACGTGCTTGATCTTTGACCTTAGAGAACTCACCTCACCTTTCTCAGGCTCAGCTTCCTTCTCTCCTTAGGGCATTTGGAAAGTAAGCACAGAGGGCGGAGACACAGTCAGTGCTCAGTAGACTGTAGCTTTCATTTTCCTAAGACATTACTACTCTCTCTTTATCTTTATCAGATAAATAGCACCTGGCAGATCCACGGAAATGTCTGCTTTTATCGCAAGAAAGGTTGTAAAGCAAGCATGGGCGTTTCTCACAGGGCTCCACAGGGCTCTCTCTTCAGTTTTCAGTCCTAACACTGGCAGGTCCCACCCTTTCAAGGGCACCTTAATATTATGTGCCCACGGAAAACAGAGGAACAGTCAGAGGGATAGCTACAGGTCAACCTGTAGGGTTTCTCCTCAAGTAACATAATAATGTTTCTACACTGCATCTCAGATTCTCCTCCAACATCAGCTGAGGATCTGATGATTCAATTCAGTTCTGACACTAAGCACCCAGATCTAGGGCAGACCCCACAAGCTAAGGGATCAGTCCCACCACACTGTCCTTGCTTCAGATGCCAGAGTCTCCAGGCAACCTGCACTTCTGCCCGGTCACCTGTAAATTCAGGGTTTCCACAATACCCCTTCAGCCTTGATAACTGGCTAGAATGATTCACAAAACCCAGGAAAGCAACTCTGCTTACAGATACGGTTTTATTATAAAAGGTACAAAGGAACAGCCAAATGGAAGAGAGATTCATAAGGCAAAGTGTGTAGATGGGGTGAACAGAGCTTCCACGCCTTCTTCAGATGTGCTCCTTTCCCTGCAGCTGTTGTATTTACAAACACAGAAGCTCTGTTACCCTCATTGTTCCAGAGTTCCTAATTCAAGTATTTTTTTTATCCAAGTATTTTTTTTTTATTTACGATGGATTAAATCATGGCCATTGGTGATTAAAGTCAATCTCCAACCCCTCTCCCCTCTCGAGGTCAAGGGGTGAGGCTAAAAATTTGAATCCTCTAATCCTCCACTCCCCCCACTCCCTGGGGTTGGTTTCTCCAACAACCAACCCCCATTCTGAGGCTTTCTAGAGAGCTGCCAAGATTCACCTCCTTTAGCTAAACTCAGGTAAGTTCAAAAACAGAGACTCAGGAGTAATAAAAGACATTCCTACCATTCAGGAAATCCCAAGGATTTTAGGAGCTCTGTGCCAGGAACCAGGGACAAAGATCAAGTGTCTAGTTTTTATTGTACCACACAGCATGAGCTGGTGCTTCCTTGAATCACCTGGCTGACTGGGCAAGGATCCACTTCCTGGGCTGCAAACATTGCAAGATACCATCAAACCTACCTAATAGGTAGGCCGCGTGCATCTAGGAGGATTGTGTGAAAGGAGCCAAACCAGTGCAGTAAACCAGTTAAAACTCTCCACGATGAGATACTACTTCACAAGCACCAGTGATGCTCCGATCAGAACTAGCCAGAGCTCACCTTCACATGGGAGTGTAGGAGACGTGTTTGTTAGTTTCCATAAAGTTAAATGCACGACTCCACCATGATTCAGCAATTCCACTCAGAGGTATTCACCAAGAGAAATAAAAACTTATGTCTACAAGGAGAACTGTACTGAATGGTCATTGAATTGAAAAAACCTAGAAACAGAAGGTGAATGGATAAATGAATTGTCATATAATAAAAAGGAATGAACCACCGATAGAAAAACCCAAACGAATGAATCTTAAAAGTTTAAGAAGCTAGACACAAGAAGGTATACTTTATGATCCCGTGTATATTGATCAAGAATAATGAAAATTAATCTAGAAGAATCAAAGTAGGGACATGGTGGTTGGCAGTTGATTGGAAAGGGGTATGAGCGAGCTCTCTTGGAGACTGAAAGTGTTCTATATTTTATTTTTTGAGTGGTAGCTACACAGGTGTACATGATTATCAGAATTCCCCAAACTGAAAGCTTAAAATCTTCCATTTTACTATCTATTGGCTTATACCTCACTTAAAAAAAAAAAAATTAAAGCCTTCTCAGTGAAGATCATGTGCCTAAGAACTGTATTAAGGTCTCTTTCTACATGGGAAGAGGAGGCCCCTGGCCATGCAGGAAAAATCCTGTCTAATCCTATAATCCCAACCCTGAATTCCAGAATTGCATTAGTTGCTGGAGACTTGCTAAGGAAATGTTCCAATGTCTGCATGAACACTGGTCTACCTTGCCTTTCCCTGAATTTTCCAGAAGCAGTGTCTGTGAAACGTGTTTCCTGAGTCACAATCCTTGCCTGCCTCTCCCAGTCCACGTCCTCAAACCAGAAACTCCTGGGACACAGTGAGGTTTGTCACCCATCTCTGTATACCTCACACCCGGTGGAGGATAACAGACCCTAGGTATGCTATAAATAGCGAATTGCACTAAATCCCTAACTATCAGGGCTGGCTATGGATGACTCAGAAAACCCAATCCTAGACACCAAAGTACCCAGTCTGTCAATATGCGTTGACTATAGTAACCATATAAGCATACAATTTTCTGGTAGGAGCAGGATAGCTTTCTCCTCATGCCACACACCACAGAGAAAGCAAAAGAAACCACTCACTCAGAAATTGTGTTCTAAGGGGAGCAGACAAATGGGGCAGTGCCTCTTTCTGCAAGAAATCCCAGCATGTTGCCATGCTGATGGGAACAATTACATATGTATTTTGTGAAGTGATTTATTAGAGCAAAAAGTGAGGTCCTTCTCCTTCAACCACCTCACTTCCATTTTCTCCAGCTTTCTTTCACACTAAAGTTCAAGGAGGCAAAAAGGGATTTATAACTCCTGCTTTAGACCCAATGGCCCCAAGGTGGACCTCCCAGATAAGTCCCTTGGGTAAGTCAGGTGGAAGTTACCAGCATCACCATGGAAACATCTCCATTGCTGGGAAATACCAAAAATTGCTGGTGTCGAGAGAACTAGATTTCAAAAATAAGGTAGAATTACATAGAGTCAGAAGAGGAGTGATAAAGGGATGATTTTAGTTAACAAGTAAGTGGTCATACCATCCACCCAGGTGATGGGGGTGTACAGAAGCAAACCACTTATAAATCCAAAATTGAAATCTGAGCTCATCAGTTAGGAGTACTTAGTAATGACACTCCCATGACATCCTCCTACATGGGGTACATACACTGTTTTTTGATCATCCAAGCTGAATCCCTCAACTCCATGAGGGAGACCCTAAGGGAAGCACAGGAACAGCCAGTGATGGGACATGCGTCACAGCAGCGGGAACAGGGTCAGTGTGACTGCGCTGTGACATTCGCAGGTAATAGTTTCTGATCCTAGCAATGGAGTTCTCTAGTCTCAGCCCCAGAGGGAAGGAAGGAGAAACTGGGCTGAGTTTGTAGACTTGAGGAAATACCCTGTGGACCTACCTTTATTAAGGGAGAACAGACCTTGAGAGAAGGGAAGGACCTTCTCACAAAAGACAAAGGAGTAAAGCCACTTTGTTAGAATATTAAATAGAAATGAGGTTGATTTTGTAAAAGGCATGGCTACAAATCAATTCATGTAAGTTCCTTTACCAAATATTTATAAGATATCTACCATAAACCCAATATTATGTTAGTCACAAGACTAAGGGGAGTAAGATATATTAAACAAGCTCCCTGGCTCCCAGGAGCTCAGAGAACAAGGGGCAGGGGGACACAGACATAAAAGTGACTCAGACTGCCCAGCTCCACGCTTTGCACCTTGTAAGTACTCACAAACACGAGTGGCCATGATGATGATGATGATGACAATGGTGTTATTACAGCATGGTAAGGGCCACCACAGAGGTCCAGATGAGCCTTTCTGGCAGCAGAGAAAATGAATGACCAAGTCTATCAGGATGGTCAGGGAAGGGGTACTCAGGGGAGCAGAGGAAGAGACAAGATACAGTGGACCAGAAGAATGTCCAAGCCAGCAGCAAAGGGCCTGTGAAGACTCCTGGGAGCTCAGAGTCCTTTATGGCGAATGCAAGGCATGGTCAAAGAACCCAGCATCCTCGTTCAAGGATCAGGCCAGTTCACAGGTGAGATTGCACCAGCACCACTGCTATGAATAGGCTTCAGGGAAAACTACAGTATTGTTGCTGTTCCCTCCTTGAACGGGGCTCCTTCCCATTTCAACTCCCCATCTTTGAGATGGCTATCAGAGATGAAGGCTGACTGACACAAGGAAAACTTCTGCTACAGCAATCTGTGCAATGCCAAGAATGAATCTCTACAATCCCTTGGACTTCACATAATGAAAAACCACAGAATGATGGCGAATGGCATTCTATCAGAATCCAGGGCCTTTCCAACACCATCTGCACTTTGTTTTCCATAAATGAAAAGAATGTATGGATTAAAGGTTAAATACTGAGTATGTGATGCTTTGTATCTCAATTCCACAGATAACTTTCTCCATCCTAACATTTTGGGGTAATCTGTCCTTCAGGTTTGCAGACTCTGGAATATGCCTCTAGCACTCCCTTCTGTCTGGCTCCAAGTCAGAGTACTGATTTCCCAAGTGTGCACATGCCTAGAGGAGGACAGGACCAATCAGGTAGAACTCAGTCATCAGAAACCAGGGAAGAATCCACGAGCAGGCTGATGAGGTTCAATTCCCAAGCCAAGAGCCCCACATTACAGCCCCAGCAAGATAGAGACCAGCTTGATCACAGGCAGTTCTGTGCTGGCATTGACTCGTGTTGTCTTGTGAGAGCTAATGGTCACATTTCCAGGTATTTAAAGAGCTGTTAAAGTCACCATTTAAAATTAAATCATATTCAAGTAAATATATAATGAAATAGAACAAATATTCAAAACCCATCACAGTCTAATTAATTTATTGCATTTGACTCTCATCTCTGTCCTTGAAGTCATTAGCAGCCGTGGAAATGTACCCAGGAAACACTGGATGATGGTGTCCTCTGGGTGTCCCTTCCCAGCTCCGCATGCGAGAACCTCCTGTTGGTAGCTTGAAGGCAGCCACAGTGGGAGTATTCACACGACTGAAGTTGAGTCAAAGCTACACATAAGGGGGCTTTTTTCCCTGGATGACTGCGGTTGAACATTCACCAGCCAGCCCATCATCGTCCCTGAGCCGGGTGAGGGCTGCGAACGTGTGGTGTAGGAGTTGTTGAGATTTTACTCTGGGGTGTGCCGTAGTTCATTCTGTGTCTCTGAACAACCCTGCGGGCTGTGGTGTGGCATCTGGAGTGGCAAGGGGAGGCACCAGAGGAATAGAGCAGCAAGCATCTCGTGGCCCACACCACAGGATGGACGGGCTGGCCTTGGAGCAGGAACAGCTTCGGGGGCGATGAGCAGGAAACTGGAAACCGCAGGGCTTATGCTGCACTGGGAAGCACTGAAGGAGAGCTAGGAGCTCAAGTTGGCTCTGGGTTTTTTGGGTTTTCATTTGTTTTTTAAATTGAAGTTGGACAGATCTCATACACCTCCAAACCCCTCACTCAGAAGAGGTAAGCCTATAGTCCAAGACCCTGGCTTTGGAGTCATTAGGTCGGAGTTCAAATGGACTTTGGCTTTTTTTATTTTTTTAATTGGGGTGGGGAGGGGCAGAGGGAGAGGGAGAATAGCCAAGGCAGGCTTTACACCCAGGGCAGAGCTGGACTTGGGGCTAAATCCCAGGACCCTGAGATCATGACTTGAACCAAAATCCAGAATTTGACACTTAACCAGGCCAGCCAGGCGGCCCTGGCTCGGAGGTTTGAAGCCTGAGTGATCTATAGATTCTGATATCATCAGCCAAGTCAGAAGTCTCAGGAGGAGGCTTCAAGGGAGGACCAGGACTGAGAAAAAATGAGTCCCTTCGAGCTGTTTTGAAGTGGAAGTAATGGGTGGTGCCCTATGATCATGAACTTAGGGTGTTGGCCAGGCAGACACTGGAGGAAAGAGGTCTGCGTCCTTGGCAAGAGATCCTCCCCGCACTGCTCAGCAAGTTTTCGGTTCATTTTACAATCTCAGGGTGTCAGAGCTGGAAGGATGTTTGCAGCCCTCAGACCCTGTCACCTCATCATCCACATGAGATCATCACAGCCAGGGGTTTAAGGGAAGTAAGCACACCCCAAACCTGTCACTCCCAGGTAATCCCTGCAACCCCAACCTGCCCAAAACCCAGGGGTGGGACCCGGGTCTGTTAGGGGCCCCACCTGCCATTCAGCAGGGGAAACCTGATCTGCATCAGCCTTGACAGGGTGGGCTCGCAGTGCTGGGGACGGGGCGAGAAGTGAAGTAGCGATGGCTGCCCCAGGGGGCTCTGGGTGGGGAGAAAGCACTAGAGCGAACAGGGACAAGGCTGCTGAAGAGGTGCTGAGGGCACTCTGCAGAAGGAGGTGAAGGCTGACCCCACTGGGAGTGTGCTGGGGTGGCTAAGGTAGGCTAGGGCAGGAGACTGGGAAGAACTGCAGCGCAGAAAATGGGGTGACTCTGGGGGGGGCCCCACAGCCATCAAGAGAGTGTGCCTGCTCAAAGTGCAGCTCTGCGGAGGCCACTGACCCTGGTTTGGAGCATAAGAGGTCTTCACATTTATGGGGTCTCCACTCGCCCATCCAGGTAGCCTGAGATGATGGAAAACACGGAGCAGGAGCCAGAAAACGAGGCACATGTCTTGTGTGTGCTCCCTGCCAGCTCCGGGACCAGCCCCAGGCGAATAGCATCACTGGCTCCTCCATTCAGTATAAATGTCTTCCACGTGCCAAGCACTGAGGGGCCCCACATCACCCCTGCCAGGAGAAATGTGTATCCCAAGGGAGGGGGGACCAGCAGTAAGCAGGCACACAAATGAGAACACATATGCATGTGCTGTGAAGAAACTCAAGGAGAATAAGGGACCCTGGGCCAGTTCCCTGAGCCCTGGGCCCTTGTCTATTCATCAAAATGGGACTGTTGTGGCCACTGAATTCCCCCTTCTGGTGAAATCCAGGTGGGAACCGCTGCTGTCCGCTGCAGGGCACGGAGAATGAGCCGAATTACCACAGATATTTTTGCCCTCTCTCTCTCTTTTTTTTTTTTTTTTTACTGTGGAAAAATATACATAAATGTACTATTTTAACCATTTTTAAGAGGCATTAAGTACGTTCACAATGTTACGCACCCATCACCCCCATCCGCCTCCAGGTCTTTTCCTCCCAACTCCGCCCCCATGAAACCTCCAGTCCCCATCCCCCTGACCCCCAGCCCCTGTTACCCTATTTTACTTTCTGTCTCTATAAATTTGCCTTTTCCAGGTACCTCACATAAATGGAATCACAGTGTGTGTCCTTTTCATGTTGAACTCATTTCCCTGAGCTTCACCTCGAAGTGGAATTGTGGGATCATATGATAATTCCACGTTTAGCTTTTTGAGGGACTATCAAACTGTTCTCCGCTGTGTACCATTTTCCATGCACACTAGCAACGCATGAGGGCTCTCATTGCCCCACGTCCTCACTAACACCAGCTATTTCCTGTTTCTCTAATAACAGCCATCCTAACAGATGGGATCTCTTGCTCTCTTTTATGTAATCACAGTGCAATATCGTCAGATTGCACCCAGCAGTCATGCCCATTATATGCCTCCATTGCTCTCCACATCGTTTATTTATAGGAAACATTTCTGTGTAGGGTTGTGTATACCAGTCTATGTATTCTGTACCATATGGACAATTTAAGCCATTGTCAAAGGTAATCTCAACAGGGACACCTGGGTGGTTCAGTCGGTTAAGCATGCCTCAGCTCAGGTCATGATCCCAGGGTCCTGGGATCCAGTCCCGCATTGGGCTCCTTGCTCAGGAGGGAGCCTACTTCTCTGTCTGCCTCTTCCTGCCGCTCTGCCTGCTTGTGATCTCTGTCTGTCAAATAAATAAATAAAATCTTTTTAAAAAAAAAAAAGTAATCTCAACAAATTTATAACTGTGTCTATGTTTCTTTCCATAGCAAGAGTGGTGACGGGGACTAGCAGCCTATCTAGAAAGTTTGGTGATGTGTCCCATCAGACCTAGGGAGTTTAGGAATTGGTTCTAGTACTTTCTTCTCTCTTCCTGCCAACCCTTGCCAGCCTTGTGCACGTCACAAACCAGTGCCTGGGAGGAAGACACGACTGAAGGGAACTCACACAGTCTTCACACTCATATTTAAGGGCCACTGCTCAGTTCCAAAATGACTGGAACCAATGAGTAGATAAACAGGGGAAATGATGCAAGGTCTGCAGACTGTCCCCAGCCAGCCTGACCTGGCTGCCCGTATCTGATCTTCCACATATCTTAACCTCCAGCAATAAATAACATGGTCCTGGAGCAGAAGACACAGGAGTAATTTGTATCTCAAAATTCAAACAGGGCCAAACTGCAGTCAATTCTATGAGTAGAAATCCCACGTTATTTAGATGCTGACTCTCCATGACCTGAAAAAGAACAACGAGCAAGAAAGTGCTTTCCCAAAAACTCCAAATGGCCAGGTCTTGAACTTGAGCCCTTTTAGGGTCTTCAGCAGGGGCTCGGCAGAGACTGGAGGAAAGATGTCTGCATCCTTGGCTAGAGATCATACACCTTCCTCAGCAAGATTTCACCTTGTTTTACAATCTCAGGGTGTCAGAGCTGGAATGATGTCAGACCCTGTCACCTCATCATCCACATGAGATCATCACAGCCAGGGTTTATGCGAGGTCAGCTGTTCCCAAGCCTCTCACTCCCAGCCAGCCCTCAGACCGGACATGCCCACCAGGACCTATGAAGAGCTGTACCTGCCATTCAGGCCTAGGCCGGGAGGGAACTGGTAAGCCCTCCAAGAGAATGGAAGGGGGCTGGTGAGCCCGCCAAGAGAATGGAGGGGGGCAAACATCTCCTGAGTTTGGGCATGAGTCAGATTTCTTCCAACAAGCAGCAGCAGCAGCAGTATCTCTCTCTGCAGGCCAGAGTGGGGAAGGCCACTAGGTCAGTTTTGACTCACCAACACCCCACAACTTAAAACACAACCAGTGATTATCTTACAGCTCTGTAGGTTGGCAGCTTGAGCTGGGCTCAGCGACACGATTTCCTCCTCTGTTGCTGGAGCAGCTGGGGGCCAGCTGGTTGGAGATGGCCTCAGTGAGAACAGCTCCTCTCAACCCCTGTCCTCCAGAACACTGGCCTAGGCACCTTGCCACAACAGCAGATGGGTGTTCCAATTCTGGATGAGCTCCGAAAAAGAGAAAGAGAAAACATGGATGTGTGTGGGATCCAGAGCTGGCCCACCGACATTTCCACTGCATTCCATTGGCCAAAGACAGACATAAGCCAGCCCTGACTCGGGAGGAAGAGAAGGAGCTTCAAAGGCACATTGCAAAGACCATGGGTCCAGGAAGGAGCGTGGGTTTGTGGCCATTCTTAAACTGTGCCACCACCCCCATGACATGGTCCAGGTGGTACACAACCACTTGCCTTTGAGGAGCCTGAGGGTTTGAACAAAGAGAATTTCAGTGGGGATTAGTGTGGAATGAAAACTAGGGGGCCTCTTCTGAGGGTTTGGGCCATTTAAATCCCCAACACTGTTACTCAGTCCTATGGAGAGGGCGGTCAGAGACGGCAGTCCTCCAACTGGACAGAATACACTGTCCACAGGCTTAGTCACTAGAAGCTGCCACGGGTTATCTACCTTGGAGAAATGTGACAGTTCTTCTACTTGAGTGTTAGGGACCAACATCTGTACTCACCAAAAACAGCTGAAGTGCAAAGAAAGACCAAGTCACTTGCCCAGTGTCACACAGCTAGTAAGTAGCCCAACAACCTTGTTTTTCTCAGCATCCCACATGCTACCCTGGGTGCTGGTAGCTGAAGGCAAATAAATGGTCCACTGACTGGGGAGGCTCTAGAATGAAACATGGGCACTGAGAGTTCTGAGCTCGCACCGGGAGACCCCAGGAAGAAAGGCACGCTGAGAACTGGGCATCTGGCCCCTGCCGCTTCACCTCCTCCCCCACACAGGGACCTGGAAGGCATGTGTGGCTTCTGTGTTGTCATACTTGCAATCCCTGAGGAGGAGCCAGGTTTTCTGTTCTTTTGTAGGGTTTCTCTGTGCATTATATGGAACTGCCAGAACAGAAAAGCAGAGAAGGGAAAACAAGGGAAATCATTTTGTAACCCATTAAAATAAAAGGACTAGATCTTCACTTTAAAAAAAAAAAAAAAAGAGCTTTGACTAAAACCAATCTCAGATTATATAGATAATAATGACCGTGGGACACTTCTCAGGTCTCATGGTCGGGCCCAAGCCTTTCTTGTGATCCAGGTTTCCTTGCTGGACACAAAGAAGAGCTGGTCTAATAGAGGACAGAGGGACCTCCAGTGAGCCCTGCCATGTGCCAAGGCCAGGCCAGGCGCTGCATGCCTTGAAATTAAAAGGGGAGGATCCCACCCCACGGATGGGTGTTGGCAGGGGACACTGAGCTGAGCCTCAAGACCACACACAACCAGCAAGAGATAGCACTGCTGTCATTAAACCAGGGCTTTCGTTCTGGCTGCGCCCTCCTGGAGTCTCCCGGGGCATTCTAACGCAAACAGTGTCTGAGCCGGCCCCCCAGAGACAGGTTTATGTCACTTGCTGTCCTGCTTTTTGTTTGTTCGTTTCCCAGTTGATTTCAGTGTGTGGTCAGGATCAAGGGCCGCTGGGTGAGATATGTTCTCCACATTACCTGCACGTTAAAGTTAGGGAGCTTTAAAAAAGGTATGGAGCCTGAGTCCCACCACAGACATTCTGATTTAATTAGTTGGAGGTGTGACCTGGGCGTCGGCACTTTTTAAACCTCCCAAGTCATTCCTATGAGTCTTGAAGTTAAGACCTGCTGTCTGAGGTGATCTTAAGGAAAGAGTGAGTCTGGGTTTCTCAGAAAGGTCAAAAGTTCCCATCACCTGGGTGCTTGACTCCACAGGGACGCACCCACACCACCATTCTCTGGGGTCTGAATCTCTGGTTTCACTCACTCCTCAAACGTTCTCCCCCAGAGAACGCCTCCAGCAGCACTCCAGAGCTCAGGCCAGCCTGTGTCCTGCCGGGGAGCTCTCTCCTTCCTGGCAGGCCTGACTTCCGGTGTCTCTGTCTGAGCCGGGAGCCCAGCTCTTTACCCAGAAGACCCTGTCAGAGGCTTTTTAGTTCTTCCTGGTCGATTGTCTGGGTCATGTTACCTTTGAGGGGCATTAGCAGCCTGACTTCTGAGGAAATCGAGTTCCCATTTCTCTGAGGAGGCCCCAGAAGGGCTGGGGGGCACTGGAAGCCTAAGAAGATATCCCCCGCAGCCAAGCACAGGGCAGAGAGGAAGACTCTGCCTTAGGCCACCCCGATGGGCCAGCTCAGCCATCACAATGAGGGTGGGGCAAGATGACTATTCTGGAATAGGGTTCTAAACCCCGGATTGCTGGGCCCTACCCCAAGCGTTTCTGATTTGGTAGGTCTGGGTGGGACCCATTGAATGTACCTTTCTAACATATTCCCTGGTGACCAATGCCGCTGGTCCAGAGAGCCCTTTCTGCAAACCACTGGTCCAAAGGTAGCTGTTTTCTGCTTTCCCGCTGTTGCAACTTTTCTTCTCACAGGATTCTCTGCAAGCCTAAATAAAATGCCACAACTTCTTGTGCTTAGGCTCCCTGCCCCAGTCTTCTGTGGAAAACGGGGTATGCAGAGGGAAGACAGACAGTACAGCAGACAGAATAACGGCCCCCGACAACGTCCATGTCCTAATCCCTGGGCCCCGGGAAGGACGTGTTACCTGGAAAAGGGAAGTAAGGTTGCAGGTGGAATTAAACTTTGAAGGGGCTGTCCCTAAGAGAGGGACACTATCAGTCATCCACCTGGCCCAGGGCCTAGTGGAGCCACTTCCCCATCTGGGATAGAGATGAGATGAAGGAAGACATTTGAAGGTGAGAGGGATGCGGCCCCATTTGATGGCTTTGAAGATGGTGAAAAGTGACCACAAACTAAGGAATGGAAGTGTCCTCTAGAACGTGTGAACAGCCCTCGGCTGACACCCAGCAAGGAGACGGGGCCCTCAGTTCTACAGCTGCAA
Source organism: Lontra canadensis (assembly GCF_010015895.1). NCBI lineage: Eukaryota > Metazoa > Chordata > Mammalia > Carnivora > Mustelidae > Lontra > Lontra canadensis. The sequence goes on from NW_022630997.1 coordinate 28,237,821, forward strand.
GGAAATGAACTCTGTCAGTAAGCAGAAATGAGTATGAGTAAGGAAACAGGTCCTCCCACAGAGGCTGCAGAAAGAGGCCACCCCTTCATTTGAGCCCAGACACCAGACTGAGCCCCACTGCAGCTCAGAGCGCTATGGGGCTCCCTCCCTTTGTACTGCCTTTGCCTCTGACCTATGTGAGTGCCCTGTGTGGCACCCTCCCTCCCAGAGCTTCCCGTTCCAAGGTAGTCTTTGGATAAGGCAACACAGGTGGGAATTATACAGGCAGAAACCATAGGCAGAAGGAACAGAGGGGTGAGGTGTCACCGGAAAAGAAAGCAAGAAAGGCGAGACTGCCTTTTAAAGCTGAGAGCAGACACAGAAGGAGCTGATGAAGGAAGCCGTCAGAGTGAAGGGCTTCATCTCAAGTGGAAGATTCTGCAGGCATCCTCTCTGCCCTCACATGGTTTCTCCCTGGAAACCTCCCAGGCTGGGACCTCACGGAGCTCAGCTGAGCTCGTCACTGGAGATCTCACAGTGGGAGACTTGCTGCATGTGGTGAGTATCATCACAGAGATATAGAAGGTGTCTGCCCTGCTCCCCCTCCTTCCCGGCAGGGGACAGAGCTCCCTATAACCAAGCTGGGGGTTCCCTGCCCCTTAGCCTTTACCTGGACACCAGCCATGACTGATGTGGGCCCAGCCTTCCAGCCAGGACCAGGCATGGGCTTCACTGGCTGTGGATGGCTTGGAGCTGCCATGGTCCTGACATGCTGTGTCTTCTCCATCACCGAGGCTTCTACATTTGTGACTCGCAGTGTTTCAAAACCATTCCTTCTCAGAAGCCTCCCTATTATTTCTCTCCCCTGGCACTAAACTCATGCAGCTTTTATACTTTCGAGCTGTATACAGCTTCATTCTCTTTTGCAGTACCAAGTAATAGGCTTTCCTTATATAAGCATCCTACATGTTTTTGTTGGCAGGTGCATTATTCCAGTTTAGTTTTAAGTTTAAAAAATGAATTATTTAACAACACACATGTTATCCTATTGTGGTAAGAAAATATGTTTTTTCGCATAGGCAGAATAGTATATCTAGAAGAATACACTGTAATATATTAACATCTGGAGAGGGGGTATTTCTTAACTCTTATCCCTGTTTCCTTTTTCAAAATGTATTTTTTTCCAAGTAATAAAAAAGGAACCAAGCTTAATATTTCAAGAGATAATAAGAAACAGCAAATCAACAAGAACAACAATAACAAAAAGCCCCTATTTCTCCAATTCCTCTCCCTAGTTCTACTCCCCAAAGATAAACATTGTAAATTCTTCTGATTTTCACTGCCCTATTTTTTATAATATATTCATGTTGCAGTTTTTGATTGATCAGCTGTAGGCATTAGCTTCTGACGTCCCCATCACTACCTCTCCTTCCATCTTCCTAAAACATAATCTTTTTTTTAAGATTTTATTTATTTATTTGACAGATAGAGATCACAAGTAGGCAAAGAGGCAGGCAGAGAGAGAGAGAGGAGGAAGCAGGCTCCCTGCTGAGCAGAGGATGCAGGGCTCAGTCCCAGGACCTTGGGATCATGACCGGAGCAGAAGGCAGAGGCTTTAACCCACTGAGCCACCCAGGCGCCCCCCTAAAACATAATTATTGTCAATGCTCCTTTTCTTCGGTTCTCAGAAATTTTCTTGCGTTACATCTTCCCTGTTTTTTCCCCCTCTGTCATACTTTCCAGGACTCCTGTAGACATAAGCTTAGCCTTTCTCCTCTATTTCCCTTTCTTTGTCTTATTGTTGTACTGGATTTTAGCTTCTAATTGTTCTTTTTTTATTTATATATTTTACTTGGATTCTGTTTGTTTTTCGTTTTGAGATTCTTTTGCTTTTTTTTTTTTCCCCAGTGTTTTCTGTCCTTGTTTTGTAGGTATCATACCTTCTCATAGGTCTCTCAGGATAGCAATTACAGGGTTTATTGTTTTTAAGTTCCCCATGTGTCCTATACGGTCTGTACTTTCTCTCTGGGTCCTCTCTTTCTGTTCATCTTGGACTCTCTCTGTTATGTTGGAGCCTCTCCTCAAACACTACCTTTTACCTACAATAAGTTACTGAAAAACTGATTGGAAATGTCATGTGGAGACTTTGAGGACTTGGGGATTTCACCAGAAGGTCATGAGACTTTTTGATCCCCTTCAAGTTAATATTTAGATCTTCTCTGGGGCTATTCACACTCTACAGGAAAAGTTCTCCAGCTGCCTCCCTGGGGCCCAGGGCTGCCTGCTGCTGTTCTAGAGTCAAATCGGGGAAAGTGCTGAAGTGCCCACAGTTCAACACAAGTCTGACGTCAATGCCTTGCCTCACCTCCCAGAGCCTGACACGCCTCCAGTCAGTTCATCTGGACAATAAACCTCCGGCCTCCATTGGAGGGAGGAACAGGAGACAAGCAGGGCAGAAAGAAAGGATGGGAGCCTCCACATGGTATAGGGGTAGGGAAAGGACCTCAGAGTTTCCAGACTTTTAACTCTCACCTCATTTTTAGTCCCCAGCCTGACCCTGGGTCCTCGGTCTGTGCTGTCCCTGGGTGCTGAACCTCTCAGGGATCTGCCGGAGGAAACCCTCACTGCTCACAGGAAACACCCACCGGGGGAAGGCAGCTTCAACCTTGCCACGTTCTGTAGAATCGGTTCCACTCCTCCATCCCCCTTCACTTGAATTTGTTCCGTCTGCTCTTGTCTTGTGTCCTTGGAGTAAACAGTTTTTAAATTCTCACATTCCGTCTTAATGGGGAGGAGCCAAATGCTTAACCATTAAAACAAACAAACAAAAACCCCCGCATTCATCTGGAAACTCCTGTGTTTTGTTTTATTTATTTTTTAACTATCAGAAAAAAAATTTTTTTTTTCCTAGTATGTGGACTAGCAATTGGTTGCTGGTGGACAAATGAAAGGAATCAAACGGGTAAAACCTGCCTTTTAGCACTTCGACACCTTAAAATGACCTTGCTTGACTTCTGAACAAAATTCACCAACAGGATTCACCTGACAGAGCCTTACACATCTTTTGCGAATTGATTTAAACCAAAAAATCAAAACGTTCAAAGACGCTCTTATGAAAAGCACTGGCGTGGAAGGGGGGACTGTAGCTTCCCCTCCTCATTTCACCCCTGCCCTCACATGTCATGGCGGGTGTGGTTTTCTGGGAGAGCACAGCCAGGACTCTCACGAAGAAGCCTGTGTTCTTTCTTCTGAGCCCCCCTCTCGGGGCTCTGATTGATGAGGAAACTCCTTCCTCATAGCAACAACAGAGGGGGACGTTGTCTGAGTTAACTTGGCGCCTCTGACTAAAATATTATTTCCTCCACATGTTGGAGTTCACTCCTGGGAGCCCTGGGGATTTCACCTCCTAAATGCTACAAACCTGGGCAGGTATTTAGTCTCTCTGTGTCCCCTGGGGGGACTGATGTCAGAGACCAATTTCCCGAAATCCGTGGTCATCAAGAGGGCCAAGCCCGTGAAATGTTTAAAACCCCCTCTGGCCTCGCACCGTAAATCTGTGTCTCGACAGGTGGTCCCCGGAGACCCAGCTGCGCTGGTAGGGCCGCCCCACCACATCCAACGCGGCTCGCTCAACAGAGCAGGTGGTCCCTGTGTTGGGCCCGTCAGGCATGGCAATCCCTCACCCTGTCAGTCTACCCTTTCAAGACAGCTTAATTGAAACGGAATCAGGGTAATAAAGGCCACAGTCTCAGTAACCTGGAAAGATCTGAAGGGTCCAACTGCTTCATTTATAAGTCCGGGAAAACCAGTCCCCAAGAAGCGTGACCTGTCCTGGTTCACATGGACCTTCAGAGGCAAGTTGGAGTTCACCCCCAGGTAACCTGGCCTGAAGACTGCTGCACCATCCCCTCTGCTAGAACCAGGGTGTGAAAATGACAGTCACAAAGCCCTTCCCTGGGCCGTAGCAGGACAGACCCACAGGGCTCAGTAGCCTCCCCCCTACCCCACCCAGCCCATTCCAGTACAGGTGTCTCTCTCTGCCCTGCACAACCAACACCTGGTGGGCCCTGGAAAGCTCTGCCCCCTTGGGAGCAGCCTTGTGCCATGACATGGGCCTTGCACGGATCAGTCAGTACACCCCACACTGTGAGGGAGCAAACACAGATGGCACCAAACTTAGAGTCAAGAGCAAAGAGGAATTTACCCGAAAATGTGTGCACTCTGCACCCTTTACACTATTGGGTATGTGGCTTCGCCTACTTCCTGTGCTTTGGCTACATTGATCCTAAAGAGCTAAAATGTAAATAAAGGGTCCCCTCGGACAAGGCTTCTTCATTCACTCAAGCACCGACCATCCCTCCGTTCATCAATTTCACCAGCCCATGGAAGAGGCCAACAGTAACTCAGCAAGTGGAAATACAATGTGGCCCGCTGCTGGGGACCTGCAGGTCTGAGGATATCTCTTTTCTTCTGCAGACACGGAGATGACGGTCTGAGGAGGGCAAAGGTTTAGACGGGTCCCAGGGATCTGTCTCCAGGACCACGCACCGGCTTTGAGTTATGCCCATGAGCTTCCTTCCTTCTCTTTTGTGCAAGCTTCCTCACGCCCCAACAGATGAAAATTAACATACACCCACATTTCATCTCTTCCTGACTTCTTACGCTCCCAGAGCCATCCTGGGCATCTAGGAGTTTAATGCTGTTCTTAAGAGTGCACAATTTATGACCATCGCATACGGCAGGGTGTATCTGTGAAGCATCCATACATAGCAACACACAGATGCTCTAGACAAGGCCAGAGACAGCTGCAGCCCAGCCTCTGGGGCCATTCATTCCCATGAACCACCATGTGAAGACAGAGGGGAGCTCTACCCGGTCCACAATCGCCTCCTCGGATCTGAGAGCAGTGAGGGAATCAACGCCCAGCTTCTGGCAGAAGCCCTGGGATGGGCTCCTCTCACTGGGCAGCTTTATGATGGAAGCACCGGAAAAATCAGAGGGCACAGCAGAGGGAGCTCTGCTGAGACCCGTGGGTTCACTGTCGCCTCATTTCTGCTTTGTGTGATCTTGAGGGCATGCCCTTAATCCAACATGACTGCTTTTTCATCTGTAAAATGCGAATAAGAGGAAGAATGGGGATGTATACATAGCACTCAGCACAGCACCTGGAATGCAGTTAATGTTGAGCAAACACTAGCTATTCTCATTGTCACCGCCATTATCACCAGTTTTCACGGCCCTGGAGGCAGGACATTCATTACCAAGCCGCTTGAATTATTGTAAGTGGATTGAGTTGAACTGTCTTCCTATGGTTACAACACACAGGAACTCTGGTCAGTGTGCAGTGACATGGAACAATATAGTAAATAAAGCTCCGGGTGAGCCCTGTCGTCCAAAGGAACAACTACTTCCTCTAGCCTGGTTTTCCATGAGGTCAGGGCCAGGCTGTGCCTCGAATTTGGAGTGTTGTCTGTTTGCTGGGTGGAATCCTGTTGTAAAAATATCTACAAAAGTTTGGCCACAATTCAGACAGCTTTCTTTGTTCACTTATAACATTAGACCCCGTTTCCTGGTGTCTGTTTTAGACAGGTGCTTTTGACACCTTACTTCCAACCCAGTGAGACGCCTTGTAGACCCATTGGACAGATAAGGAAGTGAAGACTGACAGAGGATAAATAACGTCCCAGGCCTCACAGCTGTTAACTGCGGAGGCGAGCTTGGCGTCCCTCCTCTCCATCACTATACTGCTTCTTGGCCTTGGCCGGGCACCCAGGGACTGTGGACAGACATGCAGAAGGGGAACCAGGCAAGGTAGGAGAGCCCAGCTCTCTTCTTTTGCATTCTCAGAGCTTCCCTGGAACTTCTCAGAGCACCTGTCTGGATTCTTTTAGGAATCACAGCCATCTGGAATCAGACTCCTGGGTCCAAATCATCCAATCAGTGCTTGAGAATGACCCACGGTGTTCCCCACCCATGCACACATGCGTGTGCACACACACACACACAAACACACACACTCTCACAGACATTGAGCTTGGGGGTTCCAGGGAGTTCATGACATCCTGCACCAGCCCATCCTATCAGCAGGGGAATGATGGATAGAACACCTTCCCCTGCTATGAGCTTTTCCCCATAACTCTCACCCATGAAGGCAAGTTGAGACTCCTTCCAGTGCACCAGGAGTGGGAAGTCCGCTTTCTCCATGTGATACCCATGTCACACCATTGAAGAGAGCAACAGGGTCCCTAGTGCTCTGCTTCCTAACCTGCTGGAATCTGACACTCACTTTTTGTTGCTCAGGGTACTTTTCCATACACTTCAGTCAGGTCCCTTAGAGCCATCCACAGTCTGGGTCCTTCCCTCCACCCTTTCTCCAGCCTGTAGGAAGTGGTTCCAGGGGCAGGAACACGCCCCTTTCTTTTCCCTCTGGGCCCCTTGGTGACTACAATGTCTGAGAGTTCTACCACCTTCCATCAGTCAGCTTCGATTTCAGGGCCTCTGGCCCTTGGTTCCTGGAAATCTTTTCTCCGAATTCTGAGATGTCTGAGAACCTTATCTGCCAGCTAGATTTCTCCTTTCTCCGCGGGGCTCCACAAATGGCTTCATGGTAGTAAGAGCGGCCAGAAACTGTGCCAGAGTTATCCAAGCAGTTTCTTCGAGACAACACATCCTGGGGTTCCTCCACATTGTGCGTTTGCTACAGGCTGAACCCTCTTTCCCCTACTGGCCCAACACCCCACTTCCGTCCATATTAGCAGCAGCCCCCGTGAAACAGGGACACCCTCAGGAGGGGTGGAGCTCCCTGGTTCTGACTCTCCCCAACTGGAGCCCACTGTGCAGGAAAGAGCCTCCTGAGGAGAGGTCTTGGCAAGAACTCTGTTCAGGCATGACCCACCATGTCAGGCAAGATGCTTTGGGCTGTAACCCAAACCTAGTCAACTGGCTTAGCAATAAGGAACAGGTAAGTTTAGCAGCTCCCAAAGGATAGCTGGTGCCCAGTGTGGCTGCTGTATCCCGGGCCAGACTCCACCTGCTGATTGCGCCTTTTGTCTTGACCCTCCCATCACGACAGAGCTGCTCATCCTGACACAGGTGCACCCAAAGAGGGGGAGCCCGGCCCCTCCTTGGACCCCTTGTTAAAAGTGAGGGATGTTGGGGTGCCTGGGTGGCTCAGTGGGTTAAGCCTTTGCCTTCAGCTCAGGTCATGATCTCAGGGTCCTGGGATCGAGCCCTGCGTCGGGCTTTCTGCTCAGCGGGGAGCCTGCTTCCCCCCGCCTCTCTCTGCCTGCCTCTCTGCCTACTTGTGATCTCTGCCTGTCAAATATATAAATAAAATCTTAAAAAAAAAAAAAAAGTGAGGGATGATTTCCCAAAGTGCATCAGCACATGCCACTTCCGGGCTGTTTGACCAGAACTGGACTTCATGCTCATTCCTAAAACAAAGACACTAAGAAGGGGAGGCTATAATCAGGACTGAGCTAAAAAGATCTTGTCTACCAAGGCCTGGAAGGACTCTATGTCTTCCAAGCAGGCAGGTATCAGAGAGCCAAGAAAACCAGCTGCTGTAAGCAAGGAGGAAGCCAGGCAGGCTGCGGGGCTGTTCAGAGTCTCCTGAGGGGCTCAGAGAGAACAGGTCCCCACAGGACATGGAGCCATAGGGCCACAGACCCCGGTCCCCAGCAGCAACATCTGTGTGGCTCAGTGTCTGTCACAGAAACCCAGGTAGGAGAGGCGATGCACGGAGACATGAGTGCCAAGGCCTGTGGAAAATTGGGAAATTTGGAGCTGATGATCACAGTCTGCTATTAAACATAGTCAGCTGACCCAAGAAATAAATATGTCAAACCACACAGTTTTAAACTTGACCTTAAAGATCCCATGAACACAGAGATTCTTAAACTCAATCAAAGGGGGGAGATGAAAAAAGTATATAGCTTTTATGAATATTATGAAATCTTGATCAAATTAATCAATCACATCAGAATAACTTTATTTTTTTTATTATAATACGTCTATAATTCCCATCCTCTATTTCCCCCACCTCCCCATCCACCTTCCTTTGGTAACCATCAATTTGTCCTCTATGGTTAAGAGTCTGTTTTTTGGTTTGTGTGTCTCTTTTTTTTTTCTTTTGCTCATTTGTTTCTTAAATTCCACACATGAGTAAGATCACATGGTACTTGTCTTTCTCTGACTTATTTCACTTAGTATAATACTCTCTAGCTCTATCCATATCATTGCAAATGGCAAGATGTCATTCTTTTTTATGGCTGAGTAATAGTCCACTGTATATATGTACCACATCTTCTTTATCCATTCATCAGTTGATGGACACTTGGACTGCATCCATAGGTTGACTACTGTAAATAATGCTTCTATAAACATAGGGGTATGTGTATCCCTTTGAATTAGTGTTTTTGTGTTTTGGGACTAAATAACCAGTAGTGTGCTTTCTGGGTGACAAGGTAGTTCTATTTTTACTTTTTTTTTTTTTTTAAACCCATACTATTTTCCAGAGTGGCTGCACCATTTTGTATTCCCACCAACAGTTCATGCTCACCAACACCCATTGTTTCCTGTGTTTTTGATTTTAGCCATTCTGACAGGTGTAAGGTGATATCTCCTTGCGGTTTTGATTTGCATTTCCCTGATGATGAGTGATGCTGAGCATGTTTTCATGTGTCTGTTGGCCATCTGGATGTCTTCTTTGGAGAAATATCTATTCATGCCTTCTGCTCATTTTTTAATTGGATTATTTGTTTTTGGGGTGTCGAGTTTGATAAGTTCTTTATAGATTTTGGATCCTAACCCTTTATCAGAGACGGCATTTGCAAATATCTTCTTCCATTCAGTAGATTATCTTTTAGTTTTGTTGATTATTTCCTTCATTGGAAACTTAGAATAATTTTAATAGTTAAAAATATCTATTCATTATACGAGAGTATAGGGTCCTCACAAAGCAGTAAGCAAAACAGACTATGCCTGAATTTTTTATTATCATTACAATTTGGTTTTGGGGTTTTGGGTTTTTGTTTTTGTTTCAGGTTTTGACCTAATTTGGTGGTTTTGCTATCTATCCCATCTGAGCACAAGAGTAAAAGACTTGAGAAAAAATGCCTGGGAGAAAAGCTAAAACTTGATATAATGCAATTCCTCGCATCAATGAGTAAATTGAGAATTAGCAAAAGCCCACGATTGTCGACTTTTTGAAGCTGGGCTTCTTAGAGCAGCAATCAGGACATACTTTGAGAGCCACCAGTCTAGCCAAACCCTCCCATTTGTTTTCTGCAAAAATTACTATGGCTCACAAATATCTCTGGGTTTCCCCAAGGTCACCAGTTAATTATTGACATAGAAAGTCTCCTCCCAAAGTATCCCAGTGATTTCCCACATCGCACATCAGGGATGCATGTCAGGGATAAAGGAGGGTACGTGTGTGGTGTCGGCCTGAGCTCTAGGTATGTCTGGTCGAGTCCAAATTCAACACAGACTGCAAAGCTTTCTATCTATATGCAGAAGAAGAGAAGCTTGGAACTCATTTCAAAAGCTGCTTCTGCTGGTGATTTAAAAACACATCTTTTTCTCCCACACACACACTGACACGGACCTGTCCCCTCTAGAAACCAGCTCTCCTAGACCCAGTGGGCCTGAGATCAAGGTGTGACTTGTTCAGAGCTGACCAGGAAGGAAGGGCCTGGGCTGGCTCCTCTGCTCTCTCCTCCCGCCCAGAAATGGTTAATTGCCAGCTCCAGGCTGCCTCCAGCCCAGCCCTAATCGGCGTGATCTCAAGTGGCTGGCTGGCCGTACTGGAACCGCAGCAGCTCTGGGCCAGGCTGGAGCTGCACGGAGCAGCAGAGGCGTTCTTCCAAGGTAATGATTAAGCTAAGCGTCTGGCAAGGGCGTAGGCAGCAGAGCCGGGAAGGTGAGCCCTATTCACACCTCAACCAGGTGGTGGTGGCCAAGACTGGTTTGGAAGGCAGGGCCCCAGGGCACGGGGGCCCAGAGCCGACAGCCACAGCCTCCCCCTGCACACGGGCATCAAGGAGCATCTCAGGCCGGAGTCTCTGCTGCCTGCCCTACTGGGACCCTGCCCTCAACCCTGGCACCATGAAGCTGCAAAAGTTCTGGACTGGTCTGGAATACACCTGCCGGCTCCTGGGCATCACCACCGCTGCAGGTAAGACGCCGCCTCCCAGCTGCAGTCCCCTGGGCACTAGGCACAGTAGACAAGGCTGCTCGAGAGGTGGGAGCCAGCAGGCTGGGGACAGATGGACACATCTGGCCACATCAGCCTTCACTTTTCTTCCCAATGCCTCCAGAAACTGCTCTGCAGGACAGCAGCAGGTGCAGTGGGGTGAGCCTGGGTGAGGGAGCCTGGTGCTGGATTTCCACTTGGCTGGCCCCACCCATGCAACCTAGGGTGCCCTCAGTGTCCTCATCTGCAAAAGAAGAGATCAGGAACCTCCTTGAGGGTTATTGTAAGGTGGAGGTGAGAACGGAAGCTGAAGGTATAGAAGCCCAGGCAAACATGAGAGTTGGATGCTTTGCTGTATAGTCATGAAGCCGGTCAACAGAGCTCGTCATGTTTTACTCAAACCACAACTCCATTTCAAAGAAAGAGAATTCCCAGCACTTGGGACAGGCTGAGGTCCAGCAGTGGACATGGAGATCCCAGGCTTCTCTTGCTCCACTTCCCCCGCCATTAACAGAAAGTCCCATGGAAATCCAGTCCCCCTTTCTGTGGTCTGACCTCAAGAACGCGCCATGGGTCTGAGGTAGAATGGCTCCCTAAGCTGGGCTCCTGTCCCTCACTCTGCCTGATCACAGGGCTGCTCGACTCTCAGAGCAGAACCAGAGCAGCCTGGTTTTGCCTGCTCCCTTCCCCAGTGTAAATGCCAACCTTTGACCCCTCCAGATTCCCCACATGGTCAGGGTCTGTGTGTGGAAAGTGAGAAGTCAGTATTCTGAGCTCTCAGCTCTAGGCTCCACTGTCCCTTGAGCATCAGGAAGAGATGCACATCGCTCGCCAAGTCCTTCCTTGCCACTGGACAACATCCAGTATGAGTCTTGGCAAGTAAGAAATGTCCCCCAGCTCAGGACTCCGGCTGTGCTGGTTCCAGCCCCCACCCAGTCATTTGCTGATGTGTGACCTTGGGAGAGCCACCCAGTCCCTCTAGGATGGTACTTTCCGATCTGGACCTGCTGGCCAGGTGTTTTGGAGGATCAAGGATGCACAGAATGAGCAAAGCTCCATGAAACTGAGCCCATAAACCTCTTGGGAGAAGCCCACATGACCTGGTTCCAAGCTCGGTGGTGGCTGGCTGGTGGGCTCTTCTAGCATCTAGGTCTTCAGCACAGGAAGTTAGCTGTTGGGGAAGGTCTAATGACATTCCTTCTATTGCAAGATGGAGCATCTGAGCCCAAATAGAGGCAGCGACCTTGCCCAAGGTCACCCTGCAGATCAGAGGGACAGCTAGTCTGGAGCCCAGGAGCCCCAACTTTTGAAAAGGCCAGGACTCTGGCCAAGGAACTCCCTGCTCCCCAGAGTCAGAAACCCTACCCAGTGGACACCAGGAAGGGTCTGGAATTGCTCTACTGAGGGCCCTGAGTAAATGGCCCCGTTCCTTGACCTCAGTAAATGGGCTGATTGGGGAACCTGTTCCAGCCTCTGCCAGAACCACCTTGTCACCTACATGCAAGGGAATGACTGCCAAGGTGCACAACTTCCCATCCTGGGGAGAGGAAGGTAAACCTCAATAGGGCTTCTATGTCTGGAATTCCTGGTCTACCATGTTGATCTTGAGCCCACCCTGGTCTCCTTAGGCCTTGGTTTCCAGGTAGGTCAAATGTACTCTTTTCAGCTCTCAGGTATTTTGGTCATAGCTCCCCTTGCTACAGTCTGCCCAGAGCTGAGGCCTGCCTCCTCTCAGGAAGCTGTTTTAAGATATATCTATTTTTCCAATAGCCTTGCAAAAGACAGCTTAAAAGTCTGATATATCTCAGCCAGTGGAAGGGTTGGTGTGTGAGTGTGCGCGCACACACACACACACACACACACAGAGTTACTCTTAACCACAACTCTTATCTCTGTGCAGAGGGCCACTGTTAATGCTGAAGATGAGTCTTCCGCTTGGTTTTGATATAGGACCCAGGCTAAAAATAGGCCATGAGTTGCCTTTTAATGGCCAGGCTTTCCAGTAATCTTGTTGGAGCCTTCTAGAGTGCTGGGAGCAAGTGGGAAGCTAGAGAGAGGGGCTTCGGGGCTCTTGGGCAAATCTCAAGTTTCTTCCGCATTACTAAACTCCTGGCCTGTTTCCAGGGTTTAAGATTTGCAAATTCCTTATTCCCTTAAGCCTCTTGTTATTGAAATCTCTGTTGAGAAGTCCAGGCCTCATTTACAGTAACACTGCTATAGATAGGAAATAAGGCTTGAGACAGAGGCTGTCACTTTGCAGAAACCCCAGGAGACCTAAGGTAGCCCTGGTCCTTCTATGAGAAGTGTAGGTTCTCCAGAAGCTAGAAAAAGCATGTGGCCCAAGGTTGCTCAGAGTGTCACCAGCAGAGACAAGGGAGCTGCCAATCTGGCAGCCTCTTCCCTGAATCCCCTTTTCCTCTGCAGATGAGATCTGGGACCGCTAGAGGCCCAAGGGTACCAGACCCCAGGTGACTCCACCAGAATGGCAAGGCCCAGTGGCGATGGCCCAGCTGGCTGAGTTCATCTTTTCTTCTCCTCCCAGACACTCTGGATGAAACTTCATCAAGATGTCCAGGGGTCCCATGGGCCATTGCTGCCCTACCCCCATGCCCAGCCCTCACCACCAGTGGGCACGACGAGCAGTGCCACTGCTAAGCAGGGGTAGACAAGCCACAAACAGAGAGCACCCAGCTGAACTGTTTCTAAAATTAGAAGATTCTCTCCCATGAGACTCTTCTTATGACTTTGAGCCAGTCATAAGGTTTCCGAAATCATCACAGACCTTCTCCCAAAATTTGTCTTACACTTGGCCAGCTTTACTCATTTGCATTACCTCCCTGGCATGGAAGGCTGTGTGTGTGTATGTGTGTGTGCACCTGTGTGTGCGTGTGTGCACCTATGCATGCGTGGACACATGTGTGACCACTGGTGTCCCTCCTGCTGAGATGGGGCTCCAGGAGTCACCCAAAGAAGCAAACACAGCTAGGGAACTGCACACAGACTGTGAGCGCTGCACACCTCTCTGTCCAGTTGTTAGACACCCACTTGTCCAACCCTCAAAGCAGGTTCTGTGTCCACATAAAGGTGGGGTCGTGACGTCCTGAGTTGGAGACTCAGGCCCGAGAGGATGCGTGGCCCTGTGATTTATTTTCACTACAAACCAAACATCAGAAGAGAGAACCTGGGGATAGGTTTTACTGAGATGGGAACACAGAGGCACAGAGTGCCCCTTCTCTGTCTTACAGGACCGGTCCCCATATCTGTTTCTTGGAAGGCAGGATTGGCTTCGCTTTGAGCTTCCGAAATCCTCTTAATCCCTGAGGGAGAGTCTCCCTGTGCTTGCGCCTCACTCCTCAGCCCTAGTGAATGGAAAGAACCCACTGTGTTAGCTGTTTGTTGAGGCCTCTGTGACTTTCCTCGGGGCAAGGAGGCTCAAGAATGAGGCTTCTCACCGCCAGCACTTGAGGGATTTCTTCACTCTTCCAGCTCTACCCTGGGGTAATAGTTGATAATGAACATTTTGTGACCAAGCCCTGTGCTCCATGGCTTAGATGTATCATTTCCTTTCAGCCTCATAATTACCCTTTGAAGCCTCATCAACGCTCATCATCACCCCCGCTGTATGTGGGGAGAAACCGAAGCTTGGTGAAACACCTTGTCCAGGGTCTCACAACCAGGAAGCAGAGAGGCAAGTTTCTAACTGATGAGGGTCTATTCCTGAGAACCTTTGTCTTAAACAGTGTGTCCTCCACCTAAATCAGGCTAAAGAACATGTCTTTCTCTGGTTTGGCAATCCCAAGATGCAGGATACAATACCCACAGAGCCTTGTCTGAGGCCATACCAGACACAGGCTCAGGCAGGGGGGGTCACGCTGAGGTTGGGCACAGTTAAACGCAGCATAGGAAGCATGACCAAATACTACCAAAGACTAAAGACTCTGATATTTGATCCAGATGTTCATTTTCTCTCTCTGAATAATTGCCGTGCAGACTTTGACTGACACTACCATAACCATCCAGTCAAGTCCATTCCTGGACCTCATCAGACGACAGACAAATCTGCTCACATTTCCAGAGGGAACTATAACAGCAGGACCTTCCATTTATGGGTTCAGAGATGCATAACTGACAACAGTGAGAAGAAGTCATGATCTTACTAAAGCCCTGCCAGTGTCTATGAGGGCCAAATACTGATCTTAGACGTATTTTACCCATGAGGAAACAAGCTCAGAATGTCCGTGTAGCTTGGCATGGGTCACATGGCCCGTAGAAAGCAGCTCTGGTTTTGGAGGTCCAGTCTGCCCACTCGCAAGTCAGTGAGGCAGGGGCACATCCTGGGGCTGTCTGCACACTGCTCCAAAGAGAAGGGCACCACACAGCCAGCAAGGAAATGGGCCGGCATTGAGACAAGACCATTTAGAATGAGCCCTGCTTGTCAGGCTAATGTGCTCTTTCTCAAAAATCAATGATTTTAGATCAACCTGGAATCACTTAGGGGTTTTGTTTTGTTCCAGGTTTTTGACCCATTAACCTCTTCTCTACATAAAGGACAGCACCACATTCCCAACAGCCCCACTCCTTACCAATACTCAGTTCGAAATGGAGATTTGGTTTATTAATACAGCCTAAGACAAAAGAAGCATTTAAACCCATTACTTTTTAAAGAGTACTGAAGAGTAGAGCAAATGCATAGTTTGACCTTAGCCCCATCAAAGTCTTAAAAAAAAAACAAAAACCTAATGCTTCTGAGACAACCATCTTGGGCCCTCCATGCTAATTTCCATCCTTCTTAAATGTATATCCCCGTGACCATCTCCGGCCATCCAAGGAAGCTTCGTGCACTTCAACGTGTCCACAAGTGGATTTATTACCCAAGCAAGACCACATTGTTTTCAGAGTCTCAAAATGGATGTTGACTGCTTTTCTTTTCTGATCTGATTGTCCTAATGAGTGAATAAAATATCTCTACCTCTGTTCCACTCTCTTTCCAGTGGAAGATCATATGATTTGGTTCAAACACTTTTTCTTTACTTCCTTATGCCTGTATCTTCCTTAGATTTAGAACAAGGAATCTGTAACACTATTTAGGATTCATTTATTCAGCAAACATTTGCTGAGTCCCCACTCTGTGCCATGTAGACACATAGATCTATGCTACACAACCTTTCCTGAAGTCTGAAAAAGAAAGGTGACCCCTCCCCTTGAGAAGTACAAGGTCCGACCAAGGAAACAAGCCAGAAATTACACATCCTAGCATGATTCTCTTCAGTATAGAGTTTGGAGGGGTGAATTTGTGTCCTTCTCTACAAATTACTAGCTGTGTGACCTTAGGCATGTTACCTAGCCACTTTAAACATCAGTTTTTTTACTTGTGAAATGGGGATAGTGAGGGTACCTACCTTCTGGTGCTCTGTGAGCATTCAAAAAAACAATGACTAAAGCAAAAACAGCCTGGCCATAGATTCTCGATCAGTGCCGGATAATTTTTAAAGGAATGTGTAGAACTCAGGGACTGTATAGTATGAGTGATGGGCTCTTCCTGTCAGATGGAAAAAGAAAGAAGACCAGAGGAAAGGAACAAGGCAATCTATGACCCTTAAAGCTACAAAGTGAGGAAAGAGTTAGAATGTGAAGTCTTCTACTGAGTAACATTTTCCTTCACATTTTAAGGTTGGGTCATTAGGATCAGCTCAAGGAAATTGGGTTATTTCTATACTACATGTAGTGACCAAATCAGAAGGAAGATGTAGCCTCATTTTTTTTTTTAAATGGGCTGACAATTCTCTTAAAATTGTCCTCAGTTCTGAACAACCATCTGAAGAGGGCTATTATCAAAAAGGATTGTCCTTACATACCAGTGGCAGATGCTAAGGAGAGAGAGGCTTCTGTGGGCTCCCCCTGAACCTTCCTAGATTACAGAGGCCAGGAGAAGGTCTGATGAAGAAACATGGTTTATGAGTATCTGGAGGTTCAGTTATTGTTTCTGGCACCAGGAAAACTGTCATGTGGAAGGGTGAGCAGATGCATTCTTTCTGAATGTGAGAAAGAATAAGAAGCAAATACCTTGGGCAAATACTTTGACCTGAAATCAAGACCCAGAAGAAATTTCCCCTGTGGGTCCTTACAAGAAAGATGCCATTCTGTGTTAGAAGCAATGTCCTCAGTAGTATCAGTGAACCTGCAGGGTTGTAAATGACATCATCACCAAAAAGTAGCATATCGGCACAAGATCTATGCTACACAACCTTTCCTGAAGTCTGAAAAAAGAAAGGTTATTTTCAACTCACTTTATAGAACTAGCATCACTCTAATACCAAGACCATACAAAAGCATCATAAGGAAATTACAGACATATATCCCTCAAAACACAGAAGTAAAAGTCCAAACAATATTTTAGCACATAATAAATAAATAAATAAATAAATAAATAAATAAATGCCAAGGGGGTAGTATATCATAAACAAGTGAAATAGTAAGGTTGCTTTAATATTTGAAAATCAATCAATATAACTGACCATGTTAACAAACTAAAAAAGAAAAGCTTATATTATGAAAATAGGTACAGAGAAGGCATTTGACACAATTCAGGACTGTGTCATGGCAAAAACTATCACCAAACTGGAAAGGGAAGAAAACTTTCTTAGCCTATAAAAAGCATCTACCAAAAAACCCTATAACTACTTACAAGTCAAAGATCAGGTGTTCTTCTCCTAAGTCAGCAATAAGACAAGGATGTCCACTATCATCATTTCTAGACAATGTTGTATTAATGATTCTAATGAGTATGATAAGGCAAGAGAAAGAATAAAATGCATACAGATCATCAAAGAAGAAGAAAAACTTGTTATTCACAGATGACATGGTTATCTATGGAAAATCAGATGGAATCTACCAGAAAAGCTGCTAGAACTAATAAAGGGATCAGTAAGTTGCAGAAGACAACATCAATATACAACAACCAATCATATTTCAATATACTAGCAACAAAAAATTAGAAAATGAAAAATTTGAAGGACAATGTATAATAGCATCAAAAATATGAAATACTTGTGGGTGAATCTGACCCCAAAAGTGTAAATAAAAACCTGTATACAGGAAACTAAAAAAAAAAAATTGATGAGAGGTAATAAAAAGACCTAAATAAATGGAAAAATATATCCTGCTCATGGGTCAGAAGACTTAACATTGTTTAGATGTCAATTCTTCCCAAAACTGCTGTACAGTATAAATGCAATCCTAGTCAAAATTCCAACAGAGTTTTTTCTAAAACTTGAAGGCTGTTTCTAAAATTGACATGGAAATGCAAAGGTCTTAATATAACCAAAACAATTTTGTAAACAAAGACAAAGGATGTTAACACTACCTGATTTTAACACTTATTATAAGTCTACAGAAATCAAGACACTACAGTATGGACACAAAGAAAAATAAATACAATAATGCAACAGGACAGAGTCCAGAAATAGACCTACACATATATAAACAACAGACTTTTGACAAAAGTGTGGAGAAAATTTAGTGTAGAAAGGATAACTTTTTCAACAAATTGTATGAGCAATATCCATTTACCAAAAACTGAATGTCTATCTACACCTTGTACCATACACAAAAAAAAGACAAAAAATTCACCTAAATGTGAAACCTAAAACTATAAAACTTTTATTTTTTCTTAAAGATTTTATTTATTTATTTATTTATTTATTAAAGAGAGAGAGAATGAGAGAAAATGCAAATCAAAATAAAATGAGACACTGCTACATAGTATTAGAATGGCTTAAAATAAAGACACATCAAATAAATAAACAGACAAACAAACAAATAAATAAATAAATAAAGACACATCATACCAAGTGCTGAATGTTGGCAAGGATGGGGAAATCTCATACACTCCTGATGGTGATGTAAAATGGTGCACTCACTTTGAGAACAATTTGGCAGTTTCTCAAAAACTTAAACATATACCTACCATATGATGCAAACATTCCACTCCTAGCTATTTCTACCCAAGAGAAAAGAAAGCAAATGTCCATACAAAAATTGCACATGAATGTCCATAGCATCTTTATTTGTAATAGTCAGAAGCTAGAGAAAACCCAAATGCCCATCAATAGATGAGTTATAAACTAACCAAGGTATATCAATACTACTTAGCAACAGAAAGGCATAACTACTGATACATGCTACCAGACAGATAAACCTCAAAACAATTCTACGAATGAAAGTAGACAGCCAAAAAAGAGTGCATGCTGTATGATTCCATTTTAATAAACTTCTAGAGGATTTAAACTGATCTCTAGTGCCTGAAAGCAGATCAGTGGCTGTCTGGGGGCGAATGGATGTGTGGGAAGATAGTATTACCAGGAAACTAGAAGTCATTCTGCTTTCTGTGTCCCTCATGTTCTGGCAGGTTGGCTCAGCTAGATGTGCATGCTTGCATGATGCCTGATAACATCCTCTCGCCCAGAGCAAGTCACATTGCTAAGCTCAGATTCAAGGGGTGGGGAAACAGACTTCACTCTAGCAAAGTCACATAAAAGAGGGTGGACATGGAGAGGAGCATTACTGCACACTACCACAAGGCCTCCTGCAAGGCCAAGGAAAACAAATCTCCTGGCTGGCCAACTTTGGTATATAACTCATGTTTAGAGAATCAAGGTTAGAGAATCCCCATCGGTGCATTCTCTAGCCTTCAGGAAATTCTCCCCACACAGTCTTGTGGGAGGTGTTAGGGGTACTGAGTGCCACGCTATAGTCTAAAATCACTTCTACTTGAATATCTAGAAGCCACAGCTTCTCCTGAGTTAAGAAATCTACAGCTACTACCTTCTTATCTCAATGGATTCTTAACTGGCTCCAGCATCTTCATGTTCCTAGAAATGGTGCAAATCTAGCTTTTACCTCTACAACCAGCCATGACCCTTTCAGAACCTAAGCCATCCCCAGCCATTGTCATCAGGTGGTACATCCTTACCTGAGATGTCCTTACAGACCCTAAGACTAGTAGGAAGCACACCATACTTGAGGATGAAGAAGAGCCATGAATATAACAGGATGAGTTATGGGGCTGCCCTCAGCTGCAGTGAACATGACATTCTCAACCTTCTCCCTGGGCATCCAGAGCCAAGATCACTGTCTGGCATGAAAAGTGACCTCTATAGCCCCCAGGGCACTGCACTGAATGTAAGATGGATATCAAAACTCAACCCATCTATGGAGTCAGAACAGATAACCTACAGCCAACCATGAGGTCAGTCCCGGGACAAAAGCGGCACAAGCCGGGAGGCTGCCAGGAGAGCCCCTCGGCAGTCAGCACCACGGACAGGCCACATCCTCCTGAGCACGTTGGCCCTAAGCCCTTGGCATCCCTCGAAGGTTACGCAGAGGACAGGACACAAGAGACGTTGAAATGGATGGGGCTTTGGACGACTGATATCCCAGTCAGGTCTGCAGAAGGGACCTAAGACAGGAAAATCAATGAATAAGCGTCAGTGTATAGATAAGAGCTCTTCAGCCACCATAAAAATGTGTATTAATGGAAGGAAAGGATGAGAATAAACCCTCTTCTCCCCCTTGAGAGTGCTTGCCTTTCTCAGGCAGGAACAAGCTTCCTCTCCTGATAATTCTATTAGCCATCATCTAAATTTGCACAACACTCTATAATTTACTAAGACTGAATGTTTACAGTCATCGATGCATGCTTTTATTATCCCCATTTTCTGGAGGAGGAAGCAGACAAGAGTGATGATTTGCTTGAGGAACCAGGACTCAGCTTCCCTGATCAAGCCTCACGTTCTCTCTGCTATAGGACAACACCCTCAAAGCTTGCACCCACCCTCTGGGACCAGAGCTTCAGGACACCCAGGAGGAGGCTGAGAGGGTGGTGTGCCACAGGGTAACCTAAACTAGAACAAACCATTCAGGAAGGCTACTCAGAAGAAAGCCCTGGGAGAAGAGAAAGCTGTGCCTTGTCCCGGACAGGAGAGACAGAGACTAGAGGGAAGGGGACAAGGTGAGGAGGCCAGGCTTGTCCATAAATGCTAGCGGAGGAAGAGTTCACTCCAATGAATGTCAAGGAAGCAGCCTCCCGGGGGGCTGTGCAGGAGAGGGGAGACAGAAGCCAGGGGCGGACTGCACTGGGTTGGGCTCCTAATGTGGTTCTGTTGGCCTGGGACTAGGAATAACAGGTACTTGAGGGACAGAAAACAGGGAAGGATGGAAGGCATCAATGGGTCGCTTAATGGTGGTATAAAAATGGTGACATAACCACTCCGCCCGGCACCCCTCCCACCTACTGTGCAAAACCCAACACATCTGGGAATCAAGGCTGCTCTTGGGGGCTACTTTCTTCTTATGGAGAATTGATTATGATGAAGCCCTGATTCTGGAGACATGCATGACATTCACTTCCACCCTCAAACCGTCAGCATCTCTGTCTCCATGCTCAGCTCTGGGAAAAGGCCTCAGAGTCATTTGTTGGAGTGAATTATTGATCCTGATTGCCCAGGTCACACTGAACCGGAGTCCTTCAAAGGCAAAGTTTCAGAGCTACCCACCAGGCTGCCTGGTACAGGCTGGACTCCACAAGTAGCTTAGAGGCTCCCAAACCCTGGGCCATGAACATCGCCAGATGCCAGGGCTGCAGGCATTCAGTCTCGTGGTCACAAAGGTGCCATTGCTACCACTGGCCAGCATTGGGAGTGAATTGTCTCCTTACGTGGACGTTGAGTGCCTCTTTAAATTTTGTGCCCAGGGACCCTGCTGACCTCCCCCTCGTCCTGGCTCTGCCGGATGCCACAACTTCTCTGTGTCTTACAAACAGCCCTGCCTAATTCTGGAAACTGGGAGTTCCTGGGTCCAACTCCACAAAGCAAGGGTTGTACCCTTTCTCATTCATGGGGTCGACAGGAGGCCTCCGGGAGAGCAGGTGTCTACCTGTGCAGTCCTGGGGAGACAGACATGTAGGACACAGGATGACCAAACCTCTTCTCACACACCAGTCCCATCTTTCACCTACCACTCCCCCTTCCAAGTTAAGACCACACATCATGATCTTTTCCTGGCTTCTGAAATGCCCCAGTTCTGGAAACTAGTCTCTTGGAAAAAAACATTTTAGGATACTCCAGACCCTCAGTCAAACCGTCTTAAAGTTCTGTTTCCAGATCATGTGGAACTCTGGTGCCTTCCAAAGTCAGCTCATTCCCAGCACAGGTCAGTGAGAATAGCAGGCTAGCAGCATTCATGGCAATGGCCCCTGCAGTTGGCTGGGGGAAGTACTGGATGCAATTCACAAAATCTTCCTGCAGGAGGGGGTCTCAACTTTTGCTTGCCTCACTTTTTCCACTGGGACTTTCTGTAAAATGAATCTGTAGAAGGGAGCTACTTTGGATGAGGCAGAGCCTCACTGATCCTGTGTGAAATCCTAAGATATTATACCCCCGGTAGGATTCTGCAGCCCAGAAGTAGTCTCCAGACATCACCCAACCCCTAGAAGACTGCATCTCCCAGGCTGTGCCTGAATTTGAGCAGGAGGAGAGGTGCTGCAGGACCTAGGAGCCTATAGGTTGGCTTTCTGACAATCAAGCTGGGGACCAGTGAGAAGGGCCAGAGGGCCAAGGGGTATTGGGAACACGCTCCCTGCTGAGAGTCAGAATATAGACCAGACAAAGGAACTTCTGTGCCAAAAATCTCAGGTGGTTAAGAAGATAGGATAAGCTGCTTTTCAGTTATCTGTGGCTGCAGAATAAAACTACTTCAAACTTTAGTGACTTAAGCCTACATCAATTTTATTAAGCTTGAAATGTTGTGTCAGGAATTCAGACAGAAAGCAGTGGAGACGGCTCGGTGCATGAAGGCAGAGATCTCAGGTGGGGGGCTGCAATGGAGCATCTAGGGCTGAACATCTGGAGCTTTGCTTCTGACTGTTGGTTTAGCTCATCAGTTCTTCTCCACTTCGTACCTGCTGGGGCTGTGATGTCGTCTAGAAACTTCCTCACTGACACATCTATGCCTGGTGGAGAGGTTTGAGCCAGCGGGGGGCTGGTCATGAATCTCTCTCTCTCTCTCTCTCTCTTTCTCTCTTTCTCTCTCTCTAGCATTCTCTCTCCATGGCTCACTTGGGCTTCCTCACACATGGTGGTCTCAGAAGCATCAGACTTCTTACAGAGGGAGTGGCTGCCCCAGAACCAGCATTTGAAGAGGGCTGGGCAGAAGCTCTTTGTGAACTGCAGTGTAAATTTGGATCATTCTATTGGGCAAGAGAGTCACTAAGGCCAGCCCTCATTCAAAGAGAGGGGAATTAGACTCCACCTCTTAATGAGACAAGTTGCAAAGAATTTGTGGTCCGCTTCCATCTAATGCACCCTATGCTAACAACGAAACCCCATCTAATGCACCCTATTCTTACAAAGAAACCCCAAATTGCATTGCTGTAATTAGGGGTATTTCTCTCACCTAACAGTACTAGGTACATGGGGGGCCAATTCCCATTTTCTGCCAGAGATTACCGGTCTGGTCTCTGGGACTGTTGCTGCTCCCAGGATCAGCAGGAATACCTTTACAAGGAGACCATTCCTAGCTCACTTTACCTCAGTCATGGCCGCTGGTGTGATGTTCAGAAACCCAGGAGGCCTTTGAGGAGATAAGTAATGGGGAGGAGATTAAGTTCTCGCAGAAGCAGGCCTCATGCCCAGGGTACTTATTGGCACCTAGACTGTGGGAATAGAGTTTCCCCCAGAAACGCGGGGTGCAGCTTTCTCCGTGGACTTGGCTCCCTCAGAGGGGCAGGAGGAAGTTGCAAGGTGCAAAAAGACTTGAGGGTGTGGGCCCGGGAAGTCACACTGTTGCTGCCCCAGGTAGAACCCGTGACCTTGCCCAGTTACAGGAACTGCACGGAGAAGCCCACGGAACCACGGCAGCAGCTCCAGACTCTCGTTCATGCTGCTCCGGGCTCTCGTTCGTGCAGCTCTGGCTCCTGGCCTCGCCTTGCCTTCCTTCTCGGTGGAGCCATCCTGGTTCCCAGGCAGAATGGAGCCTGCATTCAGCGTGTTTGCTGGGCCCTGTCCCACCCTCCACGGCTCTTCATTTCCTGGGTCCGTGACAGTCGCTCCAGCCCGTAGTTCTTTACCGGGCCCGGCGCACAGGCTGTGCCATAAACAAGGGTGCAGACTGACCACTGGGGACTCTGGACCCTGGCCAACCAGAACGATT
Source organism: Lontra canadensis (assembly GCF_010015895.1). Taxonomy (NCBI): domain Eukaryota; kingdom Metazoa; phylum Chordata; class Mammalia; order Carnivora; family Mustelidae; genus Lontra; species Lontra canadensis. The sequence continues at coordinate 28,261,201 of NW_022630997.1, forward strand.
CTTGGATGGCTGGGTGGAACTGCCCTGGGCAAGGAGATTGGGCTGGGGCTACTTCTGACCTTCAGAAGAGAACTCTGCTCAGGCTTGGGGCCCCGCACCGAGCCCTCAGGTTGAGGGGCAGAGGGGCTGTCACCACAACCCGCACCTTAGGCACTAGGAAGCTCCCTGAGGCCATGAGGCGGTCTTTGGCCATTCTGTGGCAGACATTACAAAACTCCATTCACCGCTGGGCTTGGGGGACACAGCAGTCCAGTGCCCATGGCAACGAGGGTCTCATGCATGTGACACTCCCATTCACATGAAGGCCCCCAGGAAATGTGCTCCCCTCCAGCACCATTCACACCACAGTCCTCCTCTGCTGGGGGTTCCTGGAGCCCCCTGAAAATCAGTCCTGCTTTCGGCTTCCCTCTGCCCCCTTTCCACCAGCCTGCCCTGGGCCAGGCGCTGCACCTCCAGGAGTCTTGCTGGGATGTTTCCATAAATAACATGGGGTTGAGGATTCCCACCTTGAGGGATGTGGTCCAGACTACATAAGATTCATGGGGGTGAGGGGGTTGCTATTTGCCGCACGTGCTGGGACTTCCTTGAGAGGTAGCTGGGCTGGCACACCCAGGGGGCTTCCGAACCCAGACACCTTCCGTCCTATGCCGCCACCTTCCACTACCCCGGAAAAAAAAAAAAAAAAAAAAAAAATGGAAACTAGGCTGCAATGGCAAGGCTGGCCCTTCTCTGTGCCTGGAGAGCTTGTCGGATCCCCCAGGCAGAACCAACCTCCCCTCCTGATCTCCTGTGCCTACTAGCACCCGCGTATTAAAACAGGTGAACAAGGTCCTGGGCACACCGTCAGGAGCCATGACCAGAACTTTGCTTCAGGCCAGGCCAACAAAGGAGCCAGTGGCTCCTGGTGTGCTGGGACACTGGGAGGCCATGATCACTCAGAACATGGTTACTTCCTCCCCTCTGTTGCTTCCTCTCAGCCAAATATCACCAAAGCCTCTTACCCTGTAGCCCGAGGTCAGGTCGCTTTCTGAAACGCCAATCTGAACATGTCACTCAGCCTCCCCAAAACACTGAAGGCCCTCCCTGCCCATCCTGTGCATGCTGATATTTCAAGACCCACTCCCAGGCCTCGGCTCACAAGGATTGCCCATAGCCCCCTTCTGTGCTAAGTGCTTACCCATGGTTACCAAGGTAAGAACTCACAAAACGGGGATTCCAGCCCAGCTCTCTCTCTTCTCTGCTGTTTCATCGATTTGTTTTTTTAACTGCAAACCAGTGCTGCCCCTACAGCATTCCTAGAATGCCCCTTTGACTATAGACCTTTTGTTTCCATCAGAAGGCATCAGAGTAAGAGTGCCAAACAAATCCGGGTAAAGGGCTGAGTTCCCAAGACCCTTTCCTGCCACCTGCTGGTCACTCACCGCAAGGCCATGCAAATCTCCAAAAACTGACCCCGATCCCGGAATGCGCGCAAGGGACTGAGCACCTGTAAGGTGCTTGGCACTAGTCAGCTAACTGAATCCTTATAACCACCATGCGCAAGAGGGGTAAGGTGGAATCTGAGGCTCAGAGAGACTGAGTGACTCAGCTTTTAACCGGCAAATGTGAGACCGAAATGCTGGAATGGCCCAGGTTGGCAGGTTGGTTTTGCCTATGCGCTCTGTGCCTCAGTTTCCCTCCTGTAAAATGAGGATAACATAAGACTTTCACATAGGACTGTCGTGGTGATTTAAAAAGTTAATAAGTGCTAAGTGCTGAGAACAGGACAGGATAGTTAGTGAAAACTAAATAGATGGGCATTTGCCTGCAGAACACACACACACACACACACACACCCCACGCACATAGGCACACATCTCACATGCGCACACACTCACACACACACAGAAAGATAGACAGACAGATTCTCAAGTTTGTTCTGCAGGTCCTTTACTTTCTGGCGTGTCCTTGGAACTATGGGGCATGGTGACTGACTGAGCCTTGTTTTCCCCAGTAAAATAGGAAGCACAGATGTGCCTGTGTCTCAGGCTGCCGGGAGGAGTGAGCACAAGTGTGACCGTCGTGTATAAAGCATTAAGTGCTCTGTAGGTCATGCTGACCCTCTAGAAGGGTCTGTGGCTGCTCAGCACTCATGGCCCCTCACCTGGTACAAGCGTGAACATCTAGAACCTGAAGAGGGCAGAGGCAGTGTCCTCCATGGCTCTAGACCAAGCCCAGGGGAGCCCCGGAACCTTCCCTCACCAAGCATACTTAGGCATCTCCCCTCCCTTCCTAGACTGAAGCACCCTGTGCCCTGCTCCCTGAGGTACCTCCACAATCCAGTCCTCTCAGAAGTGAGGGGGGAGGTGCCGGTGGCCTCAGTGTGGGTCCTCACATGGTTTCTCATTTCCATATGGACAAAAGGCTCAGGACACCAGGGATGGAAGCTTACTGGGTGTCTTCCAGGGAGGAGAGTCATCAGACTCAGGGAAGTAGCCTCCTGAACAGCAGAGATGAACGGCCGTGTACAGAGAGCCAAACATGACAGCCTAGCACTGCCATCTTTGATTTTCTGGGAGGGAGACCAGAGGAAGCCACAATGCGGCCACTACAAGAGGGTGTCTGCTGACCCCAGAGAGAAATGGAGGATACATACAGTGTAATCAGTTAGGACCAGAAAGAATTCTAGTTAGTGGGCCATGCAGCCCTGGAGGAAGGTTTCAGGACCTGTCAGTGCTGTCTGTGGAATGTTTCCATCGGTGAGCAGATGGAGTTGGAGCCACAGCTCAAAGAGTGAAGCAGGGAGAGCAAGGGAATCCCTGTGAGGAGACAGCCCGGAGCCAGCAAGTCTGGAAAGCTGTGTCCAAGACAATATTCACTCTGGACAAATGGAAGGTTGAGTACTTGTGTGCAAACCCCAACAGCCAAGAAGGGGCAGGAAGAAGGACGAAGCTAATCAGCTTCTCGTGTCAGAGCAAGCCCTCAGGGGCTCAGCCAGCAGTGGGTCCAAAGCAAGGAACCAGGAAGTATGATACAGCTACCAAAACAGCAAGTGAAAACGGGGTCACAGAAACAGCTAGAACAGTGATCTGGGCAACAGGGATTGGGAAGGTCCCACCCATGGCCAAGCACTGAACCCAGACCCACAGCACATATGGGCATGGCCTGCAGGACAGTGAGGGCCCTTGAAGCCATGACTTCTGTGGAACCGAGGGGCTGGAGGCCTGGGAGCATATGTTGTGTCTGGGGGCATGAGGCATGGCCAATGTAGGCAGAGGAGGAAAGGCATCTGCGATCTGGGAGCTGGAGTAAAAGACCTCTGGGGTTCTGCTGAAACCCGTCTGGTTTCCAGAGACCAATCCAGAAGGCTCCTTGTTCCCTTGCATTTTCCCAGCCACCAATACCTGTGCCTGGAGAAGAGCCTCTCTGGCTCTCAGTCCCCGGGGAGAAGGCTCACTCTACAGCCAGGGAACCTTCCACAGGGCCGCCGTGTGGCTGCAGCACCCAGGCCCACCCTCCCCTCTCCTCTTCCCCTCTTAGTGTTGATCGGCGTGGGCACTGAGACCTTCCTCCAGGGGCAGTTCAAAAGCCTGGCTTTCTATTTGCTGTGAGTATGTGTGCATGTGCCCTTCCCTGCTGGCATGTTCTGGTCTGGCTCACCCTAAGGCTGCCCCACCAACACAGAGTAGCCCACACCCCTTTTCCATGCTAACTCCATCACATCCCACAGGTGGAAGCCCTAGAGGGGACTTCTAGGATATTCTCTGGTTTGGGCAGGGCTTTGGTCAGATCATTATTCCGTCCCTCTATCTACACACCCATCCATCCATCCATCCATCCATCCGTCCATCCGTCCATCTGTCCATCTACCCACTCAGCCAGCCAGCCAGCCAGCCAGCTACCATCTATCCAGCCATCTCTTTTCAATCATCTCTTTGTTCTGCAAACATGAACCAAGCTTGTTTCAGAGAGAGAGGAATCAGCTCCAAAGACTATATGTTTGAGCCCTTCTATATGCCAGGCACAGAAAAATGTCTTATTTACATGTGTCCTTTAACTCCAACAGCATTGTAGAAGGGCATACTGTCCTAGGTTTTCAGATTAGAAGATTTAGAGGGAGTAAGCAGCTCAGCCCACACCAACAAACTCATGAGCAACAGGGCCCAGAGTTGGGCCTGGGTCCATTTAGTTCCCTAGCCTCTGTCCTTTCTTCCCGGCCAGCCGCCTTCACAAATGCCAGCCAACAGGAGATCGACCACTGTGCAGTGGTGGCCTGAAGAGGGAGGACACTCTGGGGGGGGGGGGTCTGCCAGCTCCCGAGGGACACGGGGCACCTGTGCTCTCTGCTGCGGGCTCACTAAGCTGCCGCCCGCACCCGCCCTCATCCGGGCTTCCCCTGCCCAGGACGGCTCTTTGATTTGCTGTGTGGATCGGCCCCCACCGTCTCCCAACCGTCTTCCACCCACCCAGCCCATTTCCACTCTGCCACAAAATTTGCCACCTAGAAACGCAGGGCTGTTCTGGAACCTTCAGCCACAGCCACGGCCTCCAGGCCATATTCCTCTGCCAGCTCCTTGCCTCCGTTTTATTTCTTGTCACTCAACTTCCACCTTAGGAATCTCTGACTCTTTCTCAGACTCCCTGCCTCACCTCACCTCCAAGCCCTTGCTCACTGCATTGAGCATCCAGGGTGATTTACCACCCACCTCGATGTCCCCAAAGCCTGATGTTCATCCCTGGCATTCCGCCCTGGGAAGCCTGCCCTGATCCTGGAGCCCCTGACGCCTACAAGCGACTTCTCTTCACTCTGAACTCCCTCCATGTCTTTCTGAGCCTGTCCCCCCAGAATCCAGAAACCAGCCTGGCCTTCGTCTTCTCCTCCTCTCTCTACCTAGCTTCCCCACAAACATCACTTCACGTATGAGTTAGATGTGATTATCCTTCTATAACAAGTCAGGTCTATAGCCACTTAATGCAAACTACATTTTGCCCAGAGGCCTGCCCCTCCCTGACTGCTCTGTCCCTGTCCCAAGCGGACACCAATCCCCTCTAGTCACTCGGTGGTCCAGTCCAGGAAGACTTGATTTCCAGCCTCAGGTCCCGCCGGCTCCCCGCTCTGAGTTAGTTTATGTTCTACTCCCTGCAGTGCTCCATAGCTGCAGGGATGGGAGCCCCTGCCTGCCTGCCCACCCCACTCCTCCGTCCCTTGTGTCCCTCCCGCACTCATCCCCCTCATTCCTCAAGGGCCATTTCAATGCTCCGCCTCCCTCCTCTCTCCTCCCACCTCCCTCTTCTTTCTCCCTGGCACACATGCGCTCTCTCCGGCAGATCTCAGACTCCTGCCTCTGTGTACCCCCACACTCAGGGTGTTCCTTGACTCTAGCACACCCCTGTGTCACTGTCACTCCCTCCCCCGTGTCTCTGGGACCCAGCAGGGGCCAAGGCTCAGAGTAGGCTCCCACAGGCACTGAGCTATCATGGGCTTTCTTCTTGTTCTTCCCCACTTCTCTGCACACCAGCTTCCGCTCCCATCTTTCTCCTTCCTGTGGGGTTCCTCATGGCCTTCCTCACACTCACCCATGAACACCAACCACACCACTGGCTGAAGGGTCTGCGTGGTTGGCGTGGCACCCCAGGGCAGAGGCCTCGGTTTGTGGGATCCCGCTAACCACAGCAGGGCTCTCGGCTTGGATTCGCTGCCCTGCCTGAGTGACCAGACCTTCCTGGCCTCGAGAGGCACAGCTTCTACAGCACCAAACAGGACCCCTGGAGAGCCACTCCACAGCCCAAGCCTCAGTTTCCTCCTTGTGCCCCATTCCAGGATCTAGAAAAAGATGTGACGCTTGTTTTATAAACTACGTGCCCCGGTGTACTTGTTAGAAACACAGGCTCTGGAGTCTAAGGGCTGGGTTCAAATCTTGCCCCCACTACCAATCTGCTGTGTGACCCTAGCAAGGAGCTTGACCTTTCTGTGCCTCAGTGCCCTTAGCTGTAGGCTGAGGGTTAGTACAGTGCTTCAATCATAAAATGGTTAGGACTAAATGAATTGATATTGGTGAAGCCCTTAGAACATGCTTGGTGCATAGTGCTCGTTATATAAATGTGGATATTCCATTTGAAAGCTGAGGAGTAAGTGTTAGAGAAATGCTGGGAGACAGAGAGAGTAGGAGAGAATAGGGATTAAGTACATAAATGCTTATGGAGAGAGACCAAAAAAATGATAATAACTAACATTTACAAAATGAGCACTATGTGCCCCATTTGCAGGGTTTTCCAAATATCAGCTCATTGAGACCTTTTAACAATTTTATTGCTGAAACACTGTAATTCTGTCAGTTTATAGATGAGGACGCTGATGCACAGAAAGGTCAAGTCCCTTGCCTGAGGCACACAGCTGATCAGTAGCAGGAGCAATGCTCAGGTTCCTGAGGAAATTCTGGCCCTAAGCCACCTTCCCCTGTGGCGTAGCCTCTCCTTTCACTCATTCATTCACTCCAGTGATATCCATGGAGCTCTTAACAATAAGCCATTCCCAGAGTGGGCCTGGGCTACAGGGAAGAATTAGGGAAGGAAGTGACAAAGGGAGTTCACAGGCTGGTAGCTCAGGTCACACAGTAAAACACAGAGAAGGAAGAGATTACGAGACAGACAAAAGGAGGAAAGAGGAGTCCTTTCTAGAAGGGCTAGCTTGTGCAAAGTCCCTGTGGCACCTGGTAACTTCCTCTACAGTCAGAGGACTATGGATTTTCATGTAAGGCTTTAAAGGCATGCTAAGAAATTTCAATTATATAGGACTCTCCAATAAAACATGTAAGTTCCATTCCCAAAGATTCTGATATATAAAGTCTGAGGCTGGCCCAGGAATCTTTGATTTCACATATTTCCCAGAAGATTTGGATTGGAAATTCCCTGGACCACACATGGAACATGAGGAGATTTTGAAGCAATGTGGGTTGGGAAGACTACAGTTTTATTCAGAGGGAGCCCTCAGGGCAGCCAGTGGGGACTGAGTAGAAGAGCAGGAGAGGGAGAAGGGAGGGCAGGGAGTTAGAGAGGCAGAAAAGGGGAGACAAGTCCAGGGGCCAAGGGAGCATTACCCAAACTCAGGTCATATAGGTGAGGCCAGAGACTGTTTGGACAGTGGGAAAAGAGGGAGAAGGAGAGGGATCTAGAACAGATCCAGGTTTCAAGTTCGTACAACCAAGCAGCAAATGTTATGTTAGTGACAGTAGTAGAGGGATGTGCCGGCTAGTGGCCACACAGGGGGCCAAGGTCAAGGCAGCATCCTCCGGTGGCCTACACTCCCACACCCATCTTTGGGCCCTGGCTGGCACCTGTCCACTGAGGCCTGACCCAGCATAGGCCCTGGCACGGAGGCAGCTTCTGGCAAACACTGGCTGTTTGCTGGGGGGCCGCATTAGGTCAGGAAACTCCTGGACAGTCTGTCGGCAGGAGATGGCCAGGAGCCCCAGAGGCAGTAAGAAAAGAGGCTCTGGAAGAGCAAAGGGCAGATCAGAGGGCTCTAGAACTCCCTTCCTTGTCTCCACCACAGGTTCATAGGCACTGCCGTCTCCGTGTGTGAAGGGGCGTACTTTGTGGCTCAGCTGCTGGCCATCTGCTTCCAGTAAGTAGTCTCCTCCTAGCCCCAGGTGCCCCCACATACCACCACCCGTGAGGCCAGCCCAGGTGAGGTCCTGCTCCTGAAGCCGCTATGACGGCTGCCCTCCCCACCCACACAGCCAGCCCCTGCCCAGACACGAGCTCAGTCCCGCAGAACTCAATGGCCCCCCTTCTCTGCTCCCAACCAGGGGAGCAGAGTGAAGCATCCACCTAGGGCCCGTTCCCACCCAGAAGCCCTGGCAGAGTCCATTCCCACCTCCAAGAATAGCCCGTAGCTGCACCTGCCATCCCAGGCACGGATGGAGAGGAGAGGACCCTGCGGAAGGCCGGATGGTCTTGGAGGCAGCAGAGCTAGATTGCAGAACTGGTTCTTTTTCCTGCTAGAACCCAGGCACAAGTCAGGGGCTCTAAGGATCCCTTTGGGAAGACACATGGTCACAGAGGCCCATACTTGCTATCCAGCAGTGCTCAGTTCCTAAACACTGTCATCATTGTGGCCAAGAGCTGTCCCTGGACCACAGCTCTCAGAACCTCAATAGTTGTGTCTCTAGGTAATCAGAGAAAGAGCCAGGCCTCAAATCCAGGTGTCCTAGCACCTTGCAAGGCCATCGGCTGCCTCCCAAGGTTACCAGCCCTGAGACAAAAGGCTTCTTCCTTTCTGATGAATGGCACAGTCAAGGGATCTTTGCAACTTCTCTGGGACAGGGGAGGGAGGAGCCCTGAACCCAAAGGGGCACTTCACTCTGTTCTGAACTCCCTCCTCTCCCAGCCAGGGGTCTGGTCACAAAACAATGTCCACCAGAGGGCACCAATGAGCCACGGCTATGGTTTGCAGGTGGAGGGCAGTGCTCTGAAACAGACTGTCGTCCTCCAGCCCCCGCCACTGCCCCCAGACTAGCCTGGACAGACCAATTCACAGGATGAAGGAGATGAACCTAAGGCAAGCCCTTTCCTTCTTTGAAAGCCGGAAGCAAGAGTGCTGAGGAAATAGGCCCGGCATCAGACCTCTGCCAGTTTAAAAAGGGCCTGTTTATAAAGGGACCTTTTAAACTGAAGGCCATTTTAAAAAGAGGTCCCTCTGGGGCTGATGCCATCTTATGCCTAGGCGAGGCTCTGTGAACCGGGTGGAGCTGGATTCTGGGCTGTTCACTCAGGGGGACAAGCGGCTTGTGCGGTGCCCAGTCTACACAGTTGTCCCAGCCAGCTGTTTCCCAGACTGCATGCCTCCTCCACTCCACTGGGGACCTCTCAAAGGCCCCTGAGACTCCTATTCTCCTTCCCACTAACTTTGCTGAATCCTGGTATCATTGAGCTCCCTTCACCCTTGACAGAAAGAGCAGATGAGGCAGCCTTTCAGAAAAATTGTGGGCCCTCTTGAAGGACACAGGCAAGATACCTAACTGTGGAACCCATGATGAGGACCACAGCCCCTGGGGAGTGTTTGGCCAGAGGCCACTAAAGAGAACATGGGCACAACAGGACTCGATCCCAGCCTCTAATAGCTTCCCATGTCCTGGGGCTTTTCTGGGTTGTTTCTTATTTCCTGCTAATCCTGGACTTGGCCCCCACCCCCACCCCCCTGCTGCCAGGTGTCAACCAGAGTCCCTGGCCTACAGAGCAAGGGAGAAAGCCTGCTGGTTGGGCTGCTTCCAGAAGTTCCTGGCGTACATGCTGCTGTCTGTGGCCTGCTTTCTCCATCCCGTCCTGGTCTGGCACGTGACCATCCCAGGTAGGAGCTCCAGTGGAGGGAGGAAATCTACCACAGGTGGATTCTGAGCAGGAGGGGCTGAATCCCCCCTTATAGACCTCAGTGACACTGGCCCCCACCCCTGGCCCCACTGACTTCTTTGGCCTAGATCAAGAGAATGAGGTGGGGTCAGACATCCTTCATGTTGATAAAGTAGTAGGAATGCCCCTTCTTGTAGGCCCAGAGGCTGCACCCACAAACAGAGAACTTTCCTCCAATGCCTGCATGTGGTCTGGGCCTTCAGAGGTTATGAGATGGTCACTTCTCTGTCCAAACCCTCCCATGTCTCCCCAGTGCCTACCCATTCCGGTCCAAACTCCTCAGCCTGGAAGGCATGCCGTGAGGGGATCCCAGCAGACCCTCCAAGCCTCATCATCTTCCCTCTCACCTCACAGTCCATGCTAGTCAGCTAGAAGCCAGCGTGCCGTGCTCCCACCCCTGGGTTTTGCCCACAGCCCTTCTGCTAGTACCCTTTTCTTCCCCACTCCCTAGCTATGAAAACCCGTCCCTCCTCGTGACCAGCCTAAAATGCCGGGAAGCCCAGTGTGCAGGGAGACAAAGTTGGAAGGCAGAGCCTCCTCTTCCTTCCTGTGGTTTCTCTTAATGTACCTGTCTTAGCATCTCAGGGCCACTCTGCTCAACCCTTGGTGGACTCCAGAGGATTCAGCAACGATGAGGCCAGGGTGAGCCACAACCTCCTGCTCTTTAGAGAGGGAGAGACACCCAGAGGCCTCCTCAGGATAGGGCAGGCCTGCAGGGAGGAGAACAAAGGCAGCAATCTCAACCTGAGATGGAGAGACCTCTAGGCTGGAGACTGGGAGAGAGGGGTGGGGAGGGAGGGAGGGTGCACCCAAGAGAAGGACCCATGCTAGGCCAGCCCCACCCAGTAGGATTTACACTTTCCTCCATCTTTCCTGAGAAGGCTGAGGAAGGAACATCTCTGCACTTCTGGGAATGAAAGGAAGCCCAGTTCTGCAGTTGGAGCCCAGTATCCAGAAGAGAGTGCAGACCCACCGCAGGCATTGCAGGTCCGGCCCAACACAAGGTCCTAACACAGAAGCTAGGGATGGTGATGAGAGGACAGGCAGGTGGCCCCAGGGGTGGCTATCAACAGGCAGGGACCTCAGGCACAGGGGTCTCTGGCTAACAGTCAGGAGGAGGTTCCAGTGCAGTGCTGGCCCCATGGATATCCCTTAGCCAGACAGCAGGCCTGGCCCTGAATCAGAAGGGAGTGTGTGAGGACAAGTCAGGGGTACAGGCTGGAGCCTGGGGGGCCTGAGCATGCCACGGTGGCCCTCTGGAATGGTGGGCTCGGACAGCATTCTGTCTGGCTCCTCCCCAGCATACGTCCAGCCTCCTGACCTCCCGCATTCCTTCCAGGTTCCATGCTCATCATCACTGGCCTGGCCTACTTCCTGCTGAGCAAGCGGAAGAAAAGCAAGACCTCCCCAGAGGTGCTGGCCTCCCCTGAGCAGTACACGGACCCCTCCAGCAGTGCCGTGAGCACCACTGGCTCTGGGGACACCGAGCAAACCTACACCTTCCACGGGGCCTTCAAGGATGGGCCCGGCTCCCTCTTCGTCCACATGAAGAGCATCCTGAAGGGGGCCAAGAAACCCGGTGCCCTCCAGTGCCCAGACACCCTGACGGGGCTGACCTTGGAGCCAGCTGACTCGCTGGTCAAGAAGAAGCAGGTGCACTTTGAGGACAGTACGGTCAGAATCATCCCGTCTCTCACTGAAGACCTGGATGATGGGGACAGCGAGCCGGAGGAAACCACCTCTGACACCACCCCTATCATCCCTCCCCCACAAGCCCCTATTTTCCTGTCTTCTCTCGCAGACACCAGCCTGTTCTGAGTTGCTCCTTCCAGCCTGAGGGACACTCAGCAAGGGGTCTGCAGAGATTGATGGCCCTGCCTGGAGTTTTCTGATACCTGAGGGACCCCCCAGGAGCTGGGGGTCGTCACAGATCAGGGCTTCAAGGCGTGACCAGACTTCCCCACGGTAGTTAGGCTTCTGGGACCATCAAGGGGTGTGGCAGATCCTGTAGATCCTTGAGGAAGGCGCAAATGAAGCTTGCGCTGCCTCAAGCCAGCACAGGTTCCTCCTTCCTGGACACAGAGTGGGGAAATCCTGGTGCTTTCACCGAAAGAGACCATCAGTCCCGCTTCACATAAGGCTGCTTCGGCACCGGAAGCCAGTGGGCTTCTCTTCTCCGGACACGAGGACCCAGCACTCAGCAAGGACTCATCATCCATCCCATCTCTGATGCAACAACCCAGCTCTGAACAACCCCACGGGAGTGTTGGTTATGAGCAGATCCAGGGCAGGTGTTGGAGGTAGCCCTAGATCCCAACCCCCAGGCGAAATTACTCCCGAGGTAGAGGAAGGCAAGGCTGCCAGCCCTCAGGATGGGAGCAGTGGGAGCCGTGGGCCGCCTTCTCTGTGTGTCCTGGGGCTGGGTGCTGGGCAGCAGGAGATACAGAGCCCTTCAGGAAACAATGCCGCTCTGTGCTCCCTGCAGGGAAAGCCGGGTTCATTCCAGAAGCATCACTGAGGACTCCTGGCATCCCCACCACATGAACTTTCCCGAGATTCCAAGCAGATGACGTAAACCAAGAGGTCTTGGATGGTGACAAGGATTCAGCGGCACCAGTCCCTGCACAGCACCCAGTGCCTACAGTGTGCAGGGTGGGGGGCAGGGGGTACTGGGGAGGCGGTGGTCCCCAGACATCAGTCACAGAGACACTGCCACGCCATGCTCAGCAGCCTGGTTGCAGAATAGGTGATAAATATACATTTGTTTTCAATGAAGGGAGGGAAGAGGAAGGAAAGGGGGGCGGATAGGAGGGAAGTGGGCAGGCAGGTCAGTTTGGGGACACTGGGCGAGGGAAGTGACAGTTAACCTAACATGAACAAAGAAATTTCAATCAGATATCCTTCAAAGATTTGCAAAATGGTATTTGTTTCTAAAAGGTGTCTTTTGGTTCATGGGATTGTCACAAGGAAGAGCAGACACATTATTCATAAGCAGTCTCAGTGAACATGTAATCTGAAGAAACAGTTATATTGTTTCTGTGTGTGTGTGTGTGTGTGTGTGTGTGTGTGTGTGTGTGAGCACCAGGGTTCTGCAGTGCAGCCCTTAGAGCACATGCTTTAAGGTCTAGATAAGAAACATGTGTTCATACTTTTCAACATCCCCTAGTAGTTCCTTCGGAAACATGGGGGACTAAGGGCCAACCAGATGATCTTTCTGGTGCCTGAACCCAACAGGTTTCCCAAATGAGCAGCTCTCTTCCCTCAGTAACCCAGTTCTCCTGTAAAACCAAGTGAAAACAAACAAGTAAATATGTTCTTGTGAGCCCTCGCGGTCGGCTGCCACCAAGAGCTTCAGAATCTGCCAGACCACAGTCAGAGGAGACTGAATCACAGAATGTGGGTATTAGGAGACAGGAATGGCACTCAATTCCTAATGGGCCAGGTGTCCCAGGCAGGACCCCTGTGCACAGAAGGAGACCCTGTGGAGAGGAGCCAGGGGTCATGCACCTGTCACACCCAGAAGGAGAAAGTGATGGGCACAGACAGCCACACAACACAGGATTGGCAGGCTTCTGGGGAACCCAACACTTCCGCTCTGTTCTCAGAACCCAAGCCAGCCCAGTGGGGACAGATGACCAAGTCACAAGAAGCAAACGCTGAATTGTATTATCAGAGCTGTTTAATAAACACTTCTATAAACCCAAAGAGTAGAGCATTATTTGGGATGGGTCTTAGCAGGGAGGCACATGTTGGGAATTCCAGGGGATATGATGGGCCTGCCCTCCTGAGACATCTGGGCTTCCTGGTGTCCATGATCAGTGAAGCAAGAGTTTGCTGACTAGACATCAGAAGCTCGACAATTATGATCTTCCTTAACTTAGTGAAGGAAAGCTCTCCAACACACTAGTGCTGCCAGTCACAGCAACTGCAGTGAAGCTGGGATGAGATCCTTAAACAGCCTGGAGCCCTCAGCTCTGTCAGTAGACCAGACAAAAAAAGTGGCATCCTCTGATGAGCAGATGAATGCCACATGCCACCATTTGGTCCTCAGCCCAAGACACTTTGCAGTCACATCCCTGTGCACTGTTATCCCTGGAAAGACATAGTGATGACCCTTATCCCTGATGAGAAACAAAGACCAGAAGGGCTGACCCTGTCCTCTCCTTTTTCCTTTCTCAGCAGAAAGTGGAGCAGACGTTGTTGCATACACATGGAACAGAGCGACTGGAAGTAGAAACAGCCTTGGGCTGGATCATTGGCTCTGCTCCTAACACGCTGATTGACCTTGGCCAAACTTCTTTACCCCTCTGGTCTCAGATTCCCCTATAATGTGGGAATAACAGCACTTCTCTCAGGACTGTCGCAGTGACTCAACCAACAAGAATGGGGAAAGAGCTGCCAAGATTACAAATCACCCAGGTCGGTGTGAGTGCCTGTCCCCATAGCTGTGGGGGCCTCACGCTGTGTGCGACTGCACTGCGAGGAAGTCCCAGAGTAAGGAAGCACTGAGGAAACACCACCAAAATATGTCTTGGCGGCAAGGCCAGTGCAGGTCCAAGAGCTCCTTTCTTCCCTCCAGATTCCAGTGCTTGAGCCTGGGAAGAGCATAGCCACCATCCTCCAGCTTAGACGGAGACACAGGGGACCCTCGATCAAGAGGAGCTGGGCCCTGGGGGCCACCCAGTATGTCCTCTCTGTCTCTCATCAGCCCTAAGGGATTTTTTTTTAGTTCTTAAAATATATTTATTGAGATAAAATTCACACAGCATGAAATTAACCAATATAAAGTGCAAAATTAAATGGGTTTTAGTATATTCATAATCAAGTTCACCACAATCTAAGTTCACAATGTTTTCATCACCCCCCACAAAAAAAAAAAAAAAAAAACTTGGTATCTATTAGTGATCACTACCCCAACCCCACCCAAAGCAACCACTAATCCACTTTCTGTCTTCATAGATATTCCTATTCCAAACACTTCATATAAATGGAACCATATAGCATGTGGCCTTTTGTTATTTGTCTTGTTCAGTTAAAGTAATATTTTTCAGGTTCATCCATGTTATAACATGTATCCTTTTTTTTTATAACATGTATCCTTATGTTACTCCTTTTTGTGGCTGAATAATATTCCATTACATGTATATGTCACATTGTATTTATCTATTCATCTGTTGACAGACATTTGGGTTGTTTACACTTTGTGCCTATCATGAACAATGCTGCTATAAACATTCACATCTTGGGGTGGATACATATTTCCATTTCTCTTGGACAGATGCCTAGGGGTGGAAATTCTGGGTCAAATAGTAACTCAACGTTTAACTTCTTGCAAAACTGCCAAACTGTTTTCCAAAGGTGCTACATCATTTTACATTGCCACCAACAGTGTATGGGGGTTCTGATTTCTCCACATCTTCACCAGCATTTGTTATTATCTGTCTTTTTTATTATAGTCATCCATACATTATGATTTTGATATACATTTCCCTAATGACTCAAGGGGTTGAGCATCTTTTCATGTCCTTATTGATCATTTGCATATATTCTTTGAGACGTGGCTATCAAAGGCTTCACCTTTTTTAAACTGGGTTGTCTTTCAATTTTGAGTTGTAAGAGTTTCCTATACATTCCAGATACTAGACCCTTATCAGATAAATGATTTGCAAGTATTTTCCCACTTCTGTGGGTTGCCTTTTCTTTTTTTGGTAGGGTCCTCTGAAACACAAAAGATTTAATTTTGATGAAGTCCAATTTATCTATTTCTTTTCTTCTGTGGCCAAGTCTAAGAGGCCATTGCTTAACCAAAGGTCATGGTTTATTCTTATATTTTCTTTTAACAGCTTTACAGTTTGGGCTGTTAAATTTAGAAATATCAGTTTTGGGGTAATTTTTGTGCATGGCGCAAAATGGAGTCTAACTTAATTCTTTTACTTGTGGATATCCAGTTGTCCCAGTGCCATTTGTTGAATTAAATTATCTTGCCACCTTTGTTGAAAATTTATAGACCATAAATTTCTGCACTTTCAACTCTATTCCATTGATCTGTGTACCTGTCCTTATGACATTTCCACAGCTCAGATCACTGTAACTAACTTTGTAGTATGTATGTTTTGAAACTAGGAAGTGTGAGCCCCCAACTTTATTCTTTTTTAGGATGCTTTGGCTATTCAAGGTCCCTCACATTGCCATATGAATTTTAGGATCATCTTGTCAATTTATGCAAAAAAAAAAAAAAAAAAAGCCAGCTGGTATTTTGATAGGGATTCCATGGCCTTCTGGACCAGTTTTGAGAGCTTTCTCATCTTCACAATATTAATTCTTCAACCTATAAATATATGGTGACTTTCCATTTAATTAGACTGTCTTCAATCTCTTTCAATGTGATGTGCAAGCTTTAGCCATCTTTCTTAAAATTATTCCTAAATATTTTATTCTTTTTTCATGCTTTTGAAAATGGAATTGTTTTCCTTGTTTCTCAGTTTTATTGAGGCACAACTGACAAATAAAATTATATATATTTAAGTGTACAATATGATGATTTAATTTATATATCCATTGTAAAATGATTTCCACAACCAAGTTAATTAACACATCTATCACCTTTTTAGGATTTTGTCCGTTTCACCCAAGTTTTTGTTGGCATCATGTTGTTCAGATTATTACATTCCAGTCCCTCTCATTTCTGTAATTTGAGTCTTCTCCCTGTTTTGCTTGGTCATTCTAGCAAAAAGATTATCAATTTTGTTGAACCTTTCAAAAAACCTAGTGTTTGGTTTCATTGATTTTTCTTTATGGTTTTTCTATTCTCTATTTCATTTATTTTTGTTCTAATCTTTCACCTTTCTTTCTTTAGGCTTATTTTGCTTTTAGTTTGCTCTTCGGTATTTTTCAGGTGGAAGTTAGGTTGTTGATAGGAAGTATCTGTTATTTTTTATTATATACATTCACAGCTATATATTTCTCTCTGAGTGCAGCTCTAGCTGCATCCCATACAATTTAATATGTGCAGTTTTTGTTTTTACTCATTTGGAAGTATATTCTACTTTCCTTTGATTTCCTCTTTGGCCCGCTGGCCATATAGGAGTACGTTATTTAATTTACACATATTCTAATCCAACTCCGTTGTGATTACAAAACACACTTGGTTTGATATCAGTTTTTTCCATGTTTTCCTTTGAACATATTTAAAACAGCTACCTGGAAGCCTTTGTCACCACGTCCCAATTCCGGACCCCTCAGACACTTTGTCTGTTGCCTGCTTTCTGTCCCTGTGTATCACATGTTCTTTCATTGTATATCTCAAAACTTTTAACAAGTTGACATTTTAGATAATACACAATAACTACTAGAAACCAGTTCTCTTGTCCCTGAGTCTCTTGTTTTTGTTTATTCATTTGTTTATCTCCTGTCATTGTTTGTATGCTAAGTTGGCTGGACTAATTCTGTGAAGTCAATCTGTTTTCCCCCAGTGTTCAGACCCTTAGGGTCCCACTCAGATTTTTTTTTTTTTTTACTTGTGTTTAATTTTTTAGCTTCGTTCCCCAGGAGTTTACCCTGGGTCAGCATAAGCCATTTATTGGTCAAAAGGTGTGATTAGGGGCACCTTGGTAGTTCAGTGAGTTAAAGTCTCTGCCTTCGGCTCAGGTCATGATCTCAGGGTCCTGGGATCGAGCCCCGCATCGAGCCCAGCATCGGGCTCTCTGCTCAGCTGGGGGGCGCCCTACTTCCTCCTCTCTCTCTGCCTGCCTCTCTGCCTACTTGTGATCTCTGTCTGTCAAATAAATAAATACAATCTTTAAAAAAAAAAGTGTGATTAAGTGCCTTTGACCAGTTAGATACCCTTCACCAGCATGTGTGTGAGACTTGGAAACCTCTGTCACAGTTCTAGAAATTTCCATTTCCCCCCACATTTAGCCAGAGATTAGTAACTTGGGTGTTTCCTCCCTGATCACTCCTAAGAGGGTACAATTTTGGACACACAAAGCTGTGTGCCAGGCTATCAGGCATATGTGTGACTGGATTTCTGAACCTGGCTTTCTGGTTGTTGCTGCTAGCCCGGCAGTGTGTGCTTAAGCCTCTTCTGCCTATGAGGCATTGACATTTGTTGATGGATCTGTGTGTGAACTGGGGAATGATTTCAATTCGCCCCCCCCAACCTCCTGCCAATCGTGCCTGAGTCCGTCCAGCCTAGCAATTACACACCACCTTCCTGACTCCCAGAACTGACTGAGATCCCAAGAAAGCTCTTCTTAGAGATTATCTCTCTACCCAATCCTAGCAAACTCCTAGTTGTTCCTGTCTTTTGCTTCTTGCTGCTCATGCCATAAAGTTACGAGCCTCCTTTTAATTGCTCTCTACCCGGATCACCATTGTTTTCAATAGTTCCCCTCCACCAGGGATGGAATTCTCCACATTCTGTTCTAAATAAAGTCAGTCCCCTGAGGCAGCACTGTGAGTTCTTTATCCTTACTGTCTGCTTTCCCCCTGGCTAGAACATGTGTAGCAGTGCTCAGGAGCTGGAGATGGGGACAGATACCTGCTTCCCTAGAGTGATGACACCTGTGTTCTACAAGTAGGTATTGAGATGGAGACAGCCCCAGTACTCTCAGCTTGCCTCTCCCAGTGTGGAGCCTCCATCCTGGGGGCGAGTGGGGTGTGGAGCTGAGGTCCCAGCATCCCAGCCCACTGCGCCTGGAGCAGAACTCCTGCTCATGGGAGTGGGGGCTCCATGGGAGAAAGGCGCCTCAGCCATCTTGGCTGTGCATCTTCAGAATAGAACTTCTATAAACACAGGCCTGTAAGGATGAGAAATATCTGCGTCTTGCCCCACAATTTGAGCTCCACAATTTGCCAGTCCAGAAGCCTAGCTCCTAATTTTTTTTTTTTTTTTTTTTTTTTTTTTTTTGTCATGACCTGGAAGAAATGGAGTGCATTGATGAGAACAAGTGCACAGGACCTAGGCTTGAACCCTAGATCTGTTTCTCACCAGCTATGTGGCCAGGAGGTCATATAACCCCCCTGAGCTTCTACTTCCCCATTCATAAAGAGGAGATGGTAATAGTACCTCCTTCCAAGAACTGACCAGCAGCTGGCAAGGACTCAGTAAACACCAGCTCGCTGGTTCCCCTTGAATGCTCCTTTTCAAGAACATGGGTGACTGCAGGGGCTCTGGTATCCTCTGCTCCCTCCTCAGTCAGCTCCGTGGGGAGGCGGCTCTCTCTGGACTGCAGGTACCCCCTGCTCCTTCCCGCTCAGCCCGGAGTCATCCCATGCCATTATGTTTATCCTAGGAATGAGCTGGAGCCTCTTTCTGGGGTCCTAGGCAATCCCACTCCTCACTAATCTCTCAGAGGAATCATACTCATTAATAAGTCCAAACGGGAAAACCTCTTGCCGCATTCCCCGCCTACACGACCTTTCAAGCTTTCTCTGTCCACTGGCCAGTCATCCAGCCTGCATCTTCCCCTGGAAGCCCTGGACTCAGCCAGAGTCTCGACAGCGGCTGGCCTGGCGGACAGTCAGTTGTTCGACCCCCTGGAGAGGGAAGGAAATGTAATGCTCTTGGGAGACACCGAGGGACTGTCTGAATAGGGGCTGCTCCCATGGGATCCCATGGGATCCCCCTGGCTGCTTATCTTATCATTTTTCTCTAAAGAAGGAAGAACTGATATGTCAAGACCTTTCCACAGGAGAGAAGGGAAATTTGGAGAAGCCAAGTTTCAGTTAAGTGAAACATTACACTTCCAATTTCACCTTATGACAAAGATGAAAAGAATAGAAAGAAGCTTCCGGGAGGCCAAGCATGTATTCCCATGGGGGCTCTGCTGTGATTTGGGGCCTGAGGGAATTAGGTCATCTCCAAAAGTCCTGCCAGTTCCATCAGGGAGAGACGCCCAGCTGTGCCCATTAGGAGGGAACATTGCCCAGACTTCATGCAGAGCAGGCCCAAGGGGAATCCAATTCTGAGTCTAAAGATAGGCTGTGCAATGCTTTGTATAGTGTGGGTTTCTGGAAATTTGCATAATGTCTTAGGACAATCATCTGGGAAAGAGGGGAACATTCAAACTGGAGAAGTACCCTGGGAATACACTGGGGCAGGAGCAAGAGCCCCTCTGATGGAATGTTTACCCCCTAATAGATACTGAAAGCCTCTGCGAGTCTCAAATCAAGTTTCCCTTTAAAGGGAAGATAATAAGGAAAGTGGATGGGCAATGCCGGTGATGAGTCATTTGTCCCTAAACAGCTGCTTCTGTGTGAGGCTGCACAGGACTCTGGGGTGAGGTGCGACAGCTCACTATCACTTCGGTTTCTGGCTCCCAGGAAACTCGCTGAGATAGTCACAGCCCTGAGCTCTTTCCAGAGCAGAACACTGCTCCTGTCTTTGAAACCGGCAGCACCAATAAAAACTTAAAAAATAGGTTGCCGGAGGCAAAAGTCAGTTTAACTCCACAAATATTCCTAAGCACCTACTGGTGAGTCAACTACCGTGCAAAGCGCTGGGCTGAAGGAGGCAGTCGGGAGTGTTGTCTGATCCCATAGACGGACCGTAAGTGGGGCTGACACGAGGCAGGCAGAAGCGGTACAGCAAAATTGCACACAATGTGCTGTGAGAGATGAGTTAAGAAGGAAATCTGTGAAGGTAGATCTGTGTTGAGCTTCAAAAATAGGACTAGAATGTCATCAGGCATGTAATTGTCCCTCCTGGGACAAGGGAAGTGTGGCCAAGTCCATCAGAGTCTGAAACCTGCCGATGTATTTTCCAAACATAATAAAGAAGATTTCTGTGCAGCAGGAAGAGTATAAGGCAAAGAGAGGTATCAACAACAACACAACTGACCGACTACAGAACTGAGACCTGAGCGTGGGCCTGGCATTCAGTGCTTCCTAGGTTCCACGCCCGCTGATCTTCACAGCGTCTGAGACACGGTCTGTCAGGATCATATATTCTAGGTGAGAAACCTCCGCATGAAGAATTTAGTGCCTTGCACGCTGACATACAGGTAAGGCTCAGTAGAGACAGCATCCATCCTTTCCAGGGTCTGGAGCCTGAATTCTCTGTGACATCAGGAGACTGAAGTCTGAAACTGGCCACAGAACTCACAGCCCATGGCTTCAATCATGCCCCTTCCTCTGGGCCTGCCCCCCGCCCCACGTCATCATGTGAATGAGAACAGTATTGACCAGGTGACCCTAAGATCCCTTCCAACCAAGTCATCTGAAACTCATTTCTGGGGGGGCTAGAAGGGAAGGAGGCAAGGGACAGGGAAGGGTCAAGAAAGAGAGTAGGGGAGAACTGCCTCAGTGGAACAAGGCAGAAAACCAGCTCCCCACTTTGGTTGTGACTGGCTTTGCCTCACTTTTCACTCTTGCACTCACGTGCCTGGACGTGGTTTCTCTCCTGAGCACTAAGCACCTCACCTCCACAGAGTCCATCTGCTCTGAAGCTGTCTTGACAAATGATCCCAACAGTTAGAATCCCCTCAGGAGATGCCAGGTTCTGTTCAAAATATATTTACAGCCTGCTTGGCCGGAGAAGTCATTATCATCCAAAACGCTGGTGACGGTTACTGTGTTATGACCTGGAGTTCACTGTTAAAAGTGTCACCCAAGCAAAGTCATAGAATGTATTTGGTTATTAATATGATTGTTGGCACATCCTATGCAATGCATCTAAGTTGAATTGTGGTACTAGATAGAACTATAGATAAGAATGAAGCATATGTTTTATCCATTATGGTGTATCATTAAAGAACAAGGAAAGGGAAGGGAAGGGAAGGGAAGGGAAGGGAAGGGAAGGGCAGGGCAGGGCAGGGCTGGATGGGCTCTTCTGCACGCCACCCCACCCCCAGCCCAATCAGATCAGCACTGGGCTGCTCACACAGGAGAGGGGAGTGCTGACATCTTTTGGATTTCCCTGGGTGGCTGATGGGCCAGAGCAGAGCTAGGCCCAGAAGAGCCTGGGAGCTGTGTCCAGCCCTCCTTCATGGGCTGCCTCCAAATCCAGGACAAAAATCCCAGCCTCAGCAGGGTCACCCCCACCTCATGAAAGACTGAATAGCTAAGTCAACGTCACTTGAACACTTAGAAAGGCAGCTTAAACCCCCAGGTTACCGCTCCAGTTTCTTTCTTGGGGCCCAGGTCTCCTGCTGCTCCTGCTTGCTGCACTCCAGACCCTGGGGGCTCTAAAGGAAGTTATCAGATAGACACCAGCCAGCACAGCCTCCCAAGGCTTCTTGCCCTCGTGAGCCTAGAGTTTGCTGGTCAGGGGCTTTCCTAACAACTGGGTGACAGACAAGGGAGTCTTCTAGCCGCAGGTCCCCTGGGCATTCTTCATTTCTCCAGGGACATTTTCAGTATCCATTTTTCTGGCTTGGGGGTCTCCCTTTCTCTCTCCAGGGCTCCCTCACAGCTAACCAGAGCCTCCACAGCCCCCGCCCTGCCCCGTTACATGGCACTTCACAGAGGAAACCTCTCTCTCTAACCGCTCTCCGGACTGTTTCCCTCCTTCTCTCCCTTCAAACTCTGCTTGCTTATCATAGGGCGGTAATTTGCCCCCATCCTGGCCTGCCTTCTGTGGTAGAGACAGGATTTACAGCAGACATTGCTGGCTTCTTCCCAGGGGCATGGCTGATCACTTGGTTGCTTGTAGAGCCTGAATTTTCACAGTTAATCTGCCTTCATCCCCTGGCCACCATGTGTTTTGCTCAGCCAGTCACAGAGGGCCCAGCCTCGGCAGCGTGCTAACAGCCTCGTTCTGGCCAATGAGAACTGAGGGAGATGGCCCAGGGCCCTCTGGGAAGGGCATTCTTGCTACTAAAATGATCTGCATGGGAGCACACTTTTTCTTCTTCCATCAAATGTGGTCATGTCTGCCAGGAAATATAAAAACCATCTGCAAATACTGGGGGAAACTAGACCAATATGCTGAAGATGATAGAGTACAGAGAGAGAGTACAGAGGTAGAAAGAACTTTGGTCCTTGAAGATGCCTTTGAGACCTTGACTTAACCCTGGAACTGCTCATTCCTGGGCTTTTTTATTATATGAGATGTTTTAAATCCCACTTTGAGTTTTTTTCCCTCACAGCTCAAAACATCCCAACCCAGAGTGTAGTTTCTCCAGCCCTTTCACCAGGTTTGGCAGGGAGAAAATGTCTGATATCACCCCAAACTCTATCTTTACTCATGGACAAAATCAGGTGGCCCTTTACCTGTTCTTGTAAATAAAGTTTTATTGGAACACGCCACACTATTCATTTCAAATTACCATGGCTTGAGTTGTGGCAAGAGAAATGGGATTGTCTGCAAATATAAAAATAGTTACTACCTGGCCCTTTACTGAAAAGGTCGGCCAACTTCTAATTTAGACCCATCAGGCCAGGAGAAAAACAAAAGTTCCTCAAAAATTGCCACAGATCATATAGATACATTAGAACATGAAATCGCTGGGAAGGAAGGTGCTGAAGAGTCTTAGAATACGGAGTATCTGCCACAGAGATGAAGCCACAGAGACTGTCCTGAGAAGGACAAGATGGGGTATAAGCTATTGACCAAACTCACTAACTGTGACAGTTAATTTTATGTGTCTACTTGGCCAAGCCATGGTATCCCATTACATGGTAAAATACCAGTCTTAATGTTGCTAAATGTTTGTTGAGATGTGACTAACATTTAAATCAGTAGACTTCCAGGAAAATAGATTGCCTTCCTCCATAATGGGATGGGCCCCACCCCGTCAGTTGGAGACTTTACAGAAACTATAGAGGTTTCCCAAGGAAGAAGCCGTTCTGCCTCAACACTGTAAGAGAGAATCCCTGCCGGTGGTTCCAGTGTGCAGACCTTCACATTCTTGACTCAAGACTGCAATATCAACTCTTATCTGAGTCTCCCCCTAGCTGGCCTACCCAAAAGATTTTGGACCTGTCAGCCCCCACAATCCCATGAGCCACTTTCCTAAAATAAATCTCAATATCTCTCTCTCTATTTCTCTCTCTCTTTCTAAATATCTCTATCTCTCACATTTATCTATCTACCTACCTGTCTATTTCTCTGGAGAACTGTGACCCACACACTGATCATTCTAATTCTGTCTCAGCAGTAAGGGACATCTTATTTATTATGCTGAGAGGGCTTTTCCAGTGTGAGATGCCAGAGATGACTCCCAAATGCACACAAACTTTAAGAAGTTTATTATTAAAGGGCACAACCCTGCCTTAGACACACAGGTCTCGAGTTCACAGTTACAACGGCTGGGGAGGAAACTTGGGAAAACTGGCCCCTGGCACACCAAGAACTAAACAGAGGTGCCTCTGAGGGCGGGTTCAGAGATGAGGTCAACCCAGAAGAAACATCTTTTTAAACACAAGGTTAACGGGTCAAGTCTGGCCGGGCGCCACTTCCCCATTGAGAATGTTTCACATTCCTTAGAAACTGCATGCTCCGAAGAAGAGGTAGAGCGGCTGTCCTTCCTTCCAGAACACAGCAACAGCCACAGTCTCTGGCTGGCAAGTCTCCCCAGAGTGCCCTAAGGATTATCTGCTTTGAAATACAAAGCCCAGGAACCGGACAAATGGTCCTTGTTTGTGCCAACGCTCTGTGCTCTCTCTCTCTCAAGGTTTCTTTCTTTTCCATGTGGAAAGTCTCCACTTCCTTCGGCTGTTTAATATCCTGGCTTGAGGGAAGGTCCTAATCGTTTATTATTTTGCTGCCTTGGATCTCAGTCAGTATCTGGCTATTCACAGGCATTCTGGGCCCCCAGCAACACCAGACTCTTTGTGGAGGGAAATCCTTACTTAAGACATTACACTGTGAGAAACTGTCCTTCTGTAAACCTTCCTGCCCTTGTAATGTTTCAGGTCATGTCCAGCCAAGAGTCTTGCCATTTGTTAAATGAATCAAAATATTGAAAAGCATAAAGTCATTTTCTATTATTGAAATTATAGTTACATTGAAAATGTAATTTACTCAGATGTCTTGCATTGCCATAGGTATCTTCATCTTCTTTCTGAGATGCTAGCAACTCATGGCCATTACGATGTCCACTCATCATCACTGAGCTTCTGGCAGCCCCACATTGTCAGCGTCCTTCAGGAGCAGAGTCCAAGTAGAAGGTGGCAGGGTGTGTAATGTGTGGGTGGATGGGGAGGTGACATAGACCTGTGGGAGGCTTGGGACGGCAGGGGAAGACTAAGGAAGGGAAAGGATGTCCTTTCTTTAGCCTGATTTGTACTATTGGGTGAACCAAAATCCTATGTGTGTGTGTGTGTGTGTGTGTGTGTGTGTGTGTGTCTCCAATATCAGGAAACCAGGGAAGAGAAGGTGAAGGGAAAGACCTTTGACTCATTACAAACCAGATCTCTTTATGCTCTGTGCCTAGAGATGTTCATGCCGTCCTTGTCCTCACATGTCTTTAGAGCAGGCTTGGGGACAGCAACATCCTTTTCTCAAGAGCAAGGAGAAAAGGCTTAAGCTAAGCAAGTATTTTTCCTCAAAACTAAGTTTCAGGAGCAATTTTTAGCTATCTCACCTTTTAAAGACAAGCTCTCCCCCTCCTAGGAAACCCTGTGCCTAGGCACTTAAGAAGAGTTCTGCAACGTGAGATAAAAGTTTTTCCAAAACATAACCATAAAGGACAAGTAATATGTCATATGGGAAGTGCATGTGTGCGTGTGCATGTGTGTGTGTGTGTATGGGTCTGTTTAACAAGAAGTCAGTTATGTGGCATACATTATGCAAATTTATGTTCATTTGGCAAGTAAACTCTCATTTTCAGCCTGCTTTTAGCATGGGTTGTAGAGTTCCATATACTAACCTGAAGTTATTATTTCTGTGCTAACAAACAAAGTTCATGAAAACCATTTCACATAGGGAAGAAGGATAGATAGTATGCAGATTATTTGAGAAATCATCTGGAAACCGATGGCAAATCCTTCTCTATGTTAAGATCATGCAGTGGGATGACCTCACTACCCAAGGATTCCATCAAAGCGAGTGGTGCAAGAAGCATTCCGTAAGTGGCCTCTTCCTGCTGGTGGGCTTAATAAAACAGAGCCCATTAAAGGCAAAGAAAAGATGCTTGGTTTAAACTGGATCTTACAGACCTCAGTCAAGTGCAATCATCCAATTGTTTTCTAAAGCATATACATTTGAAATCATGAAGATTTTGACAAATGCTTTAAAAATCACTTTTTCTGAATCTTATGTCAGAGACAGTAAAGGGGGAAAAAAAATCATACAAGTCATCCAGGCAGTTAACCAGAAATTTTAATTCACACTCTCTTTTACCGTTTTCAGAGAATGGTCTAGAAAACGATCCTCATTATCAATAGCATTTATGTTAAATCACGAAAACCTGTATTTCAAGACTCAGAGAAATCTAAGTTGCATCTCAAAAACATGTGATTATACCCAGGCGTTTTCACGACTTGCCTATGGAAGAACCAGAGGAAAGAAGGTGCTTTCTCAGCCTTCTTGGAACACTGTTCTGGTGCTAAGAAGCAGTGAGCAAGAGCTGAGCCCGCACCCTGTTCCGGGGGCAGCCTTATCTGGTGCAAGACTTCTCCTGTGTTCTATGAGGCGTGGGCTCCTTTAAGCGTAGCCCCCTGCAAATCAAACACAAATTCATTCTTGTGGTTCCTTCTTTACCAAAAATGTTGGATCATGAGTTTTTCCATTTGGCTTTTTATGGATCTTACAAGTCTGTACTTTTTTTTTTTTAAGATTTTATTTATTTATTTGACTGAGAGAGATATCACAAGTAGGTGGAGAGGCAGGCAGAGAGAGAGAGAGGAGGAAGCAGGCTCCCCACTGAGCAGAGAGCCGGATGCTTGGCGTAATCCCAGGACCCTGGGATCATGATCTGAGCCAAAGGCAGAGGCTTTAACCCACTGAGCCACCCAGGTGCCCCAAGTCTATACTGTTTTAAAAATAATGACTTTTCTGGGTGCCTGGGTGGCTCAGTGAGTTAAACTCTGCCTTCGACTCAGGTCATGACCTCAGGGTCCTGGGATCGAGGCCAGCTTAGGGCTCTCTGCTCAACAGGGAGCCTGCTTCCCCCTCTCCCTCTGCCTGCCTCTCTGCCTACTTGTGATCTCTGTCAAATAAATAAATAAAATCTACTAAAAAATTTTAAAAATTAATGACTTTTCTAAAGACTTTCTAATGCAAGAATGTTATAAAAAGTGAAATCGCTCAAGATGAACAGGATAATGCCCCATTCCTTAATGGACTCCCACAAGCCTCCTCTATTAGGGCCATGTGCTAAGGCAAAAAGTCTTGCAGAAACTTCTCTGTGGCCTCAGCTCCCCTGAGGTCAGATCTTCCAACAGAGGTAGGTGTTGTTCTACTGTCATTCCTTGGCAGCAGAAACATGACCCCCTGGGGCCATCAGGGTACAAAACCAGATTCTACTTTACTCACTGTGTCCCCTTGGATGGAGCATTGAGCTTCCCTGAATCTGTTTGCTTACCTGAATCTGGCAGAAAGGGGAAGGGAAAAATCATATACCAGATATTGATTAAACACTACCCATTCCAGACAGAGTCAATATTGAAGGGAACAGAAAGAGTCTTAATGAGTCTCCTCCCTAAAGGAGCTCATGATAAAGAAGTGAAACATACAGCTTGCCAGAGAGTAGTATGCACAAGCCAGTGAGGAGCATTTTAGTTAGGGGACCAGGAAAGACCTTGAAGAGAAGGTGATTTGTGAATAAAGACCAGAAGAAGACAAAGGAATATGTTTTATGGACATATCGGGGAAGAGCCTACCAGGAAGACAACAGGAAGTACAAAGGCCCTGTGGTGGGAGTAGGCCTATGTAGGAAAAAGATCATTGCCAGAGCAGAGAGGAGGGCAAATAGGAGGAGATGAGGTCAGAGAATACAGACAAGGTCATCTAGGAAAAGAGTTAACAAACTATAGCCTAGGTCATGTGTGACCCACCACCTGTTTTTGTAAATAGCTTTATTGGAGCCACAGCCATGTCCCTTCATTTACATGTGGTCTACGGATGCTTTCAAACTACAATAGCAGAGCTAAGTAGTTGCAACACAGACCATTTAGCCCACTAGGCCAAAATATTTACTATCTGGACCTTTATTGAAAACATAAGTCTCTGGCTTAAACAAATAGGGGTTTATTGTTTTTCCATGACAGGACTAGAGTAGGCAGTGCAGGCATGGTGCAATAGTCCCATGATGTTAATAAGACCCAGACTCCTTTTATCTTTTTGGTCCACTAGCCTTAGCATATGGGCATGTTTTTTATCATGATCTCAAAACAGCTGCCAGTGCTCCAGAAATTCCACATGATATCCAAATTTGAGACAGAAAGGCATGTGAAAGGGATATCTATTCCTTCTACAAGTGGGTCATATGGCCCCACTAGCTTTAAAGGAAGCTGGGAAAGCCATGGAAAGGATTGTCAAGATTGACTTAGTGGATTTCAAACGTTTTTGACCATAGCCCACAGTGAGAAACATATTTCATATCAGCCTAATGCATGTAACTAAAACATAAATAATACAAACAGAAGTTTCATAAGACACAACTTATATTTACTTTGTGTGCTGTAAATTGGTATTTTCTCTTCCATTTTTTTAAAAATACAAGTCACATCATCTACTAACTTAATTTCATGACCCACAGTTAGGTTGTTGCAAGTGCCATGTGAAAAATGCAAGTGGTCATGATCCAAAGAAGTCACCAGCTACCCCCGCCCCTCAACTTCTTTCCTTTTATTTTTTTAAAGATTTCATTTAGGAAATCTTAAAGATTTCTTAAAGAGAAAGAGAAACAGAGAACGTACAAGGGAGAGGAGCAGACCCCACACTGAGCAGGGAGCCTGAGGCATGGCTGGATCCCAGGATCCTGGAATCAGGAGCTGAGCCAAAGGCAGACACTTAACAGACTGAGATGCCCAGGCGTCCCCAATTTTTTCCATTTCTGTTCCTTTCCTTCCTTCCTCTCTTTTTTCCAAAGAAGAAAATGGATAATGGATTGGCAACTAACAATATCCACAACACCCACCATAAATGAGCTAGAGACCAAATATAGTTACATTGAAAACTGAAGGAAAAGTGATCCTCCTTCAGGAGGAACTAAGGACCTGATGATGGACACTTGTGTTCCCTATAAAATCCAGGAAATACCCATTCCCCGGGGATGTTGAGGGGATTGTGTGGGTTCATGACACACAGTGGGAGTTCAAGACACATCAGGTTGCTTCCTCAAATACAATCATCCCTCCAGGCTATTTGGGCCCCAGACATAGTATCAACTAGATAAGAGAGAATGATTCATTCTTTTTTTTTTTTTTTTAAGATTTTACTTATTTATTTGACAGACAGAGATCACAAGTAGGCAGAGAGAGACAGAGAAGCAGGCTCCCCGCTGAGCAGAGAGCCCGATGCGGGACTCGATCCCAGGACCCCAGGATCATGACCTGAGCCGAAGGCAGAGGCTTTAACCCACTGAGCCACCCAGGCGCCCAGAATGATTCATTCTTGAGTGCTGGAAAGACCCAGGGAAATTGTATGTTACCCTGGCTATGTTTATTTACCTATTGAGCATAAAATGAATACTCAGAGGTTAAGGTTTCTGTTGAATTTTGCTCACTGTTTTCCAGAAACTTTCAGAAACATTAGTTATTGGCCTCAGCTTTGATGACCAGACCTTTGGGCTGTGCAGGACTTGGGAAGGTCCCTGACCACAGGGAAGCCCTGAGCTGGCCAAGGATGGGTCATTCTCCACAGATTCATGCAAAGGCAAAGTTGAAGCATCTCTGGTCATCTTTAGTTCCCTTACTTTTGCAGGTGGAGAAATTGAGGCCCAGAGCAATTGCAACATGGCACCATCATACAGGAAAAAGACAGCAGAGCCCAATTTCTTGGTGGCAAATCCCACAGCCCTGACAACAATGATTAGCACAGCACCTCTCAAGAGGGATCCAGGGGCCCAAAAACTCAAATCCCAGGCTGACTTTACCTGCTGTTTGCTAGAAGGTGTATATCAGGTTCTAAAATCACCATCTGTTTCTACAAAGATTAAGAACCACACAGATCGAATGACACTAAAATGATTTGTGTTGAGAGTAGAGGCAAAGAGGTCCAGAGGTCAGGACTAGGGATGGTGATATTAAACAGAAACTACAAATGTTTCCATCAGCCCGTTCCCCACCCCCATCACGCCTATACTCTGAACTGTCTGAGTTCCCCCAAAGGCCTGTAGGCTTCCGTCCCCTCTGCTTCGGTGCCTGCAAATTCTCATTCAGCTGGCAGTGACTGGGAGAGAAGTTTATATCCTCTTGACCATCGGATTCGATTTCTTAAACGCGGTGGAGCTGAGAGAGGCCACGCCAGTCAAACAGCAGGACCCCACACAGGTGACCCCTGAGCAAAAGAGATAACAATACTCTGGCTTTAACTGATAACGTCCTCCCCAGGGCACACTAGTAATTTCGGCGCCCACGCAGCGGCCTTTGTTGGAAACCCAAGAGTCCCGGACTCCGCCCACACCCGAACCCTCCTGGCAGAGTCTGGGCTGCCTCCTCCAAGCGTCTCCGGGTGCCCTCGTCGTCTCTCTGGTCTGACTCCCTAATCCTTCCCCGCCGCCCCTCCGGCACCGCCCGGAGCCCACCCTTCCCTGAGTGCGGGGGGCGGGGCGAGACGGACGGGGCAGTGTCATTGGCCTGCGAGAGATGAGGGGCGGGGAGAAGGCGGGGAGGGGCGGGGCGGAGAGGGGGCAGATGGGGTGGGCCATTGGCCAGAGCCGGGCGAGGGGCGGGGAGGCGCGGGGAGGGGCGGGCCCTACGCGCCTAGCCCCGGGGACCCCGGGCTTTAGGCGCTGCCGACAGAACTCGGGTGCCGGCGAGGGCACAGCGCGGGCAGCGGCTTCTGGACTGCGCGATGAGCGGAGGGTGAGTGATGCACAGGCAGGAGTTTGGGGGCGTCCAGGGAGCACCGTCTTCCCCCTCCCCGAGCCCGCACTCGCCCCCAGCCGTGGACTCTGGAGCTTGGGCACCGGTGCCCCTTGGCTGCCGCGTGCAGAGTTCCCTCCCCCTGCCAGCCTGGCACAGCCCCGGCCTCAGGCCCATTGCTGAGAGTGGGCACTGTGCCAGTCACCTTCTCCTGGGGGAAGGCACTTCAGGGTCTCAAACCTGGGCATGATAGGTGAGAGCGGCCCGCAGGCTACACCTTTGCTCACCTTGTCTCTCATCTTAGGCATTGATCTTAGTTGGGGGAAAGGCTTAAAGAGGCTCTGGCACAACTCTCAGATTTCACAGATGGAAAACCGGCGCCGAGATAATAGCAGAAGGAGGGGCTTGCCTAACCACGCTATTTATAAAGGATTTGCTTGATTCCCAGACCTGTGCAAAGGGCGTTAGCACAGTATGGCACCTAACTTCTCATAGCCCTGATTATTTTCATTATCCCCATTATCAGACGAGAAAACTGAGGCTTATGGAGTTATGGAATTTTCCAGCTTCACCCAGATGAGTCCGTGGCAGAATCAGGATTTGAAATCAGACTTTGTTGTGCCAGGTCTCATTCATTTCACCCACTGACTTCAGAGAGCACCCTGCCCACCACCCTCCTCTCCCCCATGCTCCTGAGTCTTCGATTCTGGAGAGATGGTTCTGAGTTTTTATAATGTGACACAGCCCTGAGAGAGGGAGGGCCCTGTCTCACTCCACCATCAGTGCAAGGCCAGTGCTGGCCAGTGCTGGCCAGTGCTTTCTTAAAACACTGGAAGGAGATCTTTGGTAACCTCACTTAATAAACAAATTAAATAAAGTTCCAGCAAATGGGGCTGGGATTCTGGAATTTGAACCCAAGCACGTTGGACTCCAAAACCATATACTTGGACTGGCAGAAGAAACCCTTGCTAGCTTCTCTGTAGTTTTAAACTGCTCAAGGGGCAATCAAGCTTTCTTGTCAGTATCCATGATTAGGGGGGGAAAAAAAAAAATTGCAATGAATTGGTAGAACTAACAGGTGAATGCAGGTCTGCCAGCCTCCTGTTCCCCAGTGTAATTCCTGAGCTGCTGCCACCAGGGTGGGAGGTGCTAGAGGGAGGAAGGTTGGGGTGGGGGTGGGGGACAAGAGGAGAGGAAGAGGGAGGAGAAAAGGGGAAGGGGTAGCCGGTGGAATACATTAAACTTAGGTCAAAAAATTTCTGGCTGGAAGTTGTAATGGGGTGTGTTTCAGCACTTTGTCAGTGATGAAGTGTATTTTCAGTAGTTCTCGTCATAATTCTCTCTGTGTGTGGCGCTGGTGGTTCAAGACTTTTAGGGAATAGCAATTGATTAGCAATTAACTTTTAGGGTAGAGAACAGAGTGAAGGTCCAGGGTCCTCTGAGTCAAGGTCAGTTGGACAATGCTAGAAAACCAAGAACATGAGCAGAACTCAGCATGTCGCATTTCAGATCCTGCCAATGCAAAGCCTTACAGGGAGACCCTGACTCGGAGGTCCACCAGAAGGCACTCTGGACTGGGCCTTTGGGGACCTGGGGCTTGGTTCTGAAAGCAAACTCAGCCAGATGTCCTTGCTCACAGCCACTCCAGCTGGGAGGACTGCCCTCCTCTTTGAGTCCCACATCCCCATTTCCAAAACCTGCTATCTCTTCTGACTCCCACTGCGACCTGTCATGGACCGTTGGTTTATAGAGGGTGAGTTCCATGTGAGACACATCTTGCAGCAGTCTGTGATTCAACTGAGGAATCTGAGGTCCAGAGAGAGAGAGTGTGGGACTTTGCTTAAGGTCACAGAGCTGATGAACCACAGAGCAGAGCTTTAAACCCAGATCCTTGTAAAGGCGGGGCGGTTATCTGGTCACAGAGTACATTGAAGGAAATATTTTGGAATTGTTTTAAAGTAAATTAAGGTCAAATAGGAAGTGGCTGCACTTCCCAGAACTTCTTCTCTTATTAAAGGGGAACTTACAGTTTGCTCAGTTTTCTTTTCTGGCTGCCTGACCTCCTTCCCCAGGATGCACTGCTGAGGGAGAGACTCAGAATCCCTTCCACTTGCCCTGCCTGACTCTAGGGGGGTGGGAGCCAGGTGCTCAGGTAGCCCCGTAGCTGCAGAGCTGGGAAGGGCTCTGAAGACATTCTGGTCCAGCTCCCCACATAATCCTGGCTAAACTGAGGCCAAGGGACAGCACAACGTGCTGGAGTCACACGCCAGGGAGATGCTGCCGCAAAACCCATACCCAGACTTCTCTCCGGGAGGCACCTTGGTCTCTTCTCTCTCACTGTGACACATTTCAGCAAAAGTTCTTAACCTGGCATCTGGGGACCCAAGGACCCCCCATGGGACCCACATGAAGAGGGGTCTGAGGCCCCTGCAGTGGTAGGCAAATTTGGTGTGTGCATACTTGCACACTCAGGCACACGTGTACGTTGCCCCAGGGAGTGTGTGTTATGCTTTTAAGAGATTCCAAAAGAAGATTCTGAGATTCTGATTCCAGAAGATTCTGAGCCACACAGTGTCTCACAGGAAAGCACCTCCAGCAACTGCACTTGGCCCACAGACCTGGAGGTGACCCGGTGCAGCCCTGCAGCTGCAGGCACTGAGGGCCTGGAGGGCTCTCCCCCCAGACTGCCCCCACCTCTGGCCCCAGGCCCTCAGGATCTTGGTCTTTCAGAGCACCTGTCTGGCCCAAAAAGCGTGGATCCCATAGATCCCGTAGATCCCGTCTTCCACAGGCTAGAGGTGAGCCTGGTTTCGGCAGGAAGGGCCCCTCTGGCCTGGGGTGTGTAGGAGAGAGGGAGCAGGAGGATGGGAGATATCTTTGCTGCCTCAGGTTGCCATGCCTTGAAAGCCAGAGCAGAAACCAGAAATCCTGCCGGAGGGCCTGGGTGAGGCTCTGTGGAGGAGCTAGAACTGTCTGGAAGATGGGGAAGATGTGAGGAAGACCAGCCTGTGAGAGTGTGGAGGCTCAAGCTCCTCCGAGGGAGGGGCACCAGTGTCCAGGAGGCCTGGGTGTCAGGATGGGCTCCAGGAGACCTGCGGGTGGGGGCCTAGGTCCCTGGAGGTTGGGAGGAGGGAGCAAAGGTGAGTTGGGGTCCCTGAGTCAGCCCAGGAGAAGGCAGTGGTGGAGGAGGCTGCTCTCCCTCAACCACCGTCACCTCCATCTGGACTGTGCCCAGTGTCATTGTAGTGTGTGTCCTGTCCCCAGGCGCAGTGCTGTGGGAGGGGAGGGAAGTGACGGCCCCCAGGGCAGATGGTGGCACAGGGAGGGTCTGGCCTGTGGAACTGGAGAGGGGGTTAAGGACAGCCCTGTGGAGGGGCAGGGACAGCAGCTGCTGAGTCGCTGCCTGCCACCGGCATCCCAACAACTGGCTTTCTCCGCAAACATGTGCTGCTGGGAGCAGCCTGGGTCCAGCCAGGCCCCCTCTCAGAGGCAGCTGGTACCGACAGCAGGCCCTGCAGCTTCCTCCCTGGCTAAGGCTCTTGCCATTTGCTGGCTGACAGGTGCTGGAGGAGGGGTGGGGGGTGCCTTTAAGGCTCCTTATTTTCAGTACCTCCTGCTGCCCCCCACCCCCAGGCTGGCCTTTGGAGGTTGTGGTCATGGGCTACAGAGCAGGGAATTTAGGCGTCTCAGGAATTTGAGGCAGTGTCCTGCACCTGCCCTCTCTCTCTGAGCTTCCCGCCTCCTTCCAGTCGAGGCAGCCTGGGCCCCAGGCTCCCAGCTGGGCCCAACAGCTCTGTCCTCCTTTCTTTCACTTCCCACATCACTCTATTTACACATTCAATTTTAATCATGCCTAAATAAAATAAGCTTCATGATTTTGTCAAGTATTGGAGGTTACCAGATCTCACAGACATCCCCAGAACATTTAAATTTGGATATTGATGCACTTGCCATTTTGCCAAGTGAGGACAATGACCATCTATTTTTGCCATCCATTTATGAAAAGAGAGAGCATTGTAAGAGAAAAAAGTAGGCAGCACAGAATCCCAAAAGAAAAGGCCTTCAGATGCACTCAGTTCGGCTTCATGAAAACCCCACTCCCTTAGCCTTTTTCTTCTTTACAGGACTGGGCTGCCGAGATGGCCCGAAGAGCCACAAAGCCGCCTTCTTCTGCGATAACCAGCTCCGTGACCGCAAACTAGGGCAAGACGGGCCAAGCCTCTCAGTTGTAAAGGCTTCAGTGTCCTTTGTCCCCAATCAAAGGCCAGAGACAATAGCCAGGGCAGGCTGTCGTGCTGGCTGTCCCCAGCAGCCCCCCTGCACGGCTGGCAGAGCAGCCTCTGAAGTGGAAAGCAGAAACAGTTCCCTGCCTGTTCACTGGCGACAGGTAACCGCGGATGGCACACCCTGGGGCCCTTTCTCCAGGGACAAGGAGCCCTCGCTGCAGTCTGAGTCCTCTGGTTGCTAACAGAGCCTCCTCCAGCCTGGAGAGAAACATGGAGGCCTGAGCTGAGTGCCCCAGGCCTGGGGGGAGGGGAGCAGGCCCGGACAAAGAGGGCTGGACTCCCAGAGCCTCAGGGCTTGGCCTGCCCAGCTGCATCTGTCACTCTGGTTTTTGGACTGCCCCTGGGTGGCAGGCTGTCTCCAGCCCGTCCTCTCCCCCACTCCAGCTTCAAGCAGAGTAGCCTTGCTTTAATCTGTTTGTGCATTGGGTTTCTGCCTTTACAAATAGATTGTGTGTTTTATTAAAGTTTGAAAAGCATCCATTAGAGATTCTCGAAGGCCCCGTCCAGGGCACAAGGAGAGTGAATGTTTAAGGGGCAGTTTCAGGAGCATGTTTCTGAACACAGGGATCTCTGTTTGCTTTCTTCCTGGGGGGTACGCGCTTGCTCGCTTGCTCACTCTCCCTCCCCCTCTCTCTCCCTGCCTTGCAGCTCTCTCACTCAGCAGTTGTCTCTAGGGTACCTCTGAGTTACATGTACACCTCACTTTAGAAGTCTACAAGACACAGAGGTTATCAGAATGAATGAAAATTATCACGCTGTTCAGTCTGGTAAAGGAAGCACAAATGCACAGTGACCCTATGGGTCACCTTCCCCTTTCTCCTTTCACTTGACCATCCGTCATCCCAGACCGTCCTTTGCTTGTCTCCTGACTCCTTCCCCCAGTTTATGCCACCCAGCTCCAGCTGGAGCCACTCAGCATGTTGGTCATGTCCTTCTAAAGGGCAGGCTCTGGACAGTGAAGCTCTCTGGAGGGTCAGCCCAGGGAAGGTCTCATGGGTTACTTAGTACTGTGCTTTGCAAACAATATTATCCAGACTCCTAAGCAAAGCCCTGGACAGTGCTCCCTACCACCCACCTCACTGTGGACCCAAGCAGCCCCTTTTAATCTGATTTGCATAAATATTCCATTTGAACAAAGAGTTCTACAGTCGAGAAATTTGAGGATCAATATTCCCATTGTGCAGATAGGAAGGTGACGGCACAGAGAGGAAAAGGCAGGCAACTGAAGCCATGAGGGTCTTTAGCAGCTTCTGGCCCAGAGCTCTTTAGGAAGCATATTAATAACTAATCACTGCATGACTTATAGAGGTTCCATATGTAAGCATTCCTACTAAATAGAGCAAAATTGGCATATTCCCCACATGCTGATGGAGAACAAAGTATTGTAAACTAGATCTTGTGGTGAATCTGAAGTCACACACTGGAGCCCCACTGAGGGCATCTATCTGTCTTGCAAGTGTGTTTTGTCTGGCTACATTTTATTTTTAACTATGTATCTTTTAATGGAATAATTCCCTGCATCAGTCAGGATAGTCTGGGTTATGCCACACTAACAAATCGTTGAGACTCCAGCAGCTTTTCCCAGCAGAACATTATTTCTCCTTCCCAGTCCACAGCCACAGTGGGTCAGCAGAGGACTCTGGGCCACAGAGGTACTCTGGGACCCAGGCTGACCATCTGGAAGCTGCACTAACTGGGACATGTGACTTTCTGGGTCACCATGACAGAGAACAGGATCACACATGGCTCAAATGCCTTAGCCTGAGGGCGACACACAACCCTTCTTAGGTGTGACATGTGAGGTGTTAGTCACAGGCTCCACAGGTGGCAGAGGAGTGTGAGCTAGCATGGGTCATTCCAGGGGAGTTCAGTGTCTTGGCCACAGTGTCCACCTTTAAGCAGTGAAATATAGCACGTGCAAATCCAGATCTCTGCCTTATCATGACACACCAGAAGAGCTGACCCTCCAGACAAAGAATGTGTCTCTCAATTCTCCAGGGACCCCACTGACCAGTGTCTCAGCTGAATCACTGCCCTGACCCCTGGAGACATTTGCATGTTTTATTCCAGCTGGATATGCCTAACTCTGGGAAAGTTGACTTTGGAGGACCCCGTGAGGCTTCTCAATTTCATCCAATAATTTAACAGCCATCCATGGACCTCCTGCTGTGTGTCAGGCTCTGGTTTGGAGCTAGAAACAGGAGGTGTGCCAGAAAAGTACTGTCCCTGGTGTGGAGGCCTACAGCTTTAACCTCCCCCCACCCCGCTCCCCCAGCCTCCTCTCAGCTCCCTCACACACAGGTCAGGCCCGGAAGGCCCAGCACAGCCAGGAGCCCAGAGCAGACATTGGACTGGAAAGGAGCCTCTCCTGATACTGGAGGAGGTGGCTGCTCGGGCAAGGGTTTCCTGGAGGAGCTCACGGCAGAGTATAGGACAGGGAAGAGGCTGTTTTCTGGACAGAGAACAGCACCATGAAGACCCAGAAGGAGGACAAAGCGGAAAGCCCATGAGGAAAACGAGAGCAGCTCAGAGAGGCTAGAGCTCCAAGCAAGAAGTGAGGAGGGATGGGAGAGAAGCTAGCTGCAGATGAGGCAAGAGAAAATACCACCGCTGTTACTTCTGGGCCCTTCCCATGAGGAGCGAGACAGTCATGCCATGGGCCCGCAGAAGCAGCATTGAGTGAGAAGCCCAGATACTTTTCTTGGGCTGAACCCAGCTCTGCATGGAAGTGTTTGAGGAACTACCCAGAGAGGGAGCCTGGCAGATCACTTTTTCCACTGCAGACTCAGGAGCTGAGGAACTGAAACCAGATTTTGAAATCCTGTTGCCTGACAGTGAGGCCCCAAGCCAGGCCCCCGAGGTGCCTAACCCTGTGCACGATGGAGGGAGGGCCTTGCCCGAAGCTATAGCCAGAAGCCTAACCTCTTTCTAGGCCATGGTTTGCCTCGCTCTACACCCCGGCAGAGCGAAAGTATTTATAGGATGATTCTGAGGTCACTGAGAAGCCCACCTCCCTCAGTTCATCCCCCTTCCCCGTGTTTCCTTGTTTCCTGAATCAAATGGTCATTCAGGCCTGATGCCATCATTGAAGGCAGGCTTGTCTTGTTTGTGGGTGGTATCAAAGGTGTTCGGCTGGTCAGAGTCAGGGACCAAGGGGAAGGAGCTCTCTGAGGACATGAATACAACAGCAGTCGAAACTGACCTTGAACCCCCAGGAACATTTGCACACACACAGAGGTAGGAATGACCTGACTGAGGTTTGTGTGAACAGACGTTGGGGTTTTGTGAAGGAGCCACTCTGTGATTCGAAGGAAAAGCTGTGTAGCGTCTCTGGGCCATTTCCCCATGTGACTTAACCCCACAGAGTCCTAGTAGAAACTTGAGAGAAGAGAAAGTGAGAGACAGGGCCAAGGTTGGGGGAAGACAGAGAGAGAGAGAGAAGCTGTGGCTCACTGCCCAACACACAGCAGGCCTTGAGAAGAGAGTTATTGGCCAGAATAAGTTGGAGAGGGAGAAAAGTTGAAATCTGCAGAAGATGGCAACAAGCTAGAGAAAGTACTAGTGGATTTTGCCGGGAGGGTTTGAGATGCTCCACAAAGCTTCCTAGGCTGTGAAGACATGGTTTCATATGTGAATCAACTAGCAATCCTATAGGCAGAGATCACCCCATTGCATAGATGAGGAAAAGAAGGCTGGAGGGTTTAAGTCACTGTGTGAGATTAACACAGAGAAGGGCTTAAGAGACCAAAATCTAGGATCTAAATGCTTGTGTTCAAATAGTGACTTTGCCACTGATTCGCTAGGAATCTCGAGCAGAGTACTCAACTTCTGTCTCTGTCTTCTCATCCTTAGAATGGGAATAGGATAGTACTTACCTTGTACTGTTGTTGGAAGGAGTAAATAAGATAATTCATAGAAAAGGCTCAACACAGCCTCCTGGATGTGGTGACCACAGTACCGACTAAACCCGTCACTAGGAGAGCCGGCCCAGGTGTGCTGACTCTAAAGGCAGGGAGGCGCCGCCAGCCTGGGCTTGGTGGGAATGGAGAAGAAAGGCCCAGGGTGCTTTGGGGATTTGGAGGAGCAATGGAGGCAGAAACCACCCTTCAGGGTGTCCCAGCTGAGGGAGGAGAGCTTGTGGTCTGAAACAATGACGAGACTGATCCACATCCCTAGGGACTGTGGAGAGATTCTGGGAGGGGGGGCTGGTACTAGGTGCCAGCTAGCTCAGCAGCTCTGACCTTGCCCCCTACCCGCCAGGGGAGTTTGGCTGCCCCAGGTAGGTGTGGGGCCCCATTAAGTCCTCTGAGCCTGATCCTTCAGCTGTGGCTTCACTGTGCCAAGGAGTGGAGGGAGGAAGGGTGCAGGCAGGTTGGTTGGGAAGTGAGGCTGAAGCCACAGGCCGGCACACCAGGGTTCTGGACACTGCACTGGCCGGCGCTTCTCCACTCTCACCTGTCCTTCCTCTTCCCAGCAGGTAACTCCCGAGACTGCAGACAAGAGGGGAAGATGAAGGAAGACTGCCCACCCAGTTCTCACGTCCCCATCAGTGACAGCAAGTCCATCCTGAAGTAAGCCTTTGCATACAGGGAGGGGATCTTCTTGTGGCCACTTCCTGCCACAGACAGACTTTGGGTGGAGGGATTCTGGGCAATTTCACAGATATGACGATGTGCCTTCCCCAGGGACAGTGATGGGGGCACTTCTTTTCAAAGACCGTCTCCTTGGAGATCAAGGATCTCTTTGGGGTGTGGGTTTGACCCCTGCCCGATCAGGCCTACAAAGGCAGGAAAGCGTGACAATGTCTGCCATGATTCTGCACAGATGGCATTTAATTGATTCAAAAGCTAGAGCAATGCTAACGTCTTACTGTGTTAAACAGTGCAGGGGGGGAAAGGAAAAAAAAAAAACCTCAAAATAGGTTTGGAGTTTTTACTGAAAAAAGTGTACTGTTATTGATTTTTAGCTCTACTTATTTTTAATTCTATTTACCATCTGTCTTAACAACAAAAAAAAAAGATTTAGGATAGTTTTTCAAATTTATTTCTGAGCTAAAGAAAAGTATATATTTTTATGTTATCTTGCTTTTTGAATACTGAGTCCAAATCTTTTCTAAATTTGGGCAGCTCCTGTTTGCCACGTTGAAGACAAGCCAGGCTCCTAGCTTTCACTGACCTCCTTCCTGGGTCCTCTTCTTAGAGACTGGAGAAAACAGACGGCCTGCCCTGCACTGTGCTGCCCACACCATCATTTTCCTTGTTTAAATTTTATAGTGAGAATAATATTAAATATAACTTTGGGAAAAGTCATAATCATAACCACAACATGATTAATTTCATGTATATGTGTCCTAACAAGTTTATGTCCGGCATTTACACAGATACAGGCACAGTGAACGTGCAACATTAATGTTGCTGTGTTAAGGGTGTCTCATTCATTGAGTCACAAGTGCCTCACTTCCCTTGTCAGTTGCCATCACCCCCATATTGGGCAGCACCCCAGAGCACCAAGGGCAGGTGCTGCTCATCCACACCCTAGCGACCCCCATGTCAGCCAAGGCACTGCCTGAAGACCTTCTAGAGCAGGACTTCCCCGGTACGGGAGCCACGAGCCGCGGTGGCCACGGCTCGTAAGCACTTGACTTACAGTGGAAGAGGAATAGTGAATATAAAAGAAAGCTAGCAAACACTCATTACATAATAAAATAATGAGCCAGATCTCAGTAATAATTTTTATATTGATTCTACATGGGCATGATAATATTTTAGATATCTTGTGCCATTGAAGAAGACGCATTATGAAAACTAATCTCCCGTTTTGTTTGCCTTTGCAATGTGACGACTAGAAGATTTAAAATTGCATGTGTGGCTCACATTTCTTATGTATAGGACCGCACGCCCCTGCAGAGCACCGCTGGGGTGTAGGGATGGTCTTGTCTCTGCCACGGCCTCCCTTTATTCTGGGGAGAAGGCGTTTTGGGCGGAGTGGCCTCCCTCAGACCTTCAGCATCTTTCCTCACAGCTGTGAGCCTCATCTCTTGATCGTACCTCCAGAAAGGCAGGATGAGGAAGAGGCAGACACCCCTTATGGTGCCTGCACAGTGGCTGCACAAGGCCCTTACAGGAAGTAATATGGGGAGAAAGAGCAAGAGGCTTTAAAATGCTAATAACCCAATCTAAGGGAATTTATGAGGAAGTGACTCAAAGTATAGGGAGATTGTCGGGAACTCTGATCTGTGATGGCGAAAGTGTGTACACACAATTTGCACAATTATGTGGGCCATCTGTGAGTTTCTCTTCGCCCTCCTCCCACCCCTACAACTTCCACAGGGGTTGACATGTGAAAGCTCTGGAAGACTGAAAGGCATGTGTCTGATGGTGGAGTCTATTCTCTAAACTAATTGTGTGTGGCTGGCAAGACATCTGTCATTACTGTCCAAAGCCCTGCCACACCCCAAGGTTATTAAGTGTGTCTTTACCTTTTCAGGTCGGAGCTCTTAAGCTTGCTAAAAACTTACAACTGCTACCATGAGGGCAGAAGCTTTCAGCTGAGACACCGAGAGGTAAGGCCTGTTTCTCTTCTTTATTCTTAGGCCAGCATCTAGAAGCAGATGCTAACATTCTAGAGCATCTGTCCTGGTTTGCTGAAGACAGTCCTGGTTAGAGACCAGGTTACCAGCAGCCAGGGCATCTCCTTGGAAGTCCTGTAAGGGGTGCTGAGGGTCAGAGCACCCCGCCCCCCTGACACCTGGCAAGTGTTCAGAGCAGGTGGGAATAATTGCCTGCGGGTCTTCCTCTTCCACCCAGGACTTTTGCTTGGGTGAACCGCTGGGACATTGGAGTTTGAAATCTTTGAGATTGCACAGCCCAGTCCCTTCTCGGCCTATCCCATGGGCACAAATAAGGAACTCAACACGGGGCTCTGGTTTGCCCAAGGTCACAGGGCAATGGAGAAGTGAAGCATTCTCTGTGTTTGCCAATCAGAATAACCATCAGAGGAAAGGCCTGAAATGGAGGAGAGCTCCCCAGAGGATGCTGCTCACGGGGTCAGGCAGGTGGGAATGGGAGAGGCAGTGCAGGCTGGGGGAGTGGAGGGTACGGGAGAGCACATCCCAGATGCAGACGCTGCTATTCAGGGACATGGGCTCCAGACAGCTAAGCTCTTTCTAATTTTTCCAAAGAAGTGAGATATCCGGAATTTCATGTGGAATTTCCTAAACCTCGAGACACCATGCGGGTTAAACAAAGCACTCAGTGGGCACAGTGCAGCCTGGGCCAGGCTATTGTCACGCACAAGGCTCAGGAGCCTGGGTGGGAGGGAAGCTGCTGGCTTGTGGTCCAGGCAGCACCGGGCTGCTGGGATGATCTGGAACAGCACATGCCTCACCCTCCACCTCCCCAAGGCCTGCTCAGCCTGCACAGGGCCTTGTTCCCTGCCCCCTCGTGCCTCCCCCTTCTTTGGGCAGAGTGGCTTTCCGACACCTGTCTCCCCAGCCCACCCCTCAGCCCGGCTCCTCACTGTTGCTGGCCAGGCTCCCATGCCACTGTCCTGCCATCTCTGGTTTTGCTGTTTCTTCTCTCACCCAAGTGCCCTGCTGGTTTCGCGTCCCTGGGCCAGGCACAGCACACCACCCCAGCATAGGTGCTGGGTGATGAACATGCAGGCCCAGGCCCAGGCAAGCTGAGATAGGTCCTGAGATCCAGGAGCAGTTTTGATCTACACTAAGTGAGAACTGGACCTACCCCAGCAGTGGTGCTGGGGACATGCATGCACTGGGGTCTTCCAGCTGGGCCCTGTTCCTCAGCCCTGGGCCATCAGGTGATTAATCTAAGACTTGGCAGCTCTCTTCACCTGTGGTTGGGGCACCAGCAGCCTCAAGGTCACCTGGGAAAGCCCTCCTGCCCCCAGGCCTGCTGAATCAGAAACTCTTCCTGTTCTCATCTGTGTTTTAACAAGCCCTCTAGGGGATTGGGATGAAGGCCAAGTTTGAGAACAGCTACTCTAAGAGCTTGACCCTGGCCCTTGGGATTCCCCGAGACAATCCCTTCTGTAGGAACAGTCATGGGGGGAGGAGGAGTGGGAAGCCCCAAAGCTATGCCCGTGTTTGTGTGTGATGGGAGAGTCCATGTGGAAAAGTGAGAGACCCCAAAAAGGGGAAGAGGTGTTCTCGACAGCTCCCTGTGGTAAGAAGTTAACACCCCACAGATGGGGGATTTTCCTGTTCCTAACCTAAAGAAGGTATGAGGATCTGACTTAATCACCCTAGAGCCAGAAAGTACCTTTCAGGAAGCTTCCGCAGCCTTAACAGCCAAGGGGCAGCAGCCTGAGGGAGTATGCATCTTGGTGGGGGTGGGGCGTGACTGCCAGCGCAAAGGCACCCTAGGCCTGGCAGCCCAGAGTTCTGATGCTGAAACGTGTGACTGATTGCTGGACACCAGGTGCCTCCTTGACCCACCGGCCACCCTGTGTTCAGGCCTCTGCGATTTCTCAGATGCAGACCCCGGACCTCCTGGGCCTCAGGGACTCACAGCTCAGGCACCTGGGCCGGCCTCTCCTCAGGCACTGCAGGCCCTGAGGGCAGACAGGGACCAGGCACTTAGTCCCTCTGTTATTTATTGTAATACAAGAGCCATGTGACCTGGGAATGGCC
This sequence comes from Lontra canadensis, assembly GCF_010015895.1. Lineage (NCBI taxonomy): Eukaryota > Metazoa > Chordata > Mammalia > Carnivora > Mustelidae > Lontra > Lontra canadensis. The sequence continues at coordinate 28,304,437 of NW_022630997.1, forward strand.
ATTTCCCAAAGAGACTGAGGCTTTCAGAGTTGGAAGTCTCCCCCGCAAGGTAACCCTGCCCTGTAAGATGCCAGCAGAGCTCCAAGGCCAGAGCACCGAAATTTGTAAGATAGCGACCCCACTGCCAGCATTAAGCTTTGGCAGGCCTCAGAGACGCAGGAAGGGGTTTGTTACCTTCAGTCACCAAGCAAAAGTGCCTCCCAGCTGCGGAGGGGCTCTGCACCAGCTGGGCCCTCACAGAGCCACATGGGGCTCCAGAGGAGACCCTGCTCCCTGCTGTCACTAGGCCTCCCCCCGAGAGACAGTGGCCTGGCTGTTCCAGTTTGGGGACACCTCTTCTTCCACAGTCTCTTCCAGGATCGATAGAAGTGTGTCAGGGATCCATAGAAGTGTGTCAGGGAGCAGGGGCCACGCCCTGCGGCCAGCGTATCCCTGAGAATTCTCCCCCAGCTTCCAAAGGGCAAGGGATTCCCGGAACTAGCTTCTTCTGTCCTAGGAGGCCCAGGCACTAGCCTCCTCTATCAAAAATTTTGCCTTTGGGATACTTTTGCTTGTATTACAAAGGAGAGCAGGAGCAACCTGGAGCAATGTGTGCCTTTTGAAGATAGCAAAGCATTTTAACCAGGCTGTTTGATTGCTCGAGAGAAAAATGGACCACCCAGAAATACCAGTGCGTAAATAAATCACTGCGATGAAAAATAGGACCCTCCTGTTGGGCACCTCCACGCATGGACTAGGGGAGCCGGCCTCTCGTGCTCCCCCTGGTGGCCGAGAGCATACATCACACCCAGTCCTCATCCTCTCTCCCAGGCTCATGAGCTGAGTGAGAAAAGGAAGGAGAGTCCTTTTATTCACTGAGGGTCTCTGCCGCTCCCAGGGTGGAGAAGGTCAGGGTCCCCTTCCCTCTTATAATGATCCCCCTTCTTTTAACGCCTGAAGGCAGGGATGATGGGCTGTTGACAGACCACTGGCATCCAGGTGAGTACTCCGCAGTCAATGGACGTGCTCCCTTGAGAGCTCCCAAGTGCTTCCTAGACTGCCCCCCTGGTTGGGGCACTGTGTCTCTTCCCAACTCCAGGAGCCAGTGAGCAGGAGACTGCTTTATAGGGCCCCCATCACAGGGACTTTCTGCTAGGCTGTTCTGTCCAGTGCAAAGCTTGGAATAATGCCAAAAGTCCCTTCCCCCGGCCCTTTATTCAATTATTTTTGTTTTGGCCCTTCCTGAGGGTTTCATTAGCTTCTTTCACATCAGGGGATATGAGCAGAGGAGCCCAGAGCCCTGTCTGACCTCCCAAATGCACCATGTGGGTTTTGATCTTGGGGGCAACTGGCCAACCTCATCTTAGTTGCTTCCTTCTGACCTGGTTTCCCACAGCTTCGCAGAAGGGGCTACAATGAGGCGACCCCAGCCCACATGGTCACAAGGCCAGCATCTCCTCCCAGGTCAGCCCTCCCTGATGCCTTCTAAGGGTGTTCTGGCTAAAGGCTGCCCTGCACATATTTGCCAGCAAACGTCAGGGACGGGCAGGTCTGAGCAGGCTAGATACACAGCGGCTTGCGGTGGACTCAGGCATTCCTCTGTGGGGTTTCCATGTTATCTCTGAGGGCACACACCCCATTGTGCAACCCTTGCAGCCTATGAAGGCAGGGGTGGTGTCCCCATTTTACAGATAAGCAGACTGTATTCTGAAACTTTTAAATGTCTGGTTTACATTCTGCATTCCCACAAAACACTCATAAAAGTACAAAGCAATTTTAAAATAAAAGAAGGAAAGGAAGAAGAAAATAGTTTGATACTCCTCAGAGCAAGGAGATGGAGGAAACTGAAGCAGTCTGCGAGCTGGGCTGAGGCCAGAGTTCTATCCTCTTCCTCTCCCCTCTGTCCCTTCTGCCCAGATCAGGGTCAGCCAGCTCTGACCTGGCCCAAGGGAACAGGGTAATGGGTCCTCAGCCTGATCCTTTTGAGTTCTCTGATGCATCCTCACCTGCCTCTCTGAGGAAGACCCTCCCCCTTTCCCTTATTCCTCACCTTCATCGCCTTCCTTGCCAGATGCTTCCAGGCACTGCGGTTGGAAGACCTAGGCCTGGCCCAGACCTTGGGACCTATGGAGTGAGGCCTTGGCCACTGGGCTTGCCTAAGGGCAAGTCAGCTGGCCAATGGCCTGCACTTTGTCCGATGGTTGAGAAGCCCCCCGGGTGGAGGGAGGGATGGGGATGGTGAGGACAGGACCGCCTGGTCCCATGGTTTGACATCCTGCCAGCTGTGCTGGTACTGGCTGTCTTGAGCATCAAGATGTGGGCAAAATTCAGCATGGGCAAAACTCTCCCAATGACACAACAGGACTTGTAAGCTGGAGTCACGGAGATACCCCGTGACAGGTTCCCCCCAAACTCAGCAGGTACATTTGGGGAAACCATTATGTTTCCTCTTGGGCTGCATGGAGCACAGGCTCTGAGGGTGGGGGCCAGGAGGCTGACCTGGGAGGGTGCAGTCCTCGCTCGGAAATCCCTGTGTGGCCGAGAGCTTTGCTTCTCACCCGCCGCTGACCTCCCGTCCCTGCCTGTGAAGCGACCACACAGACGTGTGTAGGAGCCTGTGTGCAGGCTTTATGTACCCATAATGCATGTGGCTCTTATCCCGTCTACTCACCAGAGCAATTTAGAAAGCAGGTCCCTTTAATTACCCCCATTTTACACATGAGAAAAATCAACGAACAGAAATGTTAAGTAACTTGCCCAAGGTGCTCAGCCAGCAAGGAACAGTGCTAGCAGGACCAGTAACACCACATGAGCCCAGATGAGGCTGTTCTCACTCTTCAGAGGAGGGGGTTTCTCTATAAAATGCCCAGGCAGGCAGCCCCTGCAGAAAGGTGTTTCCCTCTCGGGGACCTGCCAGAGACGGTGCCCACCTCAGGGGAGGGGGCAGGGAGGTGACAAAGACCAGCATGCTCTGTACAGAAGACTTTATTGGGGAGGGGTTAGAGTTCATGGATCACTGGGAGGTGCAAATAGAGAGTTCTGAGGGTGCTGCTGGGGCGGGGGGCTGGGGGGGAGGCCGTGTCCATACAGAGTTGCCTGGAAGCCCAGGAGCCCTGGTGCGAGTCCCTTGAGGGTCTTGCCAGAGAGTGCCCCTGCACCCTGGCATCCCAGGGTCTCCCTCTGGGGGTCCCTCGTGCCTTGCCACAGTCCATCTGTTTGTGTGGATCCCAGGAGTCAGCAGAGGAGACAGTCCTCCTTGGCTGGTCCCTCCTACTTGACTTTTTTTCCTGGGACTCCCCAAAGAGCCAGTCCAGGGGGTCAGCAGTGCCGTCCCCGGGCAGTGCCGGCTGCTGACCACTGAAGCGGGTAGTAATGTCCTGTAGGGACTCAGGAGGAGGGCTCTTCTTGAAGGCGCGGGCTGGCCGGGGGGTTCTACCAGGTTGGGCCCTGGCTGTGGCCACATCCAGCACTGAAGTGGGCTGAGCCAGCTGACAGATAGACTTCACGTAGTCATCCAGACTGGGGGAGGCCGGGGGCTCCTGCCCAGGCCCCCCAGGCAGCATCTCCTCCAGCGTCTCCTGGATCGTGGGCAGGTGGGCCACGGGAAGCAGGAGCCGGGACCTCATGGCCGTCGGCGATGCAGAACAGCGACCTGTTGATCGACAGAGGACCGGGGGTGAGGGGTCTGCCATCTGTCACCCCTGCTGGTCCCCTCTCTCAGCAGAGGCTGCCTGGGTGATTCACAGGCTGAGAGTGGAGTGATGTCTACAAACCCAAACCCGGGCTCGGACTCCTGAACTCTTCCTTCCCATTAACACTGAAAGCCACGTGCTCAGGAATCCATCTTTACTGTTGTTGAACCCATACAAATCAGAACACAGTCTAACGGACTGAAGTCAGAGGAAACCTGGGTAAAACCGGCCTCTGCCGCTTCCTCACCTGGGTGGGGACCTCTCCAAAGTCACCTCTCCAAGCGTCCCCTGACCCATCCATAAAACAGGGTTACAAATCCCCGCTGGAAAGGGTGTTGTAAGAAACGCATGGGATGACAGTTCCCGGGAAATCCCTCTGCCGATGCAAAGCCCTCTGTGGCTATTATCACTGCCTCGACTGCACGCCCTGGTCTCTGTCCCACCTTCAGGCCCTGTTCGCCCCGCCCTCAAAGAGAAACAAAACCTTCTTGTTGTGTCTCTAACCAGAGGGAAGCTGCTCTCTTACCTGGAGTCGAGGGAACTTGGGGCTCACAGGGCTGCTGGATAAGCAAGGACAGTCCTTGGGAAGACCCAGGAAGCTCAAGTGGAGGGCTGGGGGCCCGGCCGTCAGAGCCCTGTGTCCGGCGTGGAATGGCCAGGAGATGGGTGGTGGGGACGACAGGCCACTGTCCGGCGTGCAAGCGTCCCCGAGCTATCTGGTGAACCCAGAGGCCTGGCGGCTGCTTTTATACTTCCTTACCAGCCACCAGCTACTGTCACGAGGGCCAAAAATAGCAGCACACAGGAAGGCTCTCAGAGGGAAAACAGCTTGGCGGGCGGGGTTTGGCCCAGCTACCAGCCTGGAGTGGTGGGAGGCTCCGTGGATGTTTACTCTCCGCAGGGCAGGGGAGGGGTGGCACCGCTCCAGCCACCTCAGGCCCTGGGAGAGGTAGGGGGCTACAGTGAGGGGGGGACCCAGAATATGAGGGCCCAGAATGACTTCCCGACTTACGAAAATGGGAGGCTGTAGGACATTCAAGTCCTGCTTCTGCCTGTTTGGCAAGGGCTGCCCAGGAGCCTGGAGCTCCTTCTGCTCTGCCCCCAGTTTTCCCTGATTTGAACAGAGACAGCTGCAGTCTGACGGGGCCTCCCCTCCATTCCGATGGGGCCAGGCAGAAGGACAGTGGAACAGTGGTCGGGGGGCAGCTTGGGGACACACACTCTGTCTGTGCAGGGACACGGGGCCCAAGTCACATTAGGCCAGCAGACCCCAACATAGCTAATCCCTGACCTTGAAGACAGCAGCTCTGCTTCCGCTCCTGGCTCCCAGCTCCAGAGCAACTCCTCCTGCCTCCTTCGTTGCAAAGTCTCCAGAGCCATCCCATGGCATGTTTGAAGGCCCAGCCCAGCGTTTCCAGCCCCACTGCCGCTGGCCCAGCAGTGCTGTCTTCTCCTGCCCCTTGGAGCTCTAAATGATCTCCTGACTCTCAGACCCAGGACCAAGACTACTGGATCTCCTTCACACATGGGGTCCGACATGGGACCAGCAGGCAGTGGGGCTCTGTGAATGAACTTGCTGAGCTGTGTTGGGGGAGGGGGTGTGTTGATCTCTGACAGAGGCATCTGAGGCCAAGACAGAAAACAAAGAATGGAAACCCACTTTGGGGTTGCTTACTGCCCCCTTTAACTCCAGCAAATCAACCCAGTCTTTTCTTCTTAGGGAGCGTTAGTTACCTGTCTGCGACTGTGTTAACATCAATGGTTATCAAAAAGTCCTCTGCTTTTATTGTTATTTTCTATTTTAGCAAACAGTGCAAGGTCATTCCAAAAAGCAATGTGTATTTTTGATAACCTTGAACAGAGTGGAACTATTTTCTCTGTGGATAACAGGGTGCTTTAAGCGGTTACTAACTTACCATGAAATTGACCCTGCAGGACACCTCTGTAAGCCCTTCTGGGGAAAAGAAGGCATTTCCACAGGTTTCTTATTCTCACAAGGCTTTCAATGCCTATACTGTGAAAAAAAGAATTTGTGACTTTAAAGTGGTGTTTAAGATAGTAGTGGGAGTATAACAACCAGCACTCAAAAAAAAAAAAAAAAGGTAACAATGTTTAACGTTCATTGTGAAATGGCTAGTATCAAAGCAGCTCAGGAGCAGGTAGCTGGGGGGATCACAGCTCCCGGGGGGGAGAGGGGCTGAGAAGATATTAGGAAGATGCCCTGAAGGCAGCCTGGCCAGGCACACACGTGGGGGAGTTCAGCTGGGCGCAGAGAGCCTAGAGGTGGTCACTCATGGATAGGAGCATGATAGAGGTCAGAAACAGAATCAAAGACCTGAGGGTTGGGAGGGGAAACTGGCTGAGGATGCCTCTGGAGGGTTCTGTCAATTAGGACCTCAGGGCTCAGCAGGAGGGCAGTAGCTGTGCCATCTGCAGACCTTGGGAAATCAAGGCTAGCTGGGGACAGAGAATGGGAGCTGTTGTAGCTATTCTGAGTGTTCATGCCAGTAGTGGAACGTGGAGGCTGGCAATGGGCAGGTGGTGAGAAAAGCAAGACTGGCCATCAGGAAAGAAGGCAGCTCAGAAATCGGGGTGGGCCCAGCCCACTCGAGTGGTCCCTGGGGCAGTTGGGAGCAGCATGGGCAGAAGCACGAGCCTGAGACACAGCTCCGAGGAGCAGCCACCCCTGCTCTGGTGGGCATGGAATCCAGGGCCTGCAGCACATTCTCGGTAGGACCTGGTGACCATCGGGCCCCTTTCCCAGGTGCACTGGGGGAGGGGGATGGGAAGGCACCCCTACATGGCACCAGGGTCAACGTGGCCATGCTTCTCTGGAACGTGTTTCCTCACCCGTGTGGACGTGCTTGCTGGATAGCAGCTGGGTTCCTGTGGGACGCCTGACTCAGCTGCTCCGTCCCAGGCCATGCCCCTGACCAGGCGTGAACAGAGCGGTGGAAGGGCACGCCTCAGGCTTCCTCTGGTCAGCCCATAGCCTCACGCCCTGGAGCACATAGAAGCCTGTGTGCCTTCCCCCAGGGGAGGATGGGATCCCAAGGAGGAGAGCTGTGTTTGTGGCAAGAAGGTTCAGGGGAGCCCATGGGGGAGGGCTCGGGCCTTCAGGGGGCTCAGGGAGGGTGAGCAGTGACCCCTGCGGAGGGCTGCTCTGGGGAAAGAGACTAACCTGTGTGGACTTCCCATAGGAAGAAGGTGCTCTGATCATCGAGGGGCTTCTCAACATTGCCTGGGGCCTGAGGCGGCCTATCCGGCTCCAGATACAGGACGACAGGGAGCGCGTGCACCTTTCCTCAGCCTCTTGGACACCTGGACAGCCCAGCTGCCCCCTGTGAGTGTTCAGATGGTGGAGGCAGGGCCGGGTGTCCTCCTTGACACCGGTTCAACCCAAGCGTACCGTTTGGGCTGTCTGTGGGGTGGTGTCCTCTGTCTCAGGGCAAAGCCCTGCTCCCGAGTGGGGCACAGGAGAGCACAAGCCAGCCTTATCCTTGTCACTGTGTGATTGCCTGAGCCTACAGCCTCACCTGCCAATAGTGGTCTTTCTAGATGATGACCTAACCATTTCGCTCTTGGAGAATTTTCCAGACTCCCATCGCCTCCAGCTGTGTTTCCTCATACATTCACAGAAGCTGCCTTATCTGCAAGGAGAGGAGCTATGCGTGGGCAGGGGCTTCCAACATCCTAAGCAAAACAAACACTTCTTAGCATCTCCCGTTCTACCTTAAAAATTCACACAAATTTAAGCTCTTATGGCTCTACTTTCATTTTAGTATCAGAATTTGTTTTTATAAATTTATTAGAGCTTAATACAGGTTTATTTTAACATCAGCAATATGTTTCAATCATGATGAAACTGTTTCCTACCTTACCACTTAATGAACACCTGCCCCCTCTCTCCGCCCCCTCCCCCTTAAAGGGCAGTTAGTTGCTGAGTTTTGCTCGCCTCTGCATGTAATGAATCCTTCCAAGAGGCAAAAATTCAAAACCATTTCCCTTTCAGAAATTCAAGCGAAGTTGCTGTTCTGAGGGCACTTAGCACCTTGACACCCCATACAGACTTAGAGTATAAAGTCTGGATGGGCTTTGTAGAAAGGCAACAAGTATGACTTGTGAGTCCCACCCCCCAGGGTAAAAGCAGCCATGGGAACAGACAGGAGGACCCTCAGAGGCCTCTCAGCCTGGTTTCTGCTCTTTGCCTGCCCCTCCCCAGCTCCCTCATGCTGTGAGGAAGTAGCTGTGAGGCTACTTCTCATCACACACATCCTCTTCTCCAGCCAGGCACCAGCTTCCCTGGCTTGGACTCTGCCCGGCCCAGAGGCCCAGAGGTTGGCCCCTCAAACTTCCCCTGCCTGACTCTCCTTCAGGCCTGAGGGAAGCCCGGAGAGCGCACTCAACACTTGGCCGCAGACACCATCTCCCTCAGCTGGGTGCCCAGGAGTCCATGGGCACACAGCTAGTCCCTGTGTCTGTGCAGCGGGGACAAGGCCACTCAGGTCTGCAGGACACACTCCCTCTCCTTCCAGCAGACACCGTGGCAAGTCTTTGCTTTTCTTTTACTATTTTACATTAACTTGGTGTGAAGTAGAGCCTTACCTCAGCTGGCCCTGCTTCTACCTGTGTCCCGTCCACAGAGGCAGGAGACCTCTTCTCTGTGACTTGAGCTGCTTTTCTCTCTCAGCAGCTCTCTGAGCACCTTGACTGTTTTTTCAGAAAGGAGCCACTTCTTCAGGATGGCAGGGTCCCTGCCCAGGAGCCGAGTGCTCAGACTGCACACGGGGCTGAGAGTTCCAAAGATAGCTCAGGTAAGCGGGGCCTGGGGCTACCTGGGAGCCGCTCTTGCTCACTAGGGTAGAAGAGGAGGGTCTTGGCTCATGACCATCATCTCTGAAGGAAGCTTTGTGTTGGGGTGCCTGGCCGGCTCAGCGGGTTAAAGTGTCCAATGCTTGATGTTGGCTTGGGTCGTGATCTCAGGGCTGTGAGCCTGAGCCCCGAGTTGGGCTCCTCTCTGGGCGTGGAGCCGGCTAGGGATTCTTTGTCTCTCCCTCTCCCTTCTCTCCCCCGACCCTTAAAAAAAAAAAAAAAAAAAAAAGGAAAAAGAAAAAAGGAAGACCAGCTGCCAGAAGGAGCACAGAAAGCCTTTATCTTGCCAAATCCTTGCTAATACTTCCTCACTTGCTAAATAACTACCTCAGTCCAAGGCCTTCTCCTCACCTCCTCACGTACAGAAAAGGAAACAGAGGCTGGCAGAGGTGACTGTGACGTAAGTTGCCCGAGTCCCCTGCTTTTTAGAGAGGAGAGAATAGCAGCAGCAGGCAGGGCCTCTGGGACACGTCTCCCTCACCCTCTGGAATCCAGGCTGCTCATCGGTCCTCTTTGTGTCCTCCCCTCACTCAGTGGGGGCTCAGAGGACGGTGTGGTGCTGCCCAAGACCTGCCCTGGGCGCCCAGAGATGGAGGCCCAGGCCATGGTGACACAGGTGATCCTATCTGGGGGTCTGCTTTCCTGTCTACAAGGTGGGCATCCCCCAAGCACTGTCACGGAAACAGCAGTGACGTTACCCTCCGCTGCAGCATGGCGTCACCACAGAGCTCCAGGGAACCAAGCCCCACCTGCTACAGCTCTGCAGTTCTTGAGCCCCTGTGCTCCACCCCGGACTGACCTTCTCACCGGTTCCTCACTACAGAGCCCCTGGAGGAGGACGAGGAGACCCCCCAGCTGATGCGGACCAAGAGTGACGCAGCCTGCGTGATCCAGAGGAGGCCCCGGGCCCGTGCGCCTGGCGAGGCCCAGAGGGTCCGGCGACATCGCTTCTCCATCAATGGGCACTTTTACAACCACAAGGTGATGTTCCTGCCCAGCCTCTCCCCTGGGCCATGAAGCTGAGGCCACAGGGAGGCGGCCCCAGGCACTGCCGGGCCTTTGGAAGGCCAGGCCCCACCAGAGCCTTGTCAGAGGTTCCCCCCTTGCCGTGGCCCTGTGTGCTGGTGTGGTCACAGCTGCATCCTCACCAATAAATGGGCTCAGAAGGAGAAATAGCTTGCCCAAAATGACATCAAAATAACAGTCAAAAGAAAGAGAGAGAGAGAAGGAAGGAAGGAAGAAAGAACGGACGAACACATTCCAGCTGGTCACCCCAAAGCCTGTTTTGGGGGCTTTTGTATTTTGTTTTTACTTTTGTTTTTGTTTTTGTTTTTGCTTTTACCACATACTTACTGTCAATCCATTTTCCCAAGTTGTGTGGATTTTTGGAAAGTAATGCCAAGTTTATGTCTAACTAGACAGTTTTCTCTGAGATTTCTACCCAAGCTCGATTGAGAGTTTCATGGGAACGTGATGTGCTGCTGGCCTTCTCCCTGGGTCAAGTAAGCTCTAGATTGAGGTGTGCCCAGGGGCACGTGTTTCTGGGCCCCAGAGAACCCACACTGCTCCTGGTTCCCAGCACTTAGCCTTTTGTCCAAGCATGTATTGTACTGACCTGAGGAAAAGATCTCCTTCCCCAGATGACATCAGTCCCTAAACAAACCCAACTGTAAAAGGAGAAGTTGATTGTTTCTATAAATGGCATGAGTGGCAGTCTGGGTGAGGCCCTGGAGGGAGCGTCCTGTAACTGGGCCACATCCTGCAGCCTGTCTTGATAGGCGATGACTCACAGGAGAGGGAGGGTGCTGGCAAAGGCAGCTCCCAGGGTCAGACCTGAAGAACAGTTACCCAGGTTAGATCTGCCAGGAGCCATTCAAGTGCTCTGGGGGCACCCTGGACTTTGGGGTGAAGGATCCAACAAGGCAAGCAGAAGGGACTCTGCCTTACTAAGAGGACCACCCCTACCCCCACTCTGGTCTGGGTTTGCAATGTGTGTTCATGGGTGACACTCACTACATTATCTTTGCTAAGTGCAGGGAAACCCAGGACTATTTGAGAGTAGGTTCCCGAAAGGGTGCAGGGTTGAAATGAAGCAGAGATTAAGAATGATTTAGATTAGCCAAAGGACCCACAATCTGACCTAGATATTCCTTAAATCTTGTTCCAAACGGGTTTAGTCTGTAAAGTGTTCAGTAAGTATACTAGCTCGGTATAGGCAGTTTTGAGGAATTATTAAAAAATTTTAAAAGAAGGGACGCCTGGGTGGCTCAATTGGTTAAGCGGCTGCCTTCGGCTCAGGTCATGATCCCAGCGTCCTGGGATCGAGTCCCACATTTGGCTCCTTGCTGGGCGGGGAGCCTGCTTCTCCCTCTGCCTCTGCCTGCCATTCTGTCTGCCTGTGCTCGCTCTCTCTCCCTCTCTCTCTGACGAATAAATAAAATCTTAAAAAAATTTTTTTTTAAAAGAATATTTGCATGAGGTTAGCCTCTTCATAGTTCTAGGATCCTAAAAAATAAAGCTTTTGATCCACAACTCTAGGTAACAAATACTGGGGTTTATCTCCAGTACATTCACCCCCTCCTCTAAGGGAATCATTCCTCTCTAAGATCATTCAACCTTTTGTAGTCATTGCAAAAGTCCCAGAGACATGGCAATGTCTGAGGACTCTGTAGCCTTTGAAATGAACAGAAATGAACAATGAGGGCTTTTGTCACATTCTTTCATGTCCGTAGGAGCCATGATAGCAAGAAGGGCTCCTCAGCCAGCTCGACACTCAATACGCTAGCCTGTACTCCAGTCTGGGTGGCTCTTTAGATTTACTTACAGAAGGTGGGTTCATTTTTCCAGGCAAACTAGTATCTTAGGTGTGTTGGACAGCTGGTTCCCATCTCTGGGCTGGGTAAGGGGCTCCTTCTCTCTCTTCCTTGCAATCTATTCGGAATCAGTGTCCTGGGAAATCAGGTAACAGTGTGTACTTGAATCACAGGCAACAAGTAAAAAATAATTACCTAGAATTAACTTCCTGAGGTTGTTATTCTGGATTTTATTTCTTAGAATTGCACACTGTTACCTCAGTTAATCATTTTCCAAAAGTATTCTGATTCACAGTAGTGTTGGCATGATTTCCAAACTCAGTAAAACTTGGTACCTGTCCCATTGCTTTGTCCTGGGCTGTTAGATTCAAATGTGTTCTATCAGAGAGAAACCATTGTGGTTAGAGATGGCAAAGTAGCTGGGGCCTTTGTTTCTACTTGGAGCTGGTCAGTATCATCTTGAGAAAAGGCTCCAGGCAGAAGAAACACTAATAATGTCTTATTGACAAGACCTTTCTTCTTGAAATAGGCTGACTCCTCTATTCCGTATTTCTTGGGGACTGAAAGCCTAGTCTGGCTTTCTATGTAACACAGAGTCACCCTGCATGTCAGGTATGGAGGAAGCAGGTCTGGGTTTGAGTCTGACTCTGGTACTTGCGGACACTGAACAAGTCATTCTTATCCCTGAGCCCTAGTTACATCCCAGGGAAAGCAGAGCTAGCACCATAGAGGAGGAATATATAAATTTGAATTTGGTTTTGGAAACTGAGGAAGAGCTCACCTCGGGGAAGTGAGATTCACAGGGAGGCCCCAGTGCCACAGGGGTAAATCATGGGGTTTCCAACGGCTCTGCCCTTTCTAGATGGATGACCATGACTAAGCGACTTGACCTCTCCAAGACTCTGTATCCTTTCTTAAAAGGAGTAATGACAGGTACTTCAAAAAGCTGTTATAAGGATTAAATCAAAGGTTTTAGGTGAAATGCTTGGCAGGACTATAACTTGGCTCATGCTCCCTGAGGACTTATTAAGCCTCAGACGGTGCCCTGGTTGGCTGTATATATGGCATCTCACACGGAAAGGCAAGGTACCTGCAGGACTATAATGGTCCCCCAAACCATGAAGAGCTTGTGCGGCTGGACCACAAGGCACGAGGGAGAGAATCATCGTATCACGTGTGTGAACAGTGAGAGGAAGAAGCAAGGGTATTGTTTAGGCTATGGGACGCCTTCAGATACTTCTAACTAGAACTATGCCACAAGACAGTGCTTCTCAAATCGCACTGTACGGAGAGTATCACCGGGTTTCCTCAAAATGCAGATTCTGGTTCAGGAGTCTGGGGCTGGGAGCCAAGACTCTGCTAATGCAGCTGGTCCAGAATATACTTGGAGTTGCAAGGTTTTTAAAAGGTTTTTCCGTGGGGTAGCAGCATGGAGAATGGGTGGAAAGTGCTGAGATTGAAAGGGGAGAGGTGGGACGCTAATGCAGTGTGAACTGAGAACTACTGCTGGGAGAATGGGTAGGAGTGGATAGATTCCAGAACTTTTGGTCTTAGAATCAACAGACACTTGGAAATATGAACCAAAGAAAGAGTGAGAAGGAGACTGGGAAGTACTTCCATGGTACTGGCTGCTAGGGTCAAAGAGCTGGCCCTCATGGCTTTGGAGGCATCCCTCTTATAGGCCTCTGTGAGACGGGAGTTGCTACGGCTTCCCCAAGTGCACCAGATGTGGGCACAGCTGTGTGTGGATCTGTGCTGGACAGGCACAGGTGCTTCCAGAGCCCAGGCTCACCTGTGGCCTCAGACCATTTGGCTGACAGTGTGCCTAGACCCTGTGTGATGTCAGCTCTGTGTCCCTCTGGCCCTGCCCTGAATGGCCCACCTCGCTCTGCAGACCTCAGTGTTTACTCCTGCCTATGGGTCGGTGACCAACGTGAGGGTCAACAGCACCATGACAACCGTGCATGTGCTCACCTTGCTGCTGAACAAGTTCCGTGTAAGTCTGGCCGTCAGCAAGTGGCCTTGCTCTGGGAGGCTGGTGGCTTGCTGTCTTGTTGGGGGGGCTAGCAAACGCTGGGGAAGCTGCCTGTGGTTCCTGGGTAGAAGGTCTAGCAACATTTCCTTTGCTGACACGGCATCTCTGGGATCTTAAGCAGAGAGAGAGGGGAGGATCCTTGGGGACTTTTGCATGTGGCGCTGGGGGTCTGGTTCCTGCCAGGGATCCCTTCCTGTTTTGTCTCATAAAGCCCTGGTCTGACTTCCTGTTCTTGCCTACACAGGTGGAAAATGGTCCCAGTGAGTTTGCACTCTACATTGTTCATGAGTCTGGGGGTAAGTGTCTGCCTGTGCTTCCAGATCATAAACAGCAAAGTCTCTGTCCATGTGGCAAGCTCACTGACCATGCTTCTTCTCTCACGGCCACTGTGAATGCTCTGCCAGCCCCAAACCCAGGCACACTTTCTGCGCCTTACAGAATCCTGCCAAAAACACAAGAGAAGCCACTGTCTTTGATCTCATTCAGTTGGGAGGGGATGGGGTACACATCAGGGACTGTGAGCTGGAACTGAAACCCCTTGCCCCCTGAGAACGGTTGCAGCATGCACATGTCCCTCTGTTCAGGGTTCTGCTCCATGGTAACTGAGCAGCCTGGCCTCCCTGTGTCCACGCTCCCCTCTCTTCTACTCCCTGGGCTCCTGTTCTGACCTGTCTTTGCTGAATGCCACAATCACACAACATTCAGGGCAACCTTCTCTTCAAGGTCTGGAAAAAGTTCCCAGCCCCTTGGACCTCCATTTTTCTACCACATTCCCACCCCAGAACAAAGAGGGGCAATCCTAATGCCCCATGAATTTTATAAATGACGTTCTTTTTTAGAGCGAACAAAATTAAAAGACTGTGAGTATCCACTGATTTCCAGAATCCTGCATGGGCCATGTGAGAAGATCGCCAGGATATTCCTGATGGAAGCCGACCTGGGCGAGGAAGTTCCCCACGATGTGAGTCGGGGCTGAGGTTCAGGGAGACCTGTTCCTGAGGGAGGAGCTGCATGACAGCATGGGGGACTCCCAAGGGCTCTGAAGATGCACTTGGCCGGAGCCCTCTGCAGTGACATCTCACCCAGCTGTCCCAAAGGGCCCCCAGCCGAGCACAGTGATGGCTCCAGCCCTCCCTCCTCCTGTCAGTGCCCACCAACTCCATCTGCTGGCTTAGGGGAAAAAGGAAGTTGAGTCCTCAAAAACCATTGCCTGAACTTTCCCCTTCAGGCAGGAAGAAACTTTTCCTTTGTTAGAGTGTGTTTAGTTGTCATTACACTAAAGACTCTCACAGGGGCTCCTTATTCGGGGCCTACAAGTACCTGGGGCCTGTGGAAGGGAGACAGGTGCCTAAGGCCCATTGCAGCCTGTGTCCTGGCCTAGGAGAGGGAATGCTGCAGAGCTCCCTTGCACAGAAAAGGCCTATAGGGTTTGGGCCAAGGTGAAGGTCAGTGACCCTGTATCCCTTGGACCACTCACAGACTAGCGCAGCTTTGTTCCACAGTTAGAAATGGGGCGTTCCCAGTGCTCCGCTCCCCCGCCCTGGAGAACCCCCAGTGTGGTTCTACTCTCTGTTGAATACTTTTCCTAATATCCAGCTTCATCTTTCCTCCCAGGGATAATAGGCTGTGCAGTGAGCATGGGCCTCTCTGTTCTCCATCCTAGTACAGACTGAGAGCTGGGAGTGAGTGGGGAGACGTGTAGCCCCTTCCCGGGCTAGAAGACAGGGCTAAATCAGCAGCTGTGGAGACCCTGAGGAAAAGAAAACACATTTTTTGGCTTCTAATTTAAAGCACATTAAAATGTTCTTGGATTTTCTAGGTCGCTCAGTACATTAAATTTGAAATGCCGGTGCTGGACAGTTTTGTTGAAAAATTAAAAGAAGAGGAGGAAAGAGAAATAATCAAACTGACCATGAAGTAAGCAGCACATAAAGAGTCAGTCGTGGGTCAAGTGTGCAGGGCAGAGCCCCCAGGCTGGGGCTGGGCGAGCTCTCCCCTCCAGGGCATGGCGCTGGCCCAAATCGGGGAGGCCTGTCCACCCTGGCTGCCCGGCACCGCCCGCTGACCCCCTGCTCTGTAGTGAGGGCAAGCTGGGGTGATAGCCTGCGGAAAGGGCAGGAGGCAGGCCAAACCGCCTCTCTGGCTTCAGCACCTCGCCAGCTCCGGAGGGGTGACGCTGTCCAAACAGCTCGGGAGAGTCAGGCAGGAGCAGGGGTGGGTGCCAGACCAGGGTCATGAGCTCTACAGGAGACACAGCCCTGGAGGACTGACTGAGGAGAGGGCCTACTCAGGGCACATTCCACCAGGTCTGGGCCTTTCCCGTAGTGGGAATTCTGAGCCTGCCAAAGAACAGTGACTGCTGGAACCTTCTGTACCAGCTGGTGTTTTCAGGTGCAGGGGACCTGTTCAATGGAAAGGTGAGCAGGTGTCACCTGCGGGCTCCTGGGGAAGCTACATCAAGGCCTGGCTGCGTGAGGCTAGACAAATCGCACCTGCCAATGATTGGTCTATTCCTCTGTAGAGTGAAAGATGGGCTGGGGGTGGGAGAACATGTGGGCCACTCAGCCGGGGCCAGGTTTGGGGTCCTCCTTAGGAAGGGAAGGAGGCAGTCTGCTCATGGTGAGAGGACCTGCAGTTGGGGGACTGGTTTGGATTCCGGTGTCTGGCTGAATGAGTTTTGGAATGCCACAGCCTTTCCCCAACCCCCTACCCCAGCCTTCCATCTGTGTAGTGAGGCCCCTTTCAGGAGGTCAGCAGAGACACCCGGTCAGAGGGGACAGTCCACCATGCAGTCTGCTGTAAGTCTGGGAGCTAGAAGGGGATGTGGGGGTCACCTGGCTAGTGCAGTCAGAGCACAGAGAAGAAACCGAGGCCTGAGGTGCAGAAGGTTGCAGCACAGGTCACTGACGAGACTGGGCCTGAATGCGGGCTTCCTGATCCCCACTCTGCCACCCTGTCCCCTCCAGCGCGCTCTGTCCTATAGTGGAGGATCTCTGGAATAGAAACAGTATCTGCATTTGCAGCTTGCCAGCGTCTGCAGCCGTGTGCCTGCTCCTCTAAGCCGCTGGTTTGGCAGAGTATGGGCCTGGCTCTTCTTCCCTGGCCTCAGCGGAGGAGAGATGGTGGCTGCTGAGCAGCCTCAGGTCTACTGAGGCTATCTGTGCGCTCCCTTGCTCTGTCCCCCCACTCCTTGTGTCCTCCTGTGTCAGTGAGTCCTCTTGGCTGTGTCCCCCTCCAGGTTCCAAGCCCTGCGTCTGACGATGCTGCAGCGCCTGGAGCAGCTGGTGGAGGCCAAGTAGCCAGCTAGCAGAGGCCTCTTCTGAAGCCCCCCACAGCCAGTGCACCTGCATGCGGGTGGCCAGGCCCCGACTGAGGAATTTCAGCCCCTGTGCTTCTACATGTCTGTCTGCCTGAGTGCCATGCGTCCCATGTCCTTGGCTCTTGGCTCCAAGCTGAGCACTCACGGGGCCCAGAGCCAGGCCTGAGGAGCCACGACCTTGCTTGGTGCAGTCTATGTCTGAGGCTTGCCTGGGCAGTATGCAGCCCTGAAGCTGGGGCACTGGCCACATGATGTGGCTGGATGGCATGGCCAGTCCTGTTCCTGCCACCCCTCTCTTGCTCAGGAGAGTGGTATGTGATCAAGCCCGTGGGGTGTGTGCTCTGCTTTCCCAGTGCCTAGGCCCAGAGTTTCTGCCTGGCCACAAGCCCCTGACCTCTTCATCCAAGTGAACCATGAGATCCTTGTCTGCCTTCACCTCATGCTGCTGCTCAAGGCTTTGCTGGGAAAAGCAGGGGCTGCCAGCAGATAGGGAATGTGCCCTGCTTCTGACCTTCACTTCCCTGTGGCAATCCCGGCCTCCAAGACTTTGATGCCACCCTCTGAGCATTGCACAGCCTAGCACGCTGGCAGCAGAGCTCAGACCCCAGACAAGACCATGAGCATCCCATCCTCTCTCCAAATTACTGGCTTCTAACTTCTTCTTGGGACCAGAGGAATTCTTATAAGTAACTTGCTGCAGGAAACAAGGTGCTTTGATCCCATAAAGGAGGTGGCCCCCATGGCACTGGAAGGATGCCGGCCCTTGTGCAGCAGAGTCCAGGGCTCAGGCAGTGGCTCAGGAAGGCAATATTCAGTCCCCATCCCCGCTGTCCCGCGGATGCCTGCGTGCCTCCTGCCCTTTCTGGGCTTATTCCTTCACTCTCTACGCTTCCCATCAAAGGGGCACAATGAGGAGAAATGTCCATTTGAGGGGAAAGGGCTTTGAATTCCCTGGGGCCAGACCAATTTGGATTTGTCAGCTGATGGAGAATTTCTGGAATGAACTGGAAGCCCCTTTGCAAAACTATGCAACAGTGTACATTGGTCATGTGAAGTGTTTGTCCAAAACAGAGGAAGTTAAAGACCATATTCTTTTCCCACTGGGGCCTGTGGATAGTGGATTTAAAGAAGAAAATATGAAGTCTTCCAAATAAAAGAGACAGTCCAGCACTGCTCCATGCACTGGCTCCTTCCTGGCTCCCGGAAAGAGCCGAGCGTGGGAGCAGCCACACTGTGTGGACTCACAGTTCCAGGTGAACTTCCTGCCAGGACGTCCTGGGCCTAGCTCCTTCATCATGGAGACACACAGAAGTGCCCTAGGGAGATGCCCTGCCATATCTGTCATCTCTGCTCTCCCTTCCTTTCCTGGCTTCCTAGGTGCTCAATAAAGGTGCGCTGTATTGAACTGAAGGAATTCGGACCAAGCCTTCTTTCTGCGTATGTCTACCCTGACTCCCAGATCTAACGTCTGAAACTTTGATCCTACAGTATGTGTGGCCAAATTTGGCAAAAGAGCGAAAGTTGAGCCACAGCCTGGTGCTCTGGACTCCAACGGGACTAATTCATTTCAGTGCATAGCCTGAGGACTAGTGTGGGGCCTGAGGACAAAGGCAGCCAAAGGGCACAGAGGAAGAATCACTGGTGGGGGTCTGTGGGCAGCCTGGAGGGTGAGCAACTGAATCACCCTGATTCACAGAATCTCAGCTTCAGGAGGACCATAGGAATCTTCTAGGCAGGGGCTCCGATAGGACGGCAGCAGTACCTTAGGGAGGGTAGAAAACAAATCAAACAGGCTTCTCCAGGCTGTTCTACTCCCCAACCCATAGTTGCAAACTCAGGTCTAGTTCAACTGCCAATCCACTGTTCAGGAGTAATTGTGCCAGGCTCGTGCTCAGTTCAGGAGGGACAAAGACAGAGCCACGTTTCATCTCAGTAAGAGGTGTTTGGTGTTATCCTCAACTGGAGAAGCAGGCTGGATATCTAGGAGGGTCAGAGGACCAACAGACGATAGAGCTGGTGTAGGTCCCTGGAAGGAGGCCTGGAGGCTGAGCCCAGGTTGGGATAGGTGGCTTTCCAGCCTGAGAAACACTGCTGGCTTAGGAGCAGGACAGGGCCCTGCACATGGGAAGCCGTCAGAGGCCCTCCAAAAGCACTTGCTGGTTTTGTTTTATAGTTTTTCTCATTTTAGGACTTTTTTTTTTTTTTTGGCAATCGTTACAATATTATTTAAGGCCTGCCTAGATAAGCACCACTTTTTAACTAGACATTATCAAAACATAGCTAAGAAAAATCACTAGCAAGTTGCACAGGAAAGGGAAAACTGCACACTTCTACAGTCATCTGAGGGGTTAGTTAGCCAATCCTTTTACCGACAGTGTGTTTGTTTTTCACGGCAATTTGTAAAGCTGCTAACTCAGCTCACTGTGCCACCACCACTTCAGACTTTCTCTGCTAGCTCTGTGGCTTCCTGCTGGTTTATGTGGGAACTCTCTTTTCTTCTTTCCATAGAGCTTATGGTATTTCTCATGTGCTTCCTCACTAACTAGTATCTCAGACAACAAAAGTATCCAAAACCAAAGTACAGATCCCTATGAGTGAATGTCCTCTCCTAGAACAGGACTGTCTTCCCAGGTCAGGTCTCAGGAACCAGAGAAAATAATAAACACAGAATGAAATCAACAGGATTGCAAAAGAAGGACTGGACTCAGGCAAAACAGGGTGGTTTGCCCAGAACAAATCATCAGAAGGAACCAAAAAAACAGCTTGTTTTTCTCATGTGATAACCATATGCCACCTGCAGGACTGTTTACCAGAAAATGGATTAAAGGCCTTCCCACTGTCACAATAAAGCCATGTGTTCACCCAGGATACATCTGGTCCTTTAGTCCCAGGGAAACAAAGCACAAGGCTTATCAACCTTCTGACCAGGTGATTTGCCGAGGAGCCAGCAAAGCACAATGTGTGCCCCCGTGGGCAGGAGGCAGGCACCCTGCAGCTGTGGAGTAGGAGCGGGATATCCTTCCCAGGTGCCCGGGTGGGCAGCAGCCCCCCTGCCTCAGTCCCTCAACTATGATCAAGCAGGAAGTGCAGTCAGAGCCAAGCCAAGAAAAAGTTCTAAGTATAAAAACAGCACGTGTACACGTGCGGTATTTTGGCCCCACAAGCTGAGATTGCCTGGAAGAAAGCCAGCTGTTGACCTACCCCTGGACTCACGGCATGCAGGGTGGGGCTCTGCTCCCTCCTGGCCATGCTTTTAATAGAGATGTTTTCTGCAAACCCAGGAATGGGAATCCCCAAAGTTTCCTTTCCCAGGGAAACCAAAGGAAACAGAAAGCAAAGTCTCGTGCTTGGTGGACAGAGCCATTGTCGGGGTCCCTTTGTGTGAGATGGACCAGGGCTGTTACTGCACTTGTGACCAGCCTCTCTTGTGGTCTTGCCAAATGCAGCAGTGCTCTCTGCTAAAACGGAGCTTTTCCACGTCATGTGTGTACACCCTTCTTCTTAGAACGAGCTCTTCAAATACAACTAGGCTCAAGGGTACACTGGTCCCTGTGGGGTCGTTTCTCAGAGAAGCCTCAGCTTGGTGGAGGTAATAGCAGTGAAGGTGCTGAAAGCAGTTCAATTCAGTATATATTTGAAGACAGAGACACCAGAATTCAGAGTTGGATTGGGTTTGGATTTGGGGTGAAAAAAGACACAAAGTCAGATTTTTGGCCCTGAGCAACTAGAAAGAAGGAGTTGCCATCAACTGCTGGGATGAAGACTGTTGAAGGAACAGGTTGGGTGAATGTCAGCAATTCCTCTGTGGTGCAGGTTGGGTTCAGGATGTCTGGCACACATGCAAATGGCAGCTGAATAAACAATTGGATATATACAGGTCTGGAGTTTAATACTGTTTGCATCCCAGGGTCAGACTAGAGTTACCAAGTCAGGAGTCTTCAGGTAAACAGATGGTATTGGAAGCCATCAGACTGGAGCAGCTCTACAGGGGAATGAGGGCAAAGAGAAAGAAGGAGAGGTTAGATGACCTAGCCCCTGCCAGGCTGGTGGAGGAGGAGGAGCTTTTAAGAGAGGAGAACCAGGAGAGATCATTATTAAAGAGAAACGAGGGGTTATGCTGAAAATCAGGAGACTCTGGTGCCAAAAAGAGCCCTCCCAATCCTTGCTCTTCCACTTAACACGCTGTGGGAACTTGAGCAAACTTCTCTAAGACTCGGTTTCCTTATCTATAGAGTATGATCATTCCCATCCTCCAGAGGCTTTTTTGTTGTAATTAAGGTGTTAAGCCCAAAATGGAATCATTTGCCCCCACCCCCCTCACCGCCTCTGCCCATGGGAAACCAAGACTTAGTTACAGTTTCAACCTATCCCAGAAATGTGGACTTGTAACATTTGAAATTTCCTTAGGGGCACTATTGAGTTCATCCTCATGACAAAAACTGCCTTTCCTTCCCTCCCCACCAAAATATCACAATTTTTTTTTTTCTTTCGCTAATAACTCTTTTTTCCACCCTCCTTCCTATAAAAACCTTTCATTTTGTACAACTCCTTGGAACATCTCTACTTCCTAGATGGGATGCTACCCATTCACGAATTGCTTAGGAAAGCTAACTGAGATCTTAAAATTTACCTGAAACTCATATAACACTGTAAGTTAACTATACTGGAATTAAAAAAAAATCTTGACATTTACTTGGTTAAAAAACAACTACAACAACAACAAACCACCTTTTTTAAGCACGGGGGACCGCATCAGTAACAGTTTCGGCTCTCCAGAGTACCGCTTTATAATTAGTAAATGCTCAAAACTTATGGGCAGAATGAGGTCTAGGGGTTGGTCAGGCCGGTGCCGCCTTTCAAAAGCCCCCACTGACCAGGCTGCAGTCAGCCGGCTCCGGAGGCCACGGCGCGCACACAAAAGAACCCGGCCACAGGTCTCGCGCTTCTCAGGTCCTCGGGAGGACTTCGGCGCGGCGGGAAAAGGAAACAGGGGGAAGCAAAGGGTTTCTTCTTTCCGGTGGGCCCAGCACCATAGAGGGTCGCCGCCGCCACGTTCCTAGAGCGGCCGCGGGGCGCCAACTGACGGCAAGGCCCGCACTTCCGGCGGCGCGAGGGGCGCCCAGCGAGCGAGCGAGCCAGGGTGGCGGCGGGCGGCCCGCTGCGCGGTGAGTGGGCTGGGGGCGCGCGGCCCGGTGCTTGGAGGCCGCTCGGGCGCCGCTTGGCAGCCGCCGGGCGGCGTAGACCCGGGTCCGCTAGGAAGGCTCGGCGCCGGGCGGGGACGAGGGCGGAGGGAGCTGGGCGGGCCCGGCCTGCGAGGAGCGGCCGGCGGAGGCCTGGGGAGGGCGGAGGCCTGCACGGGAGCGCCTGTGGGGCGGGCCACAGTCCCCACGACGGCCGTCGCCCGGCGCTTTTCAGGACTAAATTCTTGGATCGGATGCTGAGGTAGCACAGGGCTGTTAGGAGCGAGCCGCAGATACGGACTCCTTTACGCCTCTGACACCCCGACGATGTCGCAGCTTTGTTGTCGTCCCAGTTTTATGTAGGAGAAAGCAGGTCCATTCCGGGTATGCGCGTTCGCACGACTGCACCTCCATCGCTCAGGTTTACCGTAACATCCCCACCTGCGGAGGAATTATGCTGAGCACCGGTCTCGGCGCTGGACGTCAGTTCGGCCACCAAGAGGACAGGCTCTAGGATCAGGCTGCTAGGGGTTGGGGACCTGGCCAAAGTCGGCCTGCCTTTTCCTAGCTGTAAAATGGAAAGCATCGCATAAAGCTGCTATGGGAGTTAAAGGTTATAGAACAGTGTCTGGCGTACCACTAAGGCTGCCTCTCAGTATGATTTCCTACTGTAGTGTTCTAGGTGGACTGCATAGTCTCAGTTTCCTACCAGATCTGACTTCTGTAGCATGAAAAAATAATTTTTTTCAATGTGTACTTCCCATGATAGCTGTGTTTTGAACATCAACACTATGTACCTAACAAATGTCTCCTTGAAACAGATATTCTGTAAATAGGTAAATATTCTGTAATAGATACTCTGCAAATATTGACCAAAGTTAATGAGTGGTGCTCCTTCGGTGATTGGTATTGTATGCAGTTTGCTCTTTCTGATACTTAATTGTAATTACAACAGATAATTATTAAATATCCAAATAAAGTCCTCAGTACTACCAGGCCTGGAGTCTGAATTACATAAGAAGATGAAGGAAAGGCAAGAACAATGATGTCATTTGTATTTTCAGTTATTTGTTTTATAAACTTGTATGCAAAGACTCAGGGTAATTATTCCCATTTTGAAGTCTAGTTCCTGACACAAGATGTGAAAAATAGTTTCACTCATTTTATTACTTTCTCAACCTAGCTTACCCCACTTTGTCACCTGGTTAGAGTTTATGACTTATTTGTTTATGGCCATTATTTTAAATAACCTTATAAATAAATAAATGAAATTATTTTATTTGAATTTTTGCAGCATTTGAGTATTTTAAAACTTCTGTTTTTGCATGTAAACTTATTTTCTTCCCCTCCTTTTCTTGTGTTCTACTCACCACCCTTTGTTTCTACTCAGTTTCATCCTATTTTCCAGCAAAAATTCTTCTGATTTTTTTTCTTCTCCAGAAACAATTTACTTATTTCAAATTTTCAAAGTATTGTCCTCTTTCTTGGGTCATTAGACTCTAAGGGGAAAAAAAAACCAAAACCAATAAGGCATCTTTTTTTTTTTTTTTTTTTTTTACGTTTTTCTCATCCAGTATTACTGAATTGACTCATGGAAACTTGCCATTCCTTATAAGGTAGTCCTACTTTCAAAACAATGCTACAAAGAGCCAAGTCGTATTCATGCTGTGACAGTAGAATGGTGAAACAAGAAAGGATAAACAAAATTAATTTAATGAAGTAGTGTAATTTGTCATCTCTTTCTAATTTGGATGCTTTAAATAGTCACCAGTAAGTAAGTAAGTAGAATTTTAACATGGAAGTAAATATTCTAATCCCGAAATTTTGATTGTCTTTCAGAGTTATTTCTTACGATATTATGGTGTCTCCACCTTTTAATCCTTCAGTTATATACTCATTTGATAATGCCTAATGAAAATTTATAGTTCCCATTTATCACTTCTATTCTGTCCCAACAGACAAAAACTCCATAGGTAAATTTGGTCAAAATTTGGGGATATTTATTAAATTGAAACCCTGGGAATTATTAGAATTATTTTGCAAATATTTCCCCTGCAGAATTGTTTTTATTTTCATATGTATCAGATACATTTTTAATTTACACAGGGATGCAGTTTCTGTGGGTTGAAGATTGAATAATTGGGTTCAGGTTGAATAATAACAATAAAGAGTGATCTACTTTGGCTTTTTTGTTTTTCTTCTACACAGAAAATTGAGCTACGTAGCTCTAGGAAGTGAAACTTCAGCTCAGAAGAAGAGAGCAGACTCTTAAGAATATATTTGGCTCATCACCATGCGGTTAGGAAAACCGAAGGGAAGTATTTCTCGGAGCTCGAGCCAAGGAAAAGCCTATGAAAACTCACGCAAAACAGGCCGGCAGCGGCAAAGATGGGGAATGACTGTTCGATTTGACTCAAGCTTGAGTAGACTGAGAAGAAACCTGGATGAGAAACCTTATAAATGTACTGAATGTGAAAAGAGTTTCAGTCAGAGCTCAACTCTTTTTCAACACCAAAAGATTCACACTGGAAAGAAATCCCATAAATGTGCCGATTGTGGGAAAAGTTTCTTTCAGAGCTCTAACCTCATTCAGCATCGGAGGATCCATACCGGGGAAAAACCCTATAAATGTGATGAGTGTGGAGAAAGGTTTAAACAGAGCTCAAATCTCATTCAGCACCAGAGAATTCATACTGGAGAAAAACCCTATCAGTGTGATGAGTGTGGCCGATGTTTCAGCCAGAGTTCCCACCTTATTCAGCATCAGAGAACCCACACAGGGGAGAAGCCCTACCAGTGCAGTGAATGTGGCAAATGCTTCAGCCAGAGCTCTCATCTTAGGCAGCACATGAAGGTGCACAAAGAAGAGAAACCTCGTAAAACCCGGGGCAAAAACATTAGATCAAAAACTCACTTAGTGTCATCCTGGAAAGCTGGTACAGGTAGGAAGTCAGTGGCTGGTCTCCGCTAAGGAAAGGGTGCTGCTTCAGCCTTTAAAAATAAATAAATAAACAAAAGCTCTCTCTTTTAGAACTGGAGATATTTTGTAATAGAGCTCTTAAATACTATATCCTTTCCTAGCATGGAGACATTGTAATGACATTGGGCTGAAAGAAACTGAGTCCAACTGTTCTCATCTTTTTTTTTTTTTTAATGTAACTTGGAGTACAAAAAACTGAAACTATGTTTTAAGAGAATATAAGATCCTTGACCTCATGTGATATTACTTCCTGCATCATTTTGACAAAAACAACCATGTTTTGATGACACATGTAAAAGTATAGGTATTCTGATGACTCCTCAGCTTTAGGACTTTCTGTGGAAGGAGTAGTTAAAAGGGAGAAGAAGTTAATCCCATTAGGTCGGAGGTTCTGCAACTGATGAGGAGATTTTATGTTTGTAAAGTTTTGTAGTATATTAACCACTGGTTTGTAAGTATGACTCAAGACTCAACATATTAACATGTATTCATGTTCACAGATTTTTAATCAACAAAGCCCATCCCTCTGTTGGCTTTTTGTTTTTGTTTCGTTTTGTTGCCCCTTCTGCTAAGGGACAGTTATTAATTAAAGGAATTGAATTTCCCTCTTTTCCACTTCTAGAGATATTCTAGAAGCCAAAGTGAGAATTGAATTAGACTGCAAGTCTACTCTTAGAAGCACGGTTCTTTGAAGTGGTGTTAGGCTGTCTCTTGTTTTTCAGAAGTTGGGGTGGACTTACGTTGATCCATCCCCATGCCTTTGTCTTTTGACATTCTCTTATGCTCTGACAAGCTGAGCTAGCCTTTTAGATCTACATGAATAAATAATTAAACCATATACCAACACACCTCAACTTGTTAATTAGAAACCTACAATTTACACTTCCTTGCTTTCCCCCTTTGAGAGTTTTAGGTAACACTAGTTATCTTAAACAAATGTTTAAGCTGGTAGCTAAAGTCGTTTAATTCAAGTGTTGGTGCATTTGTAGCTCCATGTGTAGATTTTGAAATGTAAGCTAACTTTCTCTGAGTTAATAGGAATTATTTTTGGAGTCTAGCATACATGTTTCTTCACTTTCATCAGAACAGTGCCAAGTGTCAGACTTTCTTATCAGCCTTCAGCTCAGGTTTTAATTTCTATTGAATGCTAACATTCTGATTTTTTTTTTTGTATCTTTTATAATCATACCAGTTCCTGCTGTATTAATGACAGTTATCCATAAAAATAAAACAAAATGGAATATTTTGCATATTACTATCCTCTGTTTATTCTGCTCCTGGGAAATTATTTTAATGATATAGACAACACCTAAAATCACAGCTTTTGGAAGAATCATTTGATTTGCCTATTTTTTTATTTCCCCAAGCTTGAACTTTGCCTGCCTTCTGGCCTTGCATTTGAGTGCAAGTCATAGAAGATAGTCTCGCTGACAACAGTTCCATCCAAAAGAATATCCACAAAGTGTTTTGTGAGTATGAGGTGATTGCAGTTATCTTTTACGAAAGACTTGATCTTTGACCACTTACCAAGTGTCCTGTTCATCACAAGCAAGTCACTTTGTAGCAGGGGCATGGCTGTAGGGCCATTTTGAGGTTCTATCATCAGTTTTATAGAAGTTTTGTGTCTGGAGTAACTTCTGACTGGGACCAACACCACTTGAAGAATTTGCCAATTTTGACAGCATCCTGCAACAGAAAGACCTCTGTATATAGTTAGATTTTGTAATTTTATACTTTTAACCCAGAATGACTTAAGTGTTCTATAAAGTAAAGCAAATACTCCAGATTTTTATGTATTCCCAATTTGTGGTATGCATTTCTTCTTCAGAGGCCTAAAACTAGAAGCCAATAAGTAACATGGTAGCCTTCTGTGGTAACTAATGCACTGCAGCAGCCTTTATCTCTAATGAGCATATTAACAAGGGAAATACCTCAACTCTTTTAAGTCAAAGAATTAAAAGATGTGTTCTGCTACTGGAAATTGAGTTACAGGAGAATGTGAATTTGAGAGGCACTGCCTCTGAGTACAGTCTCCTTTGAAAATATGCTGCCCCTCAGTATTCTGCTAAATTTCCAGCATTGCTCAGGTTTACTAAACTGAATCCTTTTATTCCACTGACAGGCTTCTTAGGCAATCTCTGGATTGGGATTTACTTGGGAAGGATAAAGAGCTCCAAGGTTTCTGTTTTTTTGTTTTGTTTTGTTTTGTTTTTAAGTATTGCTGAAATCACATTCATCCTACACTAATGAGTGAGGGGCGTTGTTAAATATCTTTGCCTGCCACATTCATTCAGTCATTTCGTAAGTATGGTAGAGATAAAACTGATCAAGGCGGCCTTAGTTTAAGGAACTTGGTTAAATGAGTAGTCAAGTAGAGGAACAAGAAACTCGGAAAGCAAGCACTTTGGACCTCTGCCCAGTGGTTCTCAATTTCAGGGTGCCTCAGCATCACCCAGAGGGCTTCTGAACACATTTCTGGGCCCGTTCCCAGAATTACTGATTCATCAGGTCTGGTCTATAGCCAGATGATTTATCTTTCTAACAGGTTCCTAGGTGATGCTGATATGCTGGTCCAGTTGAGAACTGCTGCTATAACCCACCACTGGAGGTGTGATGTGCTTGCATAAAATGGTGTCTACGTCAGATATAGGGTACTTGTTCCTTGGTAAGGGTGGGCAGGATTTAATGAGGAAGACAGCCCTGGGGTCAGCCTACTTAGGTTTTCATCTTAATTACCTCACAACTGGGCAATTTGAATAATTGCTCTTGGGTAAATTGGAGAAGATACTGGTAGTTGAGTTGTAGAGGAAATTAAATGAACTAATGCAGGTAGATAGCTTAGCATGGAGCCTGGGGCATTGTTTAGAATTCACTGATTAGCTTGTTAGGTTGCCAGAAGCAGAGAAGCTATTATATGGAATCAAAAATTGTCTGACAAAAATATTATTCCCAACTTGGTCCTTGTAGATACAAGTATTACAATGTATTACAAGTATTACAAATGACCAGTGAAAGGGATGATTAGTTTTGCTTTTAAATAATGAGGGAATTGACTCTTCCCATTACTTTTTTGCTTATATAGCTGCACATGTCCTCATTATGAGTTCTATAATTCTTAGATCACAAAAGGGCTGACATTTATTAGGTTAAGGAATGGAAACCCAAAGGCTATGGAGGCCAGGCAGCTAAGCCAGAGAGACGCATGCTGTAAACTGCAGGGCATGGGCTCCTCTGAAAGATAACCCGACTACATTTCAGCCACTTGTTGCCATGCAGAGATTCAGGCCCAGGCATACCAGCTCCTAATTTTCCAAGAGACACCAAAATTCCAGGTTTTAAGTCACAACCTTTCCAGCTTGCCACACGTGGACTAGAGTTTTAAGGGTGTAAAACCTCTGTGTATGACGGGGTGAGGGAGCAAGGAGGGGAGAGGCAGAGCTACATGATGGAGTGGAAGCTTTGAAGCAGAGAAGAATGCTCAGGGAACAGCAAGTAGCTGCTTTATTGACAGTCCAGTTTCATCCAAGAAATGTGGGCTGGAATGGGCCTCTGGGAGAGACTTAAATATCAGCTTCGGAGTAAAACAGTTTGTTAAGATGAGTTGCATAAAGGTTTTTAGGGCATGGGTTGGAAGGCAATCATCCCATGAAACAGAACAACCATGTTACTAGAAGAAAAACTCCCCCAGAAGAGACCCACTTGGCTAATTGGACCTACAGAGCTTCATTTCCTGCCTCGGGCCTGAAGTCTCATCTTGCATTCTGTGCTCCACACTGAGTGACAGCATCTCCAAACTGCTTTGTAACTCTGTTTATCCTGTTTTGACCATTACCTACTCTGAGAGGCCTCTAAGAAGTCAGCCTTGAATCTTCCCTAGATGCTCTTCCTTTAAACTGAATTGTAACGATCCATGTTTCAATCTCTCATTCTTCCTCTCTCCTACTAGACTGTGAGCTCCTGGCTTATAGTATTCATTCAAGTCCAAGTTTTAATGAAGAATGGCCAAGAGGGAAGTACAGAAAGAAGGTTAAAGAAAGACGTAAGGAGTTAGCTCTGGGGAGTTTCTAGCCTGGCTGTCAACTACCGTATCTACCTGGCTTGAGAGTCCCACCTAGAACTTTTCTTCCCCCGTCTGACATCTTATCCCTCTTCTTCAATCTTTCTGTTCTCTTGGAGGTCATTACTCATTGCACAATTTATTCTTTAGCCATGCACAGGGTACACACTTACACTTGTTGAGTGAGTAAATGAATGAATGAAAGAACAAATGTATAAAATGGCATCGACCTTTAAAGAATCAGAGATTCTTATGGTCTGACAGGACCTGGAAGTCCACTTGCCTCACCTGCTCTTAAATTGGATGATTATTTTTTAATGACCCAATTATCTTATGCTCTTTGAATTATAAAATACACATCACAGAGTCTATATCATTTTAAACAACTGTCATTTCCAACTTTTAAATGAGCCAATATTGTGTTTTTCACCTGAAAGCCAGATCTAGAGCAATTTAAGGACTTTGTGACTTTAAAACACACACACACACACACACACACGTTTTCTTAGTATTGGTTTTGCGGCCCAGCATTACCACACCCTCCACAATTGGAAAGTCTGGAAAGTTTTTGGAAGAGATTTTAAGTTGCTAATTTGGAGAGAATGTTTTTTAGATGATTTGAGACGTAGAGATGTGGGGCAAGGAGACCACTTGCTGTCACTGAGAGTTAAGAGGACTCAGAATAGTCCACGTGGGAAGAAATTAAAGTGGGATGCTCCCTGTATCTCTTCCTCTTATAAAGATAGTAGTCTTATTGGATTAGGGTATCACCCTTATGACTTCATTTAACCTTAATTCCCTCCTTAAAAGCCCTGTCTACTAATACATTCACATTGGGGGTTAGGGCTTCAACATAATGAATTTTGGGGGCACACAGTTCAGTTCACAACAGATATTATTCCCATTGTCTGGATAAAGAAACAGACTAAGAGAGTTCAAGTAACTTACTCAAGGTCAAACAGGTCAAAAAGATCCATGGCCTTTTGGTTGTCTCTTTTAAAAATCTTGTAACCCCATCCTAGATCATGTGAGATGAATGCATCTTTATGGCTATCAACAATAAAAGTAACAGTCCTAACCCCCTTGACCTCAGAGAGGAAACTTGCCAGAATAGAATGACAGAATGAGTGTTGATTCTACTACACACAGCCTCCATCTCTTCTGGCTCCATGCCTGGCTCTATCTTAGTTGTGTAGACACCCATAAATTTGGATTTATTTGCCCCTTGAGAACCAAAGGAATTTAAACCTAGATTCTGTTTTACATGTAGACCTCAGTGTTCAACACTGCTGTTCCAAGGACAATTTTACAAGTCTTGACCTATGGTTTTTCCTGAAGACTTGATAAAAAAAATAAAAAATGGTGGTCTGGGGAGAGGCAAAGGGCTGCTCTCTATCTGCTCAGAGCATTGTGAGATCATCTGTAGCAAAGTATTTCAGTGGGACCTAAGGTCTAATCAATCAGGTCTGGCCTCACTCTTCGCTGTAGACAAAGCATTTACTCTGGAAGTGAGCAAAAAACAAAATGTCGTTGCTGCCCTCTATTGGCTGGGTCTCCTCATAGGCCAACAGGAGACCAGCCCGCAGAGGGACAGGATTACAAATACCAGTCCTCTTTCCTCATTTCATTCAATGAGCCCTCCCTTGTTTTCTCTAATGTTGAAAGCTGTATAGTTTATCAGTGCAAGCTAAAGCCTGTATGCCATGTAAAGTGTTCCAGAACAAAGGGGACAAGGGTGAGTATTATTTACAAGCTCTCAGATATGGAAACAACCTAAGTGTTCAGGGATGGGCTTATTTTTCATGATGTCCTCATGGCTTTTTGTTTGAGCTATAGAAGGACCACATGTCATTTGCAGGGGTCTGCTTGTCTCGCTTTGTACAGGTCCCAGAAACATGTTTAGTAAGTGCTCTCGAGGAGATTGTCACCATGGATGCAAATCAGCAGATTAAATCCCTACGCTCAGAAGTATCTCCACCCAATGAAGGCACCACATGGGGAAAGGAAATAGAAAGTGCTCAGTCACCAAAGTTGTCATTGTTCTAGGACACTGGGATTCTTGTAGTTTATAGAACTGTCACTGCATGGCAGCAAAGGAGATATAATGGAAACCAGACTGTCGTTGATCCACATTCAACTTGTATTTTCCTTTGAAAATACTATACTCAAAATGTTGAAAACTTGGGGCCAGTGTCTACAGCCAGCTGGGATTCAGTAAAATGTCTTTGGGAATGCAAGCATAATTTTAAAAATTAAGCACATTGCATCCAAATTACCTGATTGTCATTCCATTTCTATAGTAACTTAAATATTAAGTAACTTCTAAGGCACAGAAGGATAAGTAAATCCCTTTCTTATCCTGGTAGAAGAGGAAAAGAGTTCATCTGAAGTGTTGGCTGAGCAAATCCCAGCTGCTTTCTCTGCTCCCATCTGCCTCTGCTCTCCTTGAAAGATCTGCATGTGCTTGTTTTCCCCCTTTCCTTACCTGCCATTCTCCACTCAGTCATCTTGCTTTCATCTGCCCCTCTACTCAGAAACACTCTTTTCAAGGATTCTCCATGAAAACTTGTGCAGCACAGGCCACTGAAAGGAAGGTTCAAAGGCAAGACCCCATGGAGGAATGGAATGCAGTTGCAGAGACTGACGCCAGAGCCTGAGAGCTGGGAGAGCAGTTTGCTTTCTTGAGGTTGAACTTCTGTGCATGTGCACACACTATGCTTATAATTAAAAATAAACCTAAAGCCAATTACATTCCTGTAGCAGGACAGCGACTAGAATAGTGGGGAAACAGGAGAGGAGGTCCCAGAGCAATGCCTAGTGCTTTGTCACCTCCGCCTGGTGGGCGAGAAGTCCTAAGTAGCACTGCATTTCATAAACTCACCATTTCATCTGGTACTGACTCTTCTAATCCTTTTCCTGGTGCTGTTCTCTCTCCCACTTCCCAAAGTCCAGATGATATCATAGAGCCCATGTATGGGAACATCTTCGTGTTCGTGGTTGGGTGCATCTAGGGTGAGGTAGAGGGGAAGAAGGGTGTTGAATGCGAGAGGTAGTGTGTATAACAGAAATATCTCTGAGTTAGAGTGATTAGTCGTGAGTTCCAGATCCAGCTCTGCTGTGGAATATCCATGTGCCCTTAGGCAATTCATTTCTCTCCTGTTTACTTAGATAAAAAATACGTATTTGTATATTCTTATATGTGTGTGTGTGTGTGTGTGTGTGTGTGTGTGTGTGTATACACACAAAACCCTTTTACTAACATATAATTAGGGGAAAAATTCCTTATATTAATATTCTGATACTTACTGAAATAAAACATTTGTTTTCATCCTATTACACTCATCTGTTTTGACATAACAATTACTGTTTTTATCACATCATATCAACTGTTTTAAATATTTTATTAACTCAGAGACTTTCACTGGCTTAACTTGTTCTAATTCATTGTAATTATTATTCTGATTTTTTCATCCTCCCTAGTGGGAGCCCCTCCCCCTGACATTGTGAAAGCATCCTGACCTTATGTTATCAGTCAGTCCAGACCCACTGTGATTTTTTTTTTTTTTTCTGAACCATGAAATCAGTTTTCTCTGAGGGATCTTTGCTCCTCTTACTGAGAAATAATACTGGAGATAAAATCTGGTTACTGTGGTGCACATGAATCACAAAGATGGAAAAGACATGCCTTTTTTTTTTTTTAAGATTTTATGTATTTATTTAACAGACAAGAGATCACAAATAGGCAGAGAGGCAGGCAGAGGGAAAGAGAAGGAAGCAGGTTCCCCGCCGAGCAGAGAGCCCGATGCGGGGCTCGATCCCAGGACCCTGAAATCATGACCTGAGCCAAAGGCCAAGGCTTAACCCACTGAGCCAACCAGGCACCCAAGACATACCTTTTAAGGTTGTGTGCCCCTTTGGCCAAAAAAGTTAGGTAGCCATGGCCTGCTCAACATATATTAGGAGGTTTTATCTGCCTCTGTATCTTTCTACTACATAGACATCAAGCTGCTGCTCGCCTCCGATGTAACTCTGAAAGTGCAGTCAGTGCTCCACTTTTTATCTGTTAGTCAGCCAACACTGATGGGCACTAGGGGGAGAGTTCACTGGGCCATAGCCCCTGCTTAGGAGCTTTCTGCACAGTAAAAGAGTCAACCATGAAATGTACTGCATAGAATGGGGTTGTGTGCAGAGACCTGTGCTGGCTCCAGCAGGCACTGTGGGGGAGATGGGGGGACCACCTGGGTTGGGGGGCCAGGAAGGATTTGCCAGTAGAGTGGGAGAGGAATGGAGGAGGAGAAGGCATGTCCATATGGAAACGTGTGAAGGCAGAGGAGTAAAGGAACAGGGAATATTCAGGGGGTTGTGCATAGCCCAGTTTGGCTGCTGCTGAAAGTGTATGCTGGGGAGTAGAGGAGATGAGGATAGGGAGGTAGAGAGGGCACATGGAGAGGCTTGAATGCCTAGCTAAGAAGTGTGGCCTGATGTCTAGAATGCAGTATGGTACCATCAGAGGGGTGTAAGTAGGGATAAGGCAGAACTAACTTTGCATTTTGATGGACTTTTTCTGGCAGCCGCATAGAAGAATATCTCAAGGATGTAGCCTGGTGTATGTTTCAGGTTCTTTTCAATTTCCTCTCCTTATCTACTTTCTGATGCTGAGCCTGTGTTATTCCAAATGATACCACTTGACAATCCTAAATTCTTTTACTCCCTTTCTGAGATTGAAGGGAAATTGTCTGTTTATGCCTTTCCTTTCTGGATCTAGACTTTTAACCCTTCAAAGCCCCATAGCTAAGGCAAAGTTTATGTATTGAAGTGCTCGCTTACCTTCTAGCAATATTATCATGATAATTAACATCTCACCTGATTTTAGAAATGATTTATGGTAGTTTTCAAAAATCTGCAGCATCAACAACATCAAGAGGACTGTTGTGCTACATAGCACGCTCTAGTGGCTTCCAGCAACATTCCACTGACATTTTCATGTACACACCACTAAGAATAAAAACCCACAGTCTCACTAGAATCTGAGAATGACAGATAAGCTCCTGGCTAGCAAATAAGGCTAGATTAAGGAAACTACAGCACAGGCTTCCTTTCATAGAAAGCTCAGGCTTTGATTGATGGAACAGAAACAACCTAAAAGGGGAAGAACACACTGATTCTGTGTGAGTTTCCCAGGGCTGCTGTAACAAAGTACCACACTAGGTGACTTTCAACGACAGAACTAGATTTATTCACATTTCTGGAGGCTAGCCGTCTGAAATTAAGAGGTAGACAGGGCCATGCTCTTGCTCAGAGGGCTCTAGGGGACAGTCTTCTCCATGCCTTCCTCTTAGCTTCCAGTGTTGCTAGTCATCCTTGGTGCTCCTTAGTATCACCCCAAACTCTGTCTCTGCCTTCACATGGCCTTCTCCCTTTTCTATTTGTATCTGTGTCTCTTCTCTTCTTGTAAGGATACCAGTCATAACGGGTGAAGGGGCCACTTGGCTTCAGCATGACCTCATTGTAACTAATTATATACCCACAGTGACCCTATTTCCAAATAAGGTCACATTCTCAGGTTCCAAGAAGAACATGAGTTTTGGAAAGACACTAAAAAAGCACAGGTTCTATCTCTCAACCTGCTCTTAACTCAAGATCAGTGAGAAAAATGAGGTGCCACAAATTTAGTATCTTAAAACAACACAGTTCTGTTGGTCAGCAGCCTTACTAAGCTTGACTGAGTTTTTTGCTTAGGGTCTCACAAAACCAAAATCAAAGTGTCATCCAGTCTGTGTTATTATCTGGAGGCTCTGGACAATAATCTGCTTCCAAGCCATTTAGGTCGTTGGCACATAATGCAGAATAATGGAAAGGAAATACTCTCCTGGAATTAGAAAGGAAAAATAAACTTACTCTGGCTTCAGATACCACCAAAAACACAGCTTAAGCAAGAACATGTTTAAAGGGTATTTACCGGAGGAAATCTCAGAAAGTGGAAGGCAGGCCCTTGGGACAGTTGCTATAGAATGACTAAATGTATCTCCCCAAAATTCATATGCTGAAGCCTAATCCCCAGTGTGATGTCTCTACTACGGGAGATTCAACAAAGGCTCCCAGGGTCTCCAATGGCTAGAAGTGGTCCCTGAGAACTCACCCCAGAGTCTCCAATTTCCCTGGAAGTACCCACTGGGATACCTACCTCCATGAGATAACAAAGCCATCAGAGACAAGCAGATAATGCCAGACCCCAGGATCCCTGCAGACATGACCAGGGTTCATCCTCTGCCTACAAGATCCAGAGGCTTCTTTTCACACTTATCCCAAACTTTCTGGGAGTAATTAACACTCAAGAGAAATATCAAAAGACTAGTGAGCCAGAGTTCCAGGAGGTAGCTCTCCAGGGTGTCTCCATCCTGGGCTGAGGGAGCACAGGCTTCTGTCCTTGACTGTTGAATTTATTTCTGCTATTCCTTGCTGTTACTTCCTTCTGTTCTTTCCTTGCTGCTCTTGTTGGGTGCTGTGCTATCAGAAACACCAAGTACAGAGGATGATGTATGAGGAGTTAGACTGGACAGGTGGTGTCCTCTTTGGGAAGTCCCACGCTATTTCCACATTGCCACATATTTTAATACTAATAACTAATTTGTAAGATACACTTCTTACAAATTATCTTTAATCCACGCAATGGCCTCAAAAAGAACACATCATCAACAACTTCCTAGCATGGATGCTGAGTCTGGGACACAGCTCTTTGCACATAAATTCTTATGTATTAGGACTTGAAGTTCTGTAGGATGGATCTCTCAGGTGTGATTGCTGGATCAAAGGGTATGCATGTTCTAAATGTCACTAGGTCCTGCCAAGTTCTATTCCATGAAGGTTGTAATAATTTGCACAACCACTGCAGAGGAATGGGGCCTTTTCCCAGTGCCCTTAGCTTGCACTCACTGTTGTAATTCTTTTAAGTGTTGGCCAATATGATAGATAAAATGTTATTTCACAATTAACTCTTATTTTAGTTCTCATTTTCTTAATTATTAACATATTTGACGTACGTTTCCTCTTCTGAGAATTGTTCTTTAGAAGGTTTGTTAATTTGTCTATTGAATTGTCTTTCTCTTAGGAGTGATTAATATATTAAGAATACTAACCTGGAGCACCTGAATGGCTCAGTCAGTTAAGCATCTGATTCTTGATTTTGG
Organism: Lontra canadensis; assembly: GCF_010015895.1. Taxonomy (NCBI): domain Eukaryota; kingdom Metazoa; phylum Chordata; class Mammalia; order Carnivora; family Mustelidae; genus Lontra; species Lontra canadensis. The sequence continues at coordinate 28,340,551 of NW_022630997.1, forward strand.
CTCAGGTCATAATCTCAGGGTCATGGGATTGAGTCCAGCATCAGGCTCCACAGCAGGCATGGAGCCTGCTTGGGGTTCTCTCTCCCTCTCTTTTCCCACTGCCCCTCTCCTCCACTCACACACCCTCTCTCTCCTTTAAAAAAAAAAAAGCATACTAACCTTTATCTGTCAGGTATGATGTAAATATTTTCTTTCAATCTATCATTTTGTACCTGACTTTATGATATAAATGTTTTCTTTCAATCTATCATTTTGTATCTCATTTATGTATATTTATATATATAATATAAAATATATTTTGCTATATAGAATCTTAATAATTTTTTATGTAGTTGAATATGAAGCTTTTAGTTTCATTCTTTTCTAATAATTGACTTTATGGCTTCAGTTAATAATTAACTGGCACAGTCTTATGATGGGATATTATGCAGCTGTTTATTAAAGGAAATCACAGTTGTCTCACATCTAAACTTTACTTCAAAATTCTTGCATGGGCAAAGGAGAAACCACATGTGGTATTGACCTTCTTCGCTTTTAAGATAGAACCCATCAGCGAATAATATCACACCAAGATTTTGGAGAGGGTATCCAGATGACCAGCTTTGGGCATAGATAATCCCATTAAAAACACAACATGCCCATTCATTGGGTAAGGGGAAAAGAGTGACCAGTTTCACTAGCATAAAAATTTAGCTATAGCTACAATTGTTTAGAGGCAGGAAAAATAAACCTTAGCTACTGGGTCAAGGGACAGGCTCTATACAGTGTGTCCTTAATGGGTATATTTACATTTGTGCCTCTAGACCATGGCCTGAACTTTCCTGGACATATTAGAAGAAAAGTTTATCATCATCTGGAAGACCCAGGAAAGGTGGCTATTGAAGGCACATTCTGATATAATAAAAGCATCTTTTTAAAAAAAAAAGATTTTATTTATTTTTTGACAGAGAGAGAGCAAGAGAGGGAACACAAATAGGGGGAGTGGGAGAGGGAGAAGCAGGCTCCCGCTGAGCAGGGAGCCCGATGCAGGGCTCATTGCCAGGACCCCAGGATCATGACCTGAGTTGAAGTCAGATGCTTAAGACTGAGCCACCCAGGTGTGCCTGTGAAAAACATCTTTAACTTCTGAGTTCCACAGGAGTGAAACTTATGTAAAGACCTTAATAATTCAGAAAAACTGGGACCCCATCCTCTGCAATAAACAGTAAATCCAAGAAGTCCTCCCAATTGTCTTTTAGAAAATGGTTTTGGATAATTTTGAATAGTCAACAATCTTTCCCCCAAACAACTTTTACCTTTGGCTGACACATAAGATTTTCCTTAAAAACTTTACATCCTTTTTAAACCCATTTAGTCAATAGATACTTAGAATGAGTTTTAGAAGAATCAGTCAGTGAAACACAGAAGGAGATTCTTAACATGTTGTATCAGGTAGATCAATATGGACACTTCTTTAGATACCTGATCTAAACATCAGGAGATATAAGATGGTGCCTCCTGGAGTAGTAGTACTACTATTCCAGTAGCGCATCCTGGAGTCATCATTATCCAAGTGTTTGGTGATTTTCACTCCAGTGAAGCAAATGAATATTGACTATCTTTATCTACTGGGATAGTAAAGAATGCTGATCTCAAGTCTGTTACAGAAAATTTATTGTCAGGTAGAACTAAAGAAAGAAACTACGCTGTTTAGGCTGTATCAAAAAACAAAGTATACTATTGCATTAACTGCACAAAATATTGAACAGAGCCACAATTTTGTCTATTTTGTCCTTGTAGATAAAACAGAAGTATTACAATGACCAGTGAAAGAGATGATTAGTTTTACCTTTAAGTAATGAGGGACATTGACTCTTCCCATTACTTTTTTGCTATATAGCAGCACATGTCCTCATTAATAGTGCTATAATTCTTAGGTAATAGAGGGTCTTTCAATTCAGTTTCTGTTTCAGGAACCAGTGCTTTTATCTCAATGGCATAAGTGTGTTATTGACCTTAAACTTATCAATTTTTCTGGGTCCATCTGAAAATGTTCAGCCAGATATTGGAGATTCCCCAGATTTACAATTTCTCATATAATTTTCTGACCAAGTTCCCTATTTCAGGTTTTAGCACATTTACACAGAGAGGACAGGGATCTTTTTATATTAGCTGGGAGTCCACACCAGAATATTGTTTAAAAGTTTCTTGAAACAGAATTCTAAAATCTTCTCTAGTGTTGTCTTTTCTTTGCTTATAACAGTAGCTATTAGTTTTAAGGAAGGACTTAAAAAATGACCTACTTTTCTTTTCTTCCTGTTTCTAGACCTTGGTAAGTGTTTTCCATGATGGTATTTTAAAAATTGTTTTAACTTTCCCACATGATAGTTTTCAATAAATTTTGCCTTTATCTGAGAAAGACTAAGTGGCCAGGAAATGACTAATAGAATTAAAAAACCCATGGCAATATTTTTTTTTTTTCTGAGGTTTTGGAAGTCTTTAATTGTGGCTCTAATATGACTCAGCTTATATTCATCTTCCACTGATTTACCTTCTGAAGTGAGGAATGACCCATTCATCAGTAGTCTGCTGGGTATGACCTTAAGGGAAATAATCTAAGTTGTGAACTCACAGCAGGTAGAACACAAGAAGATACAGTGAGGACCAGTGTATGGTGATATGAATAAAGTGTGTTCTTTAGCTTTTCCCAGAGAATTTTTGAGGAAGACTGTAATGGAGTCAAAATTTTGTTTTGAGCCCTCAACAAACCAATCCAAAAAACTGCCTTCTGAATATTTGTTATATTTCCTTCTTTTTGGAAGCTACTCCAAAATGCTTTGTCTTTGCCATTTGAAAAGTTCTGCATAATGGCCTTTGCAATTCTAAATCACTCTTAGTGAAATTGTGTTATTTTAGAATTTAAGCACAAGGATTATGACTATAGTGAGAATACATAAGAGTTCTGCTTTAAGGTTTGATGTGGGCACAGAGAGACTCCTTGTGGCACACAAAAAAGAGCAAGTCTTGATTGCCAGCATCCAGAGGTCCTTATGAAATGCTGTGTCCGGCTTTTGATTTCAAAACTACACAGTTAATAGCTTAGAAATCATTAGCTCTGGAATAGGAAAACTAAAAATGAAGATCTCCTTCGTTGAAGTGTTTCTCTCCTAAACAGACAAGACAAAACCTTCCCACTGAGTGTTTTTTAGAGGAAGGATTTATTGTTCCAGCAATAAACAAAAGCAAAAACTGGAAAAAAAGCACCTTCCCCAAAGACAGCTGAATGGTGAGTAAGAAAATCTCTATCACTGAAGGCTCAAAAAAGCTTCCCTTTTAACATTCAAGCTAGGGTCAAACAAAATAGGCAAGAAAAGAGAGAGAGAATGTTAGAACTTGGTTAATAACAGTGAAAGGAATTGACACTATAGAAAGACAGTACTTTTACCAGGAGGAGAATTTCTATCACAAATTTCTATTTATGATTTTCAAAAACTAAGTAATCCAATAAAGCATGTGGGAGTGCATGAAGGCTTACACACCACCAGTCTTAGGAGAACAAAATAAATGCAGCTTGATTCAGTAGTAAGAAGCTCTATTAAAGAATTGAAAGCTTCAGATGACCAATTGGGACACACATCAGTCATGATCAGGCTGAAATGGCCCAAGTCAACCCGATAACTGAGCTCTTTGGAAAATGACTAATTACAGAATTGCTTCAGGAAAGAACAAGATGAGCTTGGAGCTTCTTCGTGATGCTAGCAGGTTTCCCCAGAATAATAGAAACATGTCAAATGGCACAGGAGCTAACTTGAGGGGGCTCCCAGTGGCCACATATGGAACAATTTGAACAACACAGTGAACAGTGGTACTAATAGACATAGACCACTAAGTAAACCAATACCCATGAGTCCATCCATGCTGATATGGATAAAGAATTGAATTAATAAACAGATAGTGGGAGAAGGAAAACCACTTCCTTACAGTAAAATTCTAATAAGTGTAGATAGAATGATGGAAATAGAACATCACCATTTGAAAAATACTGCAGTAATAATTGTTTCAGGCAAGTATCATTACTAGATATTAAATGAGTGGGCAAAATTACAAGGAGGTAATATTTACATAGTCTCAGAGCATCTTCCAATAAGACACTAAATACAATGGGAAAAATAGTAACGTTACTAATTTTAAATAGACACCACTTTAACCAATAACTGTAACTATAACTAACAGTAAACTAACATCACCAGTAATAAGATATGGTCACATAAATGCCTGAGAAAGGCACAATATCATTTCTATAGTATTTTTGACAAACTTGCACAAGCTAACTTTAATCAGATAAACCCACATCAAGCATCGTTGTATAGAATAAATAGCACTCTTCAAGAGTATCAGAGTCATGAAAGGCAATGAAATATGGAAGAAACTATCTCAGATCACAGAAGGTGTAGGAAGCAAGAAGCTATGCACAGTTATAATACATGCACTGGATTGGATCTTGGACCAGAAGGACAACTGACAAAATATTAATAAGATCTGCAGATTAAATGTTAATTTCTTTGCTTTGATCATTGCTTTCTGGTTATATGTTAATATTTTAGGACACTGTATGAAGGGTATATGAGAATCCCTTTTGTTCAGTTTGCATCTTTTACTGGGTAAGTCCGAATTTATTTCAAAGTGAAAAGTTAAAGAGAATAAAGCAAGTTTAAAAATAATGTAATCAATATGATCTGACTTTTATAAAGAGAAAATGCCCATTAAATATACTTAAGTATAGTTAACACATGAATATTTAAGCACATGAGTATTTAAGGAAGGCTACAAACTCCACTACTAACACTGGCTGCATGAAGGCACTGTTTTGGGATGGAGAGAGAGAGAGAGGGTCTGGGAAGGGAAAGGAGGGATTAGTCACTTTTTCTCCAAACCCTTTCTTTCTGTGTAAAGGGTTAATAAAATCCATTCTCCTTCTCTAAGGATAGATTTACCTTAGAGTAGCTTTCCAGCTCTGTTCCAATGGAAATCTTATAAAGGTGGCGTGCCATATAAACTTTCAGGTGGCCTCCAATTATCCCCACCTCTGGTATTCACACCCTTGTGTAATTTCCTCCCACTGAGTATGCGCAAGACTTGTGACTTACTTATAATCAGGTAACACTATAAATTTCCCTGGAAACACTGCTTTAGCTCCATCCTGCAGATTTTGATGTTGTGTTTTCATTTTTCATTCAGTTCAAAATATGAAAATATTTTTCTTCCTACTTCCTATCTTCCTATTGGTGATAAATAATAGATTGGAATAAATAAGTAATCTTTTTTTAGCCAAAAATTGTTTTGAAATATTCTATTTAATTTCTAAGTACCTTAAGATTTTCTGGCTATCTTTCTGCTATTAATTTCTAGTTTATATATAATTATGGTCAGAGAATATATATGACTTGTATGATTTAAATTATTATAAATTTGTTAAAATATGTGTTATGATACAGGAAAAATTCTGTATTGGTGAATGTTCATGTGCATTTGGAAATAATATATATTCTGCTATTATTCAGTAAAGCATTCTGTGTCAATTATATCTACTGAGTTAAGGGTGGTGTTCAGTTCTTCCACATACTTGCTGATTTTCTTTCCTCCAGTTAAATCCATTACAAATAAGGAGTGTTAAAGTCTCCAATGATATTTGTAGATTTGTCTATTTTTTCCTAATTCTGCCATTTTTTGTTTCAAGTATTTTGAAGCTCTTTTTTTAGGTACTTATACAATGAGGAATTTTGCAACTTCTTGGTGAAATGGCAACTTTTTCATTATGTAACTTTTCTCTTTAAGTCATGGTAATTGTCTTAACTCTGAAGTGTATTTTATCTATATAAATATAACTACTCTAGCATTATTTTGATTAGTGTTTTCATGCTATGTCATTTTCCATCCTTTTACTTGTTAACTACCTGTATCATGGTATCTCTTGTTTTTTTTTTTTTTTTTAAGAGGGAGGGAGGGAGGGAGGGAGAGAGAGAAAGAGAGAGAGAGAATGAACATGATGGAGAGGGGTGGGGGTGGGAGAGAGAATCTTAAGCAGACAGTACTCCTAGCAGGAAGCCTGATGGGGGATTTGATCTCAGGACCTGGATGAGATCATGACCTGAGTCAAAATCAAGAGTTGGACACTTACCTGACTGAGCTATCCAGGTGTCCCCCTGTATCATTATATCTCAAATTAGTTTCTTGTAAACCACATGCAGTTCTGTCATGTTTTAGTTGTTCATTTGTATGTTTTTAATCTGAAAGGTCTCTGTCTTTTTACTGTGGTAAAAAGCACATAACATAAAATTTACTATCTGAACCATTTTTCAGTATACAGTACAGTAGCATTAAATATATCTACATTACTGTGTAACAGATCTCTTGGGCTTTGTCACCTTATGAAACTCAAACTATGAAACAACTCCCCTTTCTTTCCTCCCATCCCTGTCAACCACCATTTTACTTTCTATTTCTAAGAGTATGACTACGTTAGATGCCCTATATTAATGAAATCTTGCAGTGTTTGTTATGCCAATCTCTGCCCTTTTTTTGGGTGAGTTTAGGTCATTTCCACTTATTGAAATTATTCTTATGTTTGGATTTAGGTGTACCATTTTGTCATTTGTTTTATGTTTTTTCCTTTGTTTTTCCTGCCTTCATGTTCCCAAATCCTGTCTTCATTTGGCTTCTTTGAATATTTATTATTCCATTTTAATTCATCAATTTTAAAAATATAATATTTATTTGGATAGATTGCTTTAGTGGTTACTAGGAAAATTATAATTTACATATTTAACTTTCCATAGTCTAATTAGAATCAACACTTACGTGGAATTTAGAAATCTTTCAACCACATGGATCCCTTTATCCTCCTCCTTTTTGTTCTAATTATCTTTTTAAAATAGAGTTTATTTATTAGGGAGAGAGCGAGAAAGCACAAGCAGGGGAAGCAGCAGAGGGAGAGGGAGAAGTAGGCTCCTCGCTGAGCAGGGAACCCAACATGGGGCTCAATCCCAGGACCTGAGTTCACGACCTGAGCCGAAGGCAGATGTTTATCCAACAGAGCCAACCAGGCACTCTTGTTATAGTTATCTTATATATTATATCTGTATAAATTGAAAAACCCCTGCAGATAATGTTATAATTTTTCCTTTCAAATACCAAATATATTTTTCAAGAACTCAAAAACAGAGTATATACCAAGATATTTACATTTTCTCTTGCTTATTATCCCCAATGTACCATTTTTTTCTGGTACCTTTTCCCTTCTATCATTATGTATTTAGCTAAAACAACAAAATTAAATTAAATTATTAATAAATAAAATTTAAAAAATGAAAAGAACTTCCTTCATCAATTCTTTTACAGCAGATCTGGTGGCAACAAATTTCTCTTAGCTTTCCTTTGTCTTGGAATACCTTTCCTTTACCTTATTTCCTAGGGGTGCTTTTTTGCTAAATATGAAATTTCAGGTTGACAGCAGGTCTTTTCTTCCAGCAACTAAAAACTATCACCCCACTTTCTTCTCTAGTTTCTGGTTAGAATTGTTCTTCTAGAATTGTTCTTCCCCTACAGGTAATAACATCTTTATTTTTCTGGTTGATTTCAATATTTTCTTTTGTCTTTAGTTTTCAACAGTTTAATTATGTTTGGTCTGAGCATGGAATTTCTTTGGATTTATCCTCTTTGGGTTTGTTCAGCTTCTTGAATCTGTAGATTTATGTGGTTTGTGAAATTTGGGAAGTTTTTGGCCATTGTCTCTTGAACTATGTTATTCAGCACTGAACTCTTTCTGCTTGTCCTTCTACATGTCACTGAAGCTCTGTTCATTGGTTTTTTAAGTCTTTTTTTTTCCTCTTTCTTTTCCAGGTGGGATAATTTCTACAGATCTATTTTCAATTTCACCAACAATTTTATGTCATGTCCACTTATGCTTTTGAGCTCAGTCCGTGAGGGTTATATTTTTGTCACTGTATTTTTCAGTTCTGATATTTCCATTGGCATCTTTAAACATCAGATGAGTCCTATTACTCTACTAATCTTACAAGTGCTTATATTTGCTTGTACGAATATTTTTAAATAATTGATTTAAAGTCTTTGTCAGGTAATTTCAACATCTTTTCATGTGAGAGTTGATGTGTCTTAACTATCTTCTCCTAGGAGAATCAAGATTTTCCTGGTTCTTCATATGCTGAGTAATTTTGAATTGGGCTATCAGGTTTTCAGACTCTGAGTCTTTTTAAACAACCTTTTGAAAATGTTGGTTTTTGTTTTGGCAAGAAATGGACCTGATTCGGTTTAGACATACGTGCCCTCCCATCTTCTATAGGCAGTTTCAATGTCAGTGCAGTTTTCAAAATCTTTGCAAAGCTATTCAGATCTGTCCCACATGTGCACCACAAGTGGCAGTCTGGGATGGGCCAGAAATTTTTCTGGTAATTCCATTTTCAAAGTCTTGTTTATGCTGATTAAGATCAGATCCCGTCATGCACAGTTTGGGAGTACATCTTTGAGTTATTGAATAAATTAATGGGATCTCTTTCCTCTGGTTACCCCTCGTCATAATCTCCCCAATACATCTCATGTCCCTGAAGTGCCTTTTTGGGTTTTGTGGCCAGAAGCATGGGGCCTTAGTTACTCTTCTCTGTTGCTCACTTTTGTGACTGGACCAAGAAGCAAGAGAACCAGAGAATAAATAAACATGGTAAACTCATCACTGATTTGGTGATATGTCAAATTTTGGTCTTCTTTCCAATCCTCCTGCTGTGGTCCACAGAGCAGAATCCTCACACAGCTGCTCCAGCCACTCTGTTTTATAGCCATTTTCAGTGCGGCAGAGAGGGTAGAACATGTTTTCCCCAGCTTACCTGGAACGAGTTCCTACAGTTATTTTTTACTTCTTTATTTTTGCTTATCACCTGCAATCAGTTTTGGGCCTCCAGTTTTTGAACACCTTCTGCTCTTGGCTCATTTTCCTTTTTCCCCAGTCAAAACCCAATACTCAGTCACTGTATTATTAAATTACTTGCATACCTTTTGTGTTGTAACTGCCTTACCTAGTCCCATTCAGAGTTCAAAGGGCAGACCCACTGAGGTTTTGGGTGGGGATGGGGGGGTGGAGGGGAATGCCTGATAACTACTTTCCTGCATTAGTTAATTAGAGAATCAGCAGGATAATGAAAGCAATATTTTATGATTTCCCACAAGCCTGTAAGTTTCACAGAAAAGTATTTTCAAGGTGAACTAAACAATGAAAAAAGTGCTCCCTGAAGAATTAATTATCTGCTAATTTATCCCCACTGGAGTCACTGGTAGGCTAGGAAATGAATTTGTTACTTCTTATTATAAGCCCAAGTGCACAGAGAATTTCTGTGTGGTAGCTCCTTACTCATGGTGTTCTGGGATGAAAAGGCTTCCATGCGGCTCTGGAGAATTCCCTGTTAATGCTCTATCACAATTACCACTAACTAACTCTGAAGCCACTTCTGCTTATGGCTCTCAGAGCCAGTTGACACACCAAGTTAAGCAAAAATAAATAAACAAACTTCCTCTTGCCTGTCACCCTGCCTCTTTATTCTTTCTACCCCTCTTTCCTACAAACAGTTCCATTCTAATAAGCCCCTCACTTGAGACTACTATTTCCCACGGTATTCATTTGCCTATACTCCACTTTGTTCCTGGATATAAAACAGCTTATTATTTCCTCAGCTTCTGCTTCCCTCACTGATAATCTTCATGAAGATGAGTTCACACTTACTGGAAGCAAACTGGAATGATGTCAAAGGAGTGAAATATTTCATTGGGTCTCAAAGTGTGGTCCCTACACCAGTAGCCATACACCACCTGGTAACTCATTATAAATGCGAATTTGGGAGCACCACTTACAGTATAAGGAACACTTGTGATGGGGCCCAGTGATCTTTAAAAAAGGCTCCAGGTAACACTGATGCATGCCAAATTTTGGGAACCACTGCAACTAGGGCGTTAATAATCACCTGGCAGTGGCATAATGAGGGGAAAGAGTGTTTCAGATGAGGATCTTGCTTGTCAAATTGGAAGGACCTTTTGAACTGGTTTTCCACTGTGCTTAGAAGACTTATTGCTAGCACCCTGAGTGGTTTAGTAGGGTGCAGGAGGGGAGGCAAAGTATAAATGTTGAGTCAGATGGGCTGACAACACCAAAAGCCTTCATTCCCTCCCTGCCTGCATACTCCATCTGTTGGCCTGGATATTAGTCTCTCCAGTTACTATAACACTTTGGCAGTTATCCCCAGTGGCATTTTTCCAATAAAAATTCATTCATTATTCTTCCAACATTTTCTCCTTCAGTGGTCCTAGGAGCAGTTGACAAACACATGTTTAAGGAGTAGAATTTACAAATATGCCATTGTAATATGTTCTCCATATATTACTTCAATAACCCACTGACACTTCTTGGTTGACTTTTTGCAATTTATAACATCATATAAATTTGAGCTCAACCAGAAAATAGGTTTTATTGATGTAATAGTTATTCCAGTATTATAAATACTCTAAAAGCAGAATCATTGTGTCTTGTGATGGAAACAGAATTTTATGCTGTGCTAGAAACTAGAAAAGAATAAAATTTGTCCTTGTGTACAAAGCATTCCTGCATATCTCTATAATCTTCATGGGAGAGAAGGAAACAGTGCTTGACTAAGCAAAACTTCTATTTCAAGAAAATTTGTTTCCTTTACTTCAGAGAAATTTCGAGCAAGTGGAATATGTCCAGGAAAATACTGAAAATGATCCCGGTGATCTTGCATGGGAACTCCCATTTAAACATCATGAAAATAAACAATAGAAAGGCATATTTACTTATTTTTTTAAATAGACTATAGTTGACTATCAATAAAAGGACTAGCCCCTGAAAAGCATTTCTTCTAAATACTTCCTTGAAGTTATCAAATACTAGAGGAAATTATTTGAACATTAAAGTGTCAGAGGACATTTTTTGTCATTAGCTCATAACTACATCTGGAGTCTTCCTCCCATTAGAGTTAGGAAGAGTTTTGTAACAGAAATTTTTTCACAAAAAAACATACAACTCAAAAATGATTAAATTTTTTGTTTTATAAGATTGCATTTCTAAAGAAAAAACATTTTCATTTCAATTATTTTATTCAATTATTTCAATTTTTTGTTAAGTACATTATTTTTTGAGAAAAAAACTGTATCTGCTTATAATATATGTTAAAATTTGTGTATATTAAGCATTTATTTTTTTCAATTTCTCATTTCTATGGGGCATCATTTACATTTTTTTAAATCATTTTTTAAATTTATTTTCAGCATAATAGTATTCATTGTTTTAGTACCACACCCAGTGCTCCATGCAATCCATGCCCTTTCTAATACCCACCACCTGGTTCTCCCAACCTCCCACCCCCCCACCTCTTCAAACCCTTCAGATTGTTTTTCAGAGTCCATAGTCTCTCATTGTTCACCTCCCCTTCCATTTTCCCCCAACTCCCTTCTCCTAACTCCCCATGTCCTCCATGCTATTTGTTATGCTCCACAAATAAGTGAAACCATATGATAATTGACTCTCTCTGCTTGACTTATTTCACTCAGCATAATCTCTTCCAGTCCCATCCATGTTGCCACAAAAGTTGGGTATTCATCCTTTCTGATGGAGGCATAATACTCCATAGTGCAAATGACAGTACAGACAAAAGATTGATATCCAGGATCTATAAAGAACTCCTCAAACTCAACACACACAAAACAGATAATCATATCAAAAAATGGGCAGAAGATATTAACAGACACTTCTCCAATGAAGACATACAAATGGCTATCAGACACATGAAAAAATGTTCATCATCACTAGCCATCAGGGAGATTCAAATTAAAACTACATTGAGATACCACCTTACACCAGTTAGAATGGCCAAAATTAGCAAGACAGGAAACAACATGTGTTGGAGGGGATGTGGAGAAAGGGGAACCCTCTTACACTGTTGGTGGGAATGCAAGTTGGTGCAGCCTCTTTGGAGAACAGTGTGGAGATTCCTCAAGAAATTAAAAATAGAGCTTCCCTATGACCCTGCAATTGCACTACTGGGTATTTACCCCAAAGATACAGATGTAGTGAAAAGAAGGGCCATCTGTACCCCAAAGTTTATAGCAGCAATGGCCACGGTTGCCAAACTGTGGGAAGAACCAAGATGCCCTTCAACAGATGAATGGATAAGGAAGATGTGGTCCATATACACTATGGAGTATGATGCCTCCATCAGAAAGGATGAATACCCAACTTTTGTAGCATGATTTACATTTAAATAAAAAGCACAGTTCATAAGTTAAAGCTGATTAGTTGGACAAATGTATGCACTTTTGTACCTACCATCTTAATTAAGATATGTGGCATTTCTATGATCCCAGAAAGTTCCCTTCTCTCTTTCCCCAGTTACTGCCTTCCACCCTGTGTTGATTTTCATTATCATATAGTAGTTTTACCTGGTTCTGAACTTCATATAAACGGAATCACACCATAGGCTCTTCGTGTCTAGCTTTTTTCATTCTGTGTGTTTTTGAGATTCCTCTATGTTGTTGCATGTATCTGTAGTGGGCTTCATTTTATTGCTAAGTAGTAATCCATTTCTGTGATGACTTATTATTATTAAATTGTGTTCTTTATATATTTTGGATACAAGTCCTTTATCAAATATGTGTTTTGAAGTAGGTTTTCTCAAAGTCTGTGGCTCATGCTTATTTTCTTAAGCACATTTTTAAACAGGCTTGGAACAACAAAGATTTATTATTTTCCAGTTCTTTGGCTTGGCAAACCTTTGCTGGTTTTCCTGCTATCTTCCCTGGAATCATTCAGATAGGTACAGGTATCTTATGGCTTAACTGGACATAGAAGGCCCCAAATGACCTTACTTACACGTCTAGAAGCTGGTGCTGTCTATTGTGTATATCTCTTCCTTGAGGAAGTCTCTCTCATCTTCTAGTCAGCTAGACTGGACTTCTTCACAACATGGAGGCCTCAAGATCATAAGAGAGTAAAAGCAGGGCCTGTAATGCTTCTTCAGTCCTTGGATCTGAAAAAGTGTAACATTACTTGGGCTGCATTCCATATTTTTACTCTTTCTGTTGTTCCTTCTTTATTCCTGATATTCCAAGTATTCTGAGTTTTCTTTGGTATCATTTCCCTTCAGTCTGAAGGACTTTTATTTACATATACACAAGGCTAGATGGATAGATAGATGATAGATTGGTTTGAGAGCAGCTTCACTGACAACAAAATCTTTTCATTTTCCTTCATCTGAGAATGTCTTGATCTTACCTTTATTCCAGAAGGATATTTTTACTGGACACAGAACTCTAGAAAAATTGTTTTTCCCTTTCAGCACTTTAAAAATATTGCACCATGTCTTTCTGGGGTCCACAGTTTCAGTTGAGAGGTCTGCTGTTCTTACTTGCACATAATGCATCATACTCTCTGACTGTTTTCGAGAATATTCCTTTGTCTTTAGTTTTTTGAAGTTTATTTCTGATGTGTCTTGATATGGATTTTTATTTGGGTTCACTCAGCTTCTTGAATCTGTAAATGTATATCTTTTGCCAATTGGGGATGTTTTTAGCCATTATTTATTTATAAACTCTTTTTAGCTGCATGTCCTTCTCTCCTACTTTTGTTACTCTTCTGATGCCAAGGTTAGATGTTTTCTTTTTACCTATAGGTCCCTTTGATTCTGTTCATTTCTTTGCAGTCTATTTTCTCTCTATTGTTCATATTGAGTTATTTGTATTGTTGTATCTTTGAGTTCACTTATTCTTTTCCCTGTGATATTAATTCTGCTCTTTGGCCTCTCTAGCAAGTTTTTTATATTGGTTTTTTTTTTCACTTATATAGTATCCATTTGATTTTTTTTTAATTTCTTCCATTTCTTTGCTGATATTTTCTATGATCAATTAGAAAATCACTATTTATAATAAGTGATTCTGGCAAGATCATCTGGGGATCTTAAAATTAATGGATATATGTTTGGGGAGACAGAGGCTTGTACATAGTCTCAAAGTCCTGTCCCACAAGACACTTAATGATTACTTACTAAATTAAAAGTAACATGCATACTTTTTAATACTTATTAATTAGGAAGTAAAGTACTTATACATATCAGTTAATAAAAAAATACTTGTTAACTTTAAATGGAAAAACTTGGCTCACACCATGTGAGCCATGTGATAAAATTTGACCTTGCTATTAGTGGGACAAATGAATATCATGGGTCTTTGGAACAACACACTGAAAGAACATATATTCACTTCTCTAGTATTCTGGCCAAAAGTGTACATGCTTAGGAAAGAAATATCCAACAAACCAAAACTGAGGGAAATTCTATAACTGATCAGTAATCTAAAGATGCTAAGGCCATGAAAAATAAGGAATGGTTGAGGAATTACTCCAGATCAAAGGGAACTAAAGACACATAACAAATCAACATGAGATTCTGGATTGGATCCTGGACTATAAATGAAAGGGAGAAAATAGAAGTTTGTTTTTCTTTTTTGTTCATTTTGTTTTTGCCATAAAGAACATTGTTGGCACAACTGGAAAATTTGAATTGGGTCTATATTAGATGGTGATATTGTACAAATATTAATGTCTTGATTTTAATGGCTGTGCTATAATAGGGAAGTGTATTCTTCTGTTAGGGCTGCCATTACAAAATACTACCAACCAAATGGCTTAAATAACAGAAATTTATTTTTTCAAGTTCTGGAGGCCAGAAATCCGAGATTAAGGTGCCTGCAGGGTTGGTTTCTGATGAGATTTTTCCTGGCTTACAGATTTCCACCTTCTTGCTGTGTCTTCAAACACCTTTTTTTGTGTGTGCATGCATACTCCTAGCATCCTTTCTTCTTCCTATAGGGATCTCAGTCTTTTTTTTTTTTTTTAAAGATTTTATTCATCTACTTGACAGACAGAGATCTGTCAAGATCCCAGGTGCCCAGGGATCTCAGTCTTACTGGATTAAGGTCCCACCATTATGACATCATTTAACTTCAGTTACACCCTATAAGGCTCTGCTACTAACTACTGCTACTAACTACAGTAATATTGAGGCTTAAGGATTCAACATACAGTTTTTGAGGAAAAACAATTCAATCCATAACATTTAACAGAATAATTATGTTCTTGGTTTTAGGAAATACATACTGAAGTATTTATGAGTAATGGGACATCACCTATACAGCCTAGAAAAATGCTTCAGAGCATAAGATAAATAAGTTTTATTAATAAACATATTAATAAAATGTGAACAATTGGGGAATCTGGATGAACTATATATAGATATTCTTTGTGTTATGCTTGCAACTTTTCTGGAAGATTTCAGTTTTTTCAAAATGTAAGAAAAATATGGCACATGTATTTATCTCTTTCCATTATTTCCACCAAAAGTGATCCAGACTATCCAGATGGGAAATAAATGTAATCTTGAGTGTAAAGTGGCAAATCTGAAATTGGTCACAATTTGGGCACAAAAGAGATTCCAGGAGGAAGGGAACATCATGCCTTCATATGCAGGTCATGAACTTGCAGAAGACCAGCAAGCAACACTTCTTAACATTTTACTTCAGATGGCTGGAGAGAAATTACAAACTGAAGAAATTTTGTTTATTCATTGAATTCTCCCCAGAGTTACTTTTCTACAGCAAATGAAATTTGGTTTTCAGAAGCTCAGTCACACCACAGATGCTCTTCTTCTTATCTTTTATCGTATAAATGCCCAATGTTTCCTCACTGTAGCTTTAAGAAGTCTTCAATCTTATATATTCTCCAAATTTATTCTAATTCATCAAGACTGTTTTATTGGTTCTTGGTGCTTCTAATTTCTATAAAAAATTTAGAATCAGCTGATTAATTTCCACAAAAATACCTGCTGTGATTTTTATTACAATTGCATTTATATTTATTGCACAGATTTATCCAAAATTGTCTTTTTCTTGTAATGTCCTTGTCAAGTCTATCATTGAAACTGTGTTGAGACTTCCTTTATGGCTCAGCATATGGTCAGTTTTGATTAATGTTCCATGTGAACTGGAGATTAATATCACTCTATGGTTGCTGGATATACTGTTCTATGTGTAAGTGTTTAAATATGTGGTTTAAATCTGCTATGTCATTACTGATTTTTTTTTTCTGTTCTATCAGTTACTTAGAGAAATGTTTTGAAAATCTCCATTCATGATTTTGGATTTAATTTTAATTTTGTCATCTGTCAAGTCATATATTTTTAGTCAAATTTAGACTGTTAAGTCTTCCTATTAATGAATACCTTTATTATTATAATGTGTTTTATACATGTTTTTATATATGAAACTGTTTACATCTTTACCTCTTGTGATAGTTTTTATCTTAACGTCTGCTTTGTTAAACACACAGCTACCTCACCATCCTTTGAGTTTGTATGGGATATATTTAGTTTTTATTTGTCTATCCTTTTATTTGCAACCTCTCTATGTTCTTATACATCAACTGTGTCTCTCGCCTTTTTTTTTTTTAAAGATTTTATTTATTTATTTGACAGACAAAGATCACAAGTAGGCAGAGAGTCAGGCAGAGAGAGAGGGGTGAACAGGCTCCCTGCTGAGCAGAGAGCCCAATGCAGGGCTCGATCCCAGGACCCTGGGATCATAACCTGAGCCGAAGGCAGAGGCTTTAACCCACTGAGCCACCCAGGCACCCCTGTAGTCTGGATTTTTGCTACAAATCAGTAGCAATATTCAACTTGGGATTTTAGAAACCCTTGGGAAGTTTTCATATAATTTCCTTGAAAAATCTTGGCAGAGAACAATGCAGACATCTGGGAGTCAGCACCACCACAGACAATGGAAAGATAAATATAAGGGTTGCACCAACAACTCCCTATCCTCAACAGTGACCAATTAGCTGTGCCCAGGGCACTAGTCATGACGTTACTTTCTGCACCTGTCTTTTCAGCATCTCATAGGATTTGGGGGCGTGCTCTCTGTTCACTGGCTGGGTCCATTCTGCTTGTCAACTATATGGTCTGGTGGGAAAAATATCACAGAGCCTCAGACTTGCAAGTAAGCAGCTCCTCATTGTTGATGCAGTAAAACCAGGATGCTTCTCCACATGGAAATTTAAGGATGTGATGGAGGAGCATAGTGCACAAAAGGTATCTTCAAGCAGGAAAACCACGATGTGAAGTGCTGCAGAAGAAGGACCCTTGTCTCAGTAAGACCCAGGGCTAAACATAGAAGAAGCTGCCTGTTCCTGTTAAATACTATTGGAGGTACAGCAAAGTTACATGTGAGGTAGCTTTTACCCACCAGGGGAGGCAGAGCCAGACCTTTCATCAAAACCCTAAGTAGTCTGGGAATCAAGCTCTAGCCCAAATTGGAGGCAGTGAAATATGGTTGTTTTAATCTGTCTGATCCTTTCTAGGCTTTCAGTGGTCAAGGCTGCCACATAGCCTTGTTTTGCTATGAAACATTCTGGGCTATGGACACAAGGCTGTGTCAGCCAGACCACTGGCAGTACGGGATGCATATTCGACCCTCTCTGGGACAACAGACTGTGACAAATGAGTTTCCTTCTCCTCTCCTTTCCTCTCAGCCCATAACAAGGTCTTGACTTGTTGGAAGACAATAGCCGCATGAGGAGGAAGCCCTACCTCCCATGAGGTGACCTCTGGGTGTGACTGGTCTCAGGGAACGTGGTGGCTTGCTGGATGGATTGGGGGATTGGGTCAGCAGGAACAGGAGAGTCTCGTTCAAGCTGTCCACACAGGGGTGAGTGGTTTGCTTTCAGGAGCAGCCCTGCAGAGAACCTGGCCCATGGTCGGTTAGTGAGAGTGACACATCCCTCACAGTCAGCCTTTAACCTAGTTGAAATGCTAGACCCAGAACCATCGTGAGGGAAGTTTCTGACTGAGAGGACTGAAGAGAGAAGAATGTTCCCTGAGCTTTGATGTAAGAGTGAGTATATGAGTACCAGGTGCCCAGCATATCCTCTTTGGTGGGTTAAGTGACCTACTGTCACTCCCACCTCCTCCAAAACCCAGCATGAACCCTGGGTAGGGGTGGTGGTAAATCCTGGATTTCTACTTTTTTTTTTAAAGATTTTATTTATTTATTTGACAGACAAAGATCACAAGTAGGCAGAGAGGCAGGCAGAGAGAGAGGAGGAAGCAGGCTTCCTGCTGAGCAGAGAGCCCAATGCAGGGCTCGATCCCAGGACCCTGGGATCATGATCTGAGCCGAAAGCAGAGGCCTAACCCACTGAGCCACCCAGGCGCCCCCTGGATTTCTACTTTATGTCAGGTTGCTGAGTGGCCCATAATGTCTCTAGTCTCCAGTCTCTTCTATAAAATGATTGTGTTAATGTAAATCCTAAGCCCCATGTCTTTCCACAGGTCAGTAACTCATCAGTGACTCTAACTAAGGATAGAGACAATTAAATAAAGCAAATCTTTCACTTAAGGTTTAGAGATCATCAGCAATATGTTTGTTTCCCTTTTAAAATATTTTAATACTGTATCTGGAAACAGGAAGGATTCTAAGATATGGCAGAACTAGCTCAAGAATCAGCTATATGACCTAAGCCTTCTGGAACTCTCTAAGCATCAGTCTCTGCTAATGTAGAAGAAGGGGGTCATAGTTATTTTGAAGAAAAAATAGAAAAATTCTGAATATCAGTGACCAGCCTAATACCAAGCGTAAGTCCTCAACATATGATGTTGATGACAATTTGGACTATAGAATGTGTTGAATTATAAAACAGATATTCAAAAGGGGTATTTCTAACATTACTGTTATGCTTACTTAAAATTAATAATATTATTAAAAACAGTGCAATTATATAATTAGAAAAATATCAATTCCCCTGCCTACTATTGACGCTCTATTTAAATATTATATTAATGAACATTGCATTACAATTAAACTTTGAAGAACACATAGAATATATTGGCATCATATGTCAAATGATTTACATGCTTTATCTTAATTATATCTCATGAGAATATGAACAGATAGATCCTATCATCTTCATTCTATAGAGGGTAAAATGAAGTTCACAAAGATTAACTTCCCTTTTAAAAGATGATCCATCTTGGGGCGCCTGGGTGGCTCAGTAGGTTAAGCCACTGCCTTCGGCTCAGGTCATGATCTCGGAGTTCTGGGATCGAGCCCCGCATCGGGCTCTCTGCTCAGCAGGGAGCCTGCTTCCTCCTCTCTCTCTGCCTGCCTCTCTGCCTGCTTGTGATCTCTCTATCAAATAAATAAATAAAATCTTAAAAAAAAAAAGATGATCCATCTCTCAGGAGTTAGAACTCAGTATTGAGGCAGTGGGTGTTATATGCAAACAATGAATCTTGGAACACTACATCAAAAACTAATGATGTACTCTATGGTGACTAACATAACACAATAAAAAAAAACAACCTCAGTATTGAACAAGTATTGAACTCAGGTCTTTCTGATTCAAGGACCAATTGCCTAAACCATTTTTCTCTCAGCCTAGCCAATCTCTTGGATAAGGAAATAACTTAATCGTATGCTCCTCTAAAACCTTTGTATTCCCTGATGTCTCTATTGTAGGTTAAGATGAGCAGGGATGCTGCTGTAGAAGGAGATATCCATGGAAATGGGGAATGGGACAACTGTCCAAGAATTCACCTTGGAGGGGTTTCCTGCCATCCAGCATCTGGGAAAGGTCCTCTTCCTGGTGCACCTGCTGGCGTATGTGGCATCCACTGTAGGCAATACTGTCATAATCACCATCACCTGTGCTGATTCCCGGCTCCACACACCAATGTACTTGTTCCTCAGCATCTTTTCCTTCTTGGAGTGTGGTGTCATAAATGCTGTTATTCCTAAGTTGTTGCTCATCTTTCTTTTAGGCAGGCAAACCATTTCCTTTCCTGCCTGTTTCATACAAGCCTTTATTACTGTATTTCTTGGAGCAGTAGCTTTCCTCCTCATAGCAGTGATGTCTTTGGATCGGTATGTGGCCATTTGCAAGCCTCTGCATTACCCGACCATCATGAACCTGAAGACTTGCTCCCTCCTGGTCACTGCGTGCTTCGCTTTGCCCTTCCCTTTCATCACTGGTCCACTAATAAAGTTTTCCCAGTTATCCTTCTGTGGTCCCCTTATCATCCCCCACTTCTTCTGTGACATTGGCCCCCTGATTCATCTCTCCTGCTCTGACATCAGGTCTTTTGAAATGTTGACTTTTGCCCTCGCTTTGTTTATCCTTATAACATCCCTTATCATAACCATCATTGCCTACAGCAACATAGTAGTCACAATCATACGACTCCCATCTGCCAGGGAGAAACAGAAAGCTTTCTCCACCTGCTCTTCTCACCTCATAGTCCTCTCTCTGATGTATGGCAGCTGTGTGTTCATATATGTGAAACCAAAGCAAACGAACAGGCTGCACTCCAACAGGGAGGCTGCCCTTGTGAACACGGTGGTGACCCCACTGCTCAACCCTGTCATCTACACTCTGCGGAACAAGCAGGTCCACCGGGCTCTGAAGGAGACGATGTGCAGAATGAAAATATCAAGATAAAAATAATATCACAAGGCTTTGCAGTGAAAGACTTCTGAAAACCACGTGTCTTCATTATGGCCCATAATATGAGGCCTAATGCATTTTCCCTGGCTACTTCATTTGAACACTGTACATACATCCCTAGAAAAATGGAAATCTGTTTTCAAAAAAAATTATTTATTAAATTTTTATTTCCCCCTCTGATATAAACCATGTGCTTGAAATTTCCAAAATTTTGTAGATTTATACACTTTTTATTTCACTTCTCTCTAGCCATAAACATGGCAAAACAAAATTAATAATGATTTACCAAGAGGCATTTAGATAATTACATTTTAGAAGGTTGTATATTATGTTGTGGTTAGAAAGGAAAGGATGGAAATAGTACCAACGCTTGGGTCCACATTCCCTCCATGCCTAACTCAAGGAAATATTGGTCATAGTGAGGTTCACCTTGGAATATATATGGTTTGCATCAGGCATGCTCTGAAATGCTGTTCTTGGCCCTTAGCTTAGCTACATATATATGCATCAATCTCAGGCTGGAGAGAAACAGAATCATTCTAAGGTTTAGGCCATTCTCTAAGGACAGGGAATGACCACAGAACCCCTTGGTTGACCAGTTCCTATTTCCTAAATTATTTATTCTATCTACAGCACCTCAGATGCATAATGCATAAATGTGATTAATTCCTCTCTTAAAGCTGTTACCATAGAATGTTTGTGTAGATCAGTGGAAGGGAGCACTTATTTCAGGCTTCTGTAATTTATCCCAAATATTCAAGTTGGGGGAACCTAAGTTATTTGCTTATCTCCTTTATAATGTATTGAAAACAAACAAACATTTTTTTTCCTGGTTGACTGATGTTGTCAAGTATAATGTTATCTTGTGATTGATAACCTATTTTAAAAACATTTCCATAAAGTTAATCTTTAAATTTTTGTCCTTTTTGCATCTATTTTCCAGCTAGGATATGTCTATTGTTTTCTTCTGAGGAAATAGCTCTAAAAGATTGACACAATTTTTATTTTATTTTTAAACCAAACCCAGAAGCTAAATATTAAATTCATTTTATGCAACAAATTCTATTCCATGATTAGATCCTATTTGACCTTGAGCATCCTATTAGAAATTTCAATTTTATCTGATTGACAATAAAGAAATACCCAACATTCCCTAAAAATTAACAGATGATTATCTGTACACGTTGTATTAACAGGAGTTTGGAAAAGCCAAGATCAAAGTGGGAAAATGTATACAGACACTGTACTCATTCTCTTTCCCAACAAAAAAACACAGGTTTAGGGAAGCGGCAGTAGGGATGGAATGCAATGGGGCCAGATTAGACTCTGAATCATTTGCACTGGACAAGCCTGGTGCTGCCTTCAACTAACTGGTCAACTTCCAAAAATATGTAAGTCCTCTTCTTCACAAAAAATGAAGATTGAGGGGTGCCTGGGTGGCTTAGTGGGTTAAGCCTCTGCCTTCAGCTCAGGTCATGATCCCAGGGTCCTGGGATTGAGCCCCGCATCTGGCTCTCTGCTCAGCTCAATGGGGAGCCTGCTTCCTCCTCTCTCTTTCTGCCTGCCTCTCTGCCTACTTGTAATCTCTCTCAAATAAATAAATGAAGTCTTTAAAAAATATGAAGATTGAGCCATATAATCTCTAGGGTCCACTTGAAAATACTCATGGACATAGCAAAAAGATGCTACAGGAACATGGAAATAATGTTCCATCCTGGGATCTGAACTACTGAAGAGTGTATCGAAGTAGACGAGTTTCAGTAATTTAGTAATAAATCAGGAAATGATGGTCAAATTACTGAAAAGAGTTTGAGTGTCTCCCAAAGTTTTAGCCAGGATTTGATAATAACTGATTATATTTAAAGTAACTAAACACATTTTGTATTACCTTGAGAGAGACTACGATTAAAGAGTGAGCATGACAAATAGAAAAGTGAAGACCAGAAATACAAAACTGAGTCTATAAATCCAGGATGGTCGTTACCAGCCATATATGGGACCCCGTGAAGGACAACCTTAATGAGGAAATTAGTGCACTAGATTGTGGTCCTATAAAATGTTTTATTGAGACAAATTCCCTAAGTTAATTCTATATTTATAATACTTCCAATCAAAAAATCAAACCACTTCATTGAGGTATGAATGACATACAAGAAGCTGTAGATATAATGTTTATAATTTTTTTGTTCGGAGATAAGTATACACCCTTGAAACCATCATCACTATCAATGCCATTAACCTATCACTTCCAGGCACTTCCTCCCCGTCCCCCTTGTTGATTTTTTTTGCCCTTACATGGTAGGTAAAAGAACTTAATTTAAGATATGCCCACTTAGCAAAATCTTAAGTAGGCAATAAAATATTGTTAGTCACAGGCCCTATGTTATACAGATCTATAGAGCTTATTATGTATAACTGAAACTTGATCAATACCTACCTATTCTCCCTCCCTCAGTCCCTGACAACTAAAATTCTACACTCTGCTTCCATGTATTCGTTTAGATTCCACATATAAGTGAGAGCAGTGCAGTGTTGCAGGTCTATTTTACTTAGGATGATGTCATCCAGGTATATCCATGTTGTTGCAAGTAGCAGGATCTTCTTTATAAAGGCTGAATGATATCCCGTATGTATATATGCCACATTTTCTTTACCCATTCTTTTTTACATGGACTTTTATGGTATTTGCCTATCTTGGCTATTGTGAAAACTGCTATAGTGAACATGCAAATACAGATATCTCTTTGAGATCCATATTTAAATTCCTTTGGATATATACCCAGAGGTGAGATTTGCTGGATCAAATGGTAATTCTATTTTGAAATGTGTCAGGAAACACTATATTATTTACCAGAGAAGCTGCACCAATTTACATTTTCATCAATAGTGTACAAGGGTTCCTTTTTTCTCAACTTCCTTCCTAACCCTTCTTATCCTTTCTTGGGTTTTGGTAATACCCATCTAAACAGTGTGAGATGATATCTCATTGTGATTTTCTTGTATTTTTCCCTAGTGATGTTTGTATTTCTCTCTTTATATGTTTTGGAGACTTCATAGAAAAGGTGATTTTGGTAGGCACCTGGGTGTCTCAGTGAGTTAAGCCTTTGCTTTCCGCTCAGGTCATGATCTCAGGGTCATGCCCCACATCAGGTTCTCTGCTCAGCAGGGAGCCTGCTTCCCCCTCTCTCTTTTCTGTCTCTCTGCCTACTTGTGATCTCTCTCTCTCTCTCTGTGTCAAATAAATAAATAAAATCTTTAAAAAAAAAAAGGTGATTTTTGGAAGACACAAGAAATTTTCCATCTGGCATTTCAAGATGGTCAACAACATTTGTGAAGCATGAAACTATAAAATGATTCCTTGATATGCTTTAGTAATGGTGAGATGGAAAAGAAAAAGAAGTTGAACTGAAGGCATAGGCAGAGTCTAAATTATCAGTGATGTCAAATACCACGTGTAGGAAGAGAGTTTTTCAGTAGTTGAATGGAAATAGACTTTCAAGAACCAAAATAAGAAGATATTTGGGTGACATTTAGTTTATCTGAGGGCAACAGGGGATTCATTAATGTTGAAATGCTGGTAAGCTAGGTCAGATTTGCATTAATAAGATCACTATGGTTTCATTGGGAATGTGAGTGTGTTTCAGAGTAACTGGGATCTACAGTTTTATTAAATGTTCTGCCATTAGCACACTGGGTTCTCCAGCCTTCTATTCCTTGATACATTTTTTTTTTTTTTTGCAACCCACACAACAGTTGCTTTTAATGGACCAATAATGGCTTTGCCTTTGCCTTCCTTCTACCTTCCAGCCATCACACTATACTTTTCATAGTGTGGGATTCAATCTGGAACCCTGCTGGCAAGGGAGTCTCTAAAATGTAGCTCCCAGAGTGCCAGCTGCTGTGATCTAGGGGTAGGGTAGAGCAGGGTGGAAACAACTGCTGCTACCTTTTCCCTCCAAACCCATCAAAAAAGAAAATGAAAAACAAAATTCAGCACAGGGTGCTCCAAGATAATATTGCATTCTTAAAACACCACTAAGTATTGAGGTCAACAACCGACAAAAGAAAAAACTTTTTATAAATCAAAAGTATAATAGCTGAAAGAAAAGAATCATAAGGATTCTTGACAAATAAGTAAATGGAGACATTTCAAAGTAAAATACAGACAGAAAAGGAGGTAGAAAAATTGTAAGGAAAATAATTTGGTCCAGAATATCCAAATTCTGCCTATTAGGGATTTTGGCATACAGAGCAGTAAAAAGAGAATAAATTATTACATAAACAAACAAGGCAATCTCCAAATTGCCTGTATGAACAGCTCAATAAATTATAAAGGCTGGTATCTAGACATGACATTTACACCAAATATAAAGAAATCTTAACATCTTTCTGGATTCAAAAATAAATAAAAATGTCTTTTCTGAAAAAGACCAAAGAATTCCAGATATCAACTTCTGTCTCATCTTTTGTTGGTGGAAGAAAGTAGGATGTGGGTTTTAAGCTTTGGGTGAATGATTTTCAGTGTAGAATCTCATAACCATTCAGCTATTGACAAAATGTTAAAATAAGTTACAAACATTGAGGGTAGCTAGGAATCATAAAATTTGCTTTTCATATACTATCTGCTTGACAGTTTGTCCTCATGAAATAAACAAATGATCTCCCCCCCAAAAAAAGTAAAAACTGCACCATTGTTTCCTCATCTATGAAATAAGATACAGATTGAGTAAATTAATACAAATAGTGCAATTTTAAAATTTAGTATTTAGCAGCATGATGGTGGTGGTGGTGGTGATGATGACAGTGACAATGATGATGATGATGATGAAGAGGAAAAGGAGGAGGAGAAGGAGGAGTCCAGAAATCCCTGGAACTAAAGCAGAAAAACAATTCCAAGAGTCTTAGGGAGAAAACCAAGATCATATTTTAAAACAAGAAGGAAAAAAAAAATAAAACCAAAGCAATGATGTAAGGAGAGGGGTCATTAGAAATTCCAGTAGGTTAAAGTGTTTAGATTTCTCTAGTGGTGACTTCAAATAGCTCTTTGATGTTATATAGGAAGGTTTTTTTAATTGCCTAGGAAGTATTATTTATAAAACTATTATTAATTTCTGTTTCTTGTTCATTTTGAAGTGAGAATATGAGGTCTATACTATCTTCTTTATTTTTTAATAGGGATTTTTATGCAAGGAAACCATTTTGTTTTGTTTTTCTCTTTATAGGGTGAATGTTCCTTCTATACAAAGTGTCTGTGGTTTCATCTCATTAGTCTCTGTAGAAATGTGAGTTTTCCTTTATATTTTTCTGGGTATTTTCTTCCATGTTATTTGTTAACCATTACTGAAGCCATCTCTGATGGATAAAAACCTGATCTAGAAGAAATATGAGCTAGCAATTAACAGAGATCCCAGTCTAATACATGAAGGATTTGTGGTGATTGGTATGTGGATATATACCTACCAATCCAAACTTCCCCATCTACCCTGCAGAACAACTTCCAGGTAGAAAATTCCTGGTTTTAGTGCTTAAACTTCAGATAATATATCTCTCAGTAGAACTTGTCAATGAACAGTATTTGCAAAATATTAGTATTTCTAACTCCAAAACTTAATACAACAAGAAAACAAATTATGTGCAAGGAAAGACTCAGTTATGATGATGAATGTTTGAAAGACAGGTCATGTGACAAAGAATGTCAACAAAGTGGTAGGAGTTTTTGGCGTTTTGCAGTACTAAGAATAGCCACATTCATGCAGAAAAAGCAATGGTTTGCCAAGAATCACATTAGCTTCTTAGAAGTCATGAAGCAAAGTTTTAAGTATTTATACCCTAGCAAGGGGGTTATTATTATTTTTTTATTTCTTTTCAGCATAACAGTATTCATTGTTTTTGCACCACACCCAGTGCTCCATGCAATTCGTGCCCTCTCTAATACCCACCACCTGGTTATTATTTATATAGTGAAATTTTTACTGTGTTTTAGAATATTTGTTGAGAGTTAGAACTGATTATATACTTTTTCCATGTAAGATAGTGGGAAGTAGGATCCCAGTTTATGTTTTCACAAACCATATTTGATTCTCATTACCAGGTTCTGCCATTAAACAGGAGTTGCCTATATATTCCCGAGATCTGCTAGGGGTGTGTACTAGATCCATCTAGGATTTACTGTTTCTAAATATTATACTGTAATTAGGATTTCTGACATTTTCTTATATTTCTACCCTATTATTATTCTGTAATTTTAGTTCCATGGGGTATTTTTTCTTCTTTTTTTCCTCTTTTTTTAAAGTTTATTTAAATTCAACTTAGTAACCATATAGTGCACTTTTGGATTCTGGAGGAAAATATAGTGTTTCATCACTTACATATAACACCCAATGCTCATGATATCAAATATCCTCCTTAATCCTCAACACCCAACTGCCCCATCCCTCCACCCAACTCCCCATAGCAGCCCTCAGGTTATTTCTTATAGTTAATAACCTCTTATGGTTTGCCTCCTTCTGAATTTATCTTATTTTATTTTTCTTTACCTTCACCTATGTTCATCTGTTTTGTTATTTAAATTCCACATATGAGTGGAATCAAGGGCTCTCCAAGATCCTTGTTTATTTACCATGATACCATGTGATCAGTCAGGGAAAGGAAGGTAAGGTGTGACTTGGCCTCAGTTAACTAAAATTTCACACTTGGTTTTGTTTTTTTCCTTAACATAGTATCGTAAACATTACTCATTATTATACACATTATCGTGACTTGAAATGCATGTAAAATATTTAGTTAGAATTCAGCAATTGTTCACCTATACATTCCACAGTTGTAACTTGTCACAGGCCATGGTTAAATTGCCATGTTATTAATATTTTTATTATGTTATGTTTGTCACCATACAGTACATTAGTTTTTATTAAGGAGGGCATGTATTCCATGGAGCACTGGGTGTTATATACAAATAAATTGCCATGTTATTAAGATATTCTTTGATGGCATTAGGCCATGGAACTCAGGAACACTACCTTGGCTTGGACATATCCTCCTTTTAGTTAACTTCCTGGATAATATATGCACAGAGAAGTTCACCTACAACATGATCTCTGAATACAGCTACAGTACTGCACAGCTTATTTAATGTCTTTTATAGCTGGACAAACATTTATTGGAATAAGGCAGGGCTAAAGTACCAAACTGTCTGGAAAATTAGTATTGACTCTAACTCTAATTCCTGACATTCTGAGAACCTAACCAAACATCACATTGAAGGAATATTTAAATCTAGATATTGCATATGAACTAGAATTCTGAGTGACCACATCCAACTCAGGTAAACAGTTATTACATGCCTTACTAATAAAGGGGAAATAAAGGGGAATAAATTTAACAAGGGGAAATAAAATTAACTACAGAAAAGGATTACTTTAAGAATAAGGAGATAAACTCAAATGAGCATAGTATTTGGCAGGTATTAAATCTTCCATAAAGCCACTTTTCATTCATTCATTTAATCTTTCAATATATATTATTGAGCACCTATACTTGCTTGGACTGTGCTAAGCAACCATCACCACTACATTTTCCCTCATTATCTTCACCATCATCCTCACTGTCACTGTCATCATCATAATCCATTGAACATAAGGGTCTATCAGCATTGCAGGGCAGATAGATCAATTATCATGGGGGATTCAGAAAGGTAACTAACTATAGGTGAGGTTTTAACTAGATCAAAACTGAGAATGAGAAAACAAATATTTGGTGGTAAAATAGTAACTGGACTATTCCAAATTGGTTGAATTATATGTCTTGCTACAAATTCCTTATCCTCTTAAAATATATATATGTTAAGGGTGCCTGGGTGGCTCAGTGGGTTAAGCCTCTACCTATGTCTCAGGTCATGGTCTCAGGGTCCTGAGGTTGAGCCCCATGTTGGTCTCTCTGCTCAGTGGGGAGCCTGCTTCCCCCCTCTCTCTGCCTCCCTCTCTGCCTACTTGTGATTTCTCTCTCCAAAAAATAAATAAATAAAATCATGTATATACGTG